>NW_004443946.1:1923443-2004621 GCF_000243295.1 Trichechus manatus latirostris
GGCCCGAGGGAGGTTTCCTCGGCCGACGCGGCCCTTGCCTCGCGCAGGGACCGCAGCGGAAGCGCGACAGCCCGCGAGCCCCGGCGACGACCCAGCAGCGGCCTCCTTTCCAGGCAGCTGTAGTCCACTTGTCGGGCAGCTCCTCCTCTTTTGTCTGGGTTCGCAACCCGGCCGGGGTACTGCTGGCTTGGCCCCCGCCCCGACTCCCGCTACCGCAGCAGCGAGCTGAGAGCGGCGGCGGCGGCGACGGCGGCGACAGCTTGTCTTCTCATTGCCTCATCCCCGCCCTCCCAACCGGCAGCACCGCCCGACCCGGCCCGCCCGAGTCACCTCCAGAGGGCCCTGGGGACCGACCGGGCGTGCGCGTACGGCGAGGGAGCCACACTCTCGCGCCGCCGCCGCCCCTTAAGCAGCCGCGCAGAGCGCCCCCGGGCCGCCGCCAAACTCCAGCGGTCGCGCCTCGGCCCTACCCCTCCGCCCGGCGCTCGTTTTCCCAAAGCGCTTGAGAAGCCCCACACCGAGCATGCGCGCCGCGGAGCGGGCAGAGGCGCCAGGCGGCCGAGCGCAGGGAAGCTGGGGCCGGGCTGCGGCGGTCCGCCTTGTCTGCGGACGTGCCGGGGAGCCTGTACCAGACAAACTCCCCGGCTTACTGACTGCGTTTTGTACATGAGGTTCTTTCTCTTGACCTTCTCAAGACAATTCTGACCCGATGCCACTCTTGGGATGCCTTGAGCCCCAGAACTCTAGTCATCGGAGGCAGTATAGTGATGTAGAAAGAAACGGGCATTCGCGCATGCCAAGTATTTGAGCTCTACATGGCTCCTCCGTATGTGAGATAGAAGCTATTTCATAGAGCGCGATGTAAGGATTAAAGAAGATGAGGCGTGGAAAGCCCTTAGCAGAAACCAGGACTAGCAGAAAGCAGGACCAGCAGAGACAGGTGATAATGATGTTAATGAAGCTTGAACTTCAGGTTCCTTAAATTGCCCCTATGTGTCCACAAGACTGTGTCATTTTTATAAAAATTTCAAAATATGTTTGAATTTTTTTCTTAATGATGTGCCCAGAATTGTGTAAGCTTCAGGTCCCATAAAACCTGGATCTTTGTTGTTGTTAGCTGTCTGCTAGTTGCCCCCAACTCATGGTAACCCCATACACAACCACAACCAGGATCGGATGGTTGTGATCCACAGGGTTTTCGAAAGTAGATCACCAGGCCTTTTTTGCTAGTCTGGAAACTCCACTGAAACCTGTTCAGCATCAGAGCAAGGCACTGAGGGTGGTGGCCGTGCTTGAGGTACACCAGTAGCAACTTAGAAAAGAATCCCCTCACCTTAAGCTTTCCTAGTTGAAGAGGTACAAATTCTGGAATCTTTATCAGCATAAATTTCATCCCACTAAAGATGCTGAACACGTAAAATGTAACAGGTGATAAAGAAGGGTATTCTTTATTCCCTGTCCCCAGCCACCAGCAGTGGGGAAGGGAAAGGAAGAAGATGCAAAAAAACCTGTGCCACAATTTAGTTCCAGAATCAGTAGCTAGCCTATTATCTTCCCCCAAAACATGCACAATTTTGTCATGCTGGCAGAATCAGAATGGAAGAGTTGGAAAGCTTAAGATATCATTTTCCTATCAAGTACGCTGAGTCAACAATGTCCTCTAATAAATGACCACCACATCCAAATTTCCATGTACTTGGGATAAAATACAGGATCATGAAATGCTCATATTTCTCCAACTAATCTTTCAATCTATAAGAGCAAAGACTTATCCAACAGATCCTTACTTTTCTTTCCTATTCCCAAACCGACTGTCAAACTACTAGACTGATTGTATTTACTCATAGGAGAGTAAAGTTCTGACTGGGAAGTTTCATTCTTGGCCAAGGATATTACAAGGCTTCTCTGGGCCAAATCTGGCCTGAAGACATATTTTGTTTAGCCAAGGCTGTATATGAATTTTTTAAACTGTTGTCAACATTTTAAAATCAAGAGATTTTATATAAAAATCTGGGTCTCCAGCTTCTCTTGATAAAGATCTGGTAACACCAGACCTTGTCACATTCCTGCAAGGGAATAATCAGTAGGCAACAAGTAGTGCTGCCCTCTTTAGTAAAGTATGCCATCCCATTTCCAGTTGGCAGCGGGTTTATACTCCTTACTTGGCACTCTTCACCCTTTTATGTAACCTGCCTAGTCTCTACAGGCATCTGAGTAGTGATCTCTGGGCTGGGCAAACAGAAATATGATCCATGTGTGTAGAAAATAATCCAAGAATGATGCCATCAAAATTCTTCCCAACCAGACAAATGTGCCATCTAGAAAAAAATGTTAGATCTATACCATACATCCTATACTAGGGTAAATTCCAGAGGTATCAAAGATTTAATTGTGAAAAATAAAACCACAGAATAATTTGTTTATAACCTCAGAGTATGAAAGACCTTTCTAATATGACACAAAATCTAGAAAATTGATAAATTCAAATTAAAAAATACTGTATGATAAAAAGCCACCACAAGCTAAATCAAAAGGTGAATGACAAACTGGAAAAAAATATTTGCATCTCATTTCATAGAGTTAATTTCCCTAATATATAAAAGAGCTCATACAAATTAATGATAATAAAAAAGACTAATAACTCAATAAGGAGGGGAAAAAAAGGTAAAGGATATGAAAAGATAGTTCACAGAAAAGGAAATATATGTCTTATACATATTAAAATATGCTCAACTTCACTCATTTTTGCTCACATTTTTGCAATTTTAAATTACACTGAGTTGATTTTTCAGCTATTAGAAAAGCACAGATCAAAAAGTTTGATTACATACTATGTTTGGGAGGGTGTGGGTAAACAAACAGTGTAAACTGGTTCAACCTCCATCAAGGGCAGCTTGACAATATCAAATTTGCAAAGGCAAATTCCACTTTTAGCAACTTGTCCTAAAGTTATACTTGCTCACAAGTGAAATAACCTATAGAGGCGGTTATTCACTGCAGTATTGTTTGCGATATAAAACAGCAACAACATCAAACAAACATACCCTAGAAACAATTTAAATAACCATTAGTAGGAGTAGGGGGACTGGTTCAATAAATAATAGTAAACCTATCTGGCGAAGCCTATAAAGTCATGAAAAAGAACCAAGTTTAATTAAAAAAAAAGAACAAAGTCACTGTGGAAGAACATTGTCCAAGATAAACTGCAAAGTGAAAAAACAAGATATATAATATAGTATGCAGAGTATGCTACCACTTGTGTACAAAAGAAAGGGAGGCAGTTTTTTTATTATATATGCATAAAATGCCTCTGTAAGGCTACACAAGGCTGACAATTTTAGTTGCCTCTGAGGATGAGACCTAGGTGATTGGAGGACCAAAAAAAAAAAAACACCAAACCCACTGCCAACCAGTCACCTCCGACTCATAGGGACCCTATTGGGCAGAGTAGAACTGCCCCTTAGTCTTTCCAAGGAGCAGCTGGTGGACTCAAACTGCCAACCTTTTGGTTAGCAGTCCAACACTTAACCACTGCGCCACCAGGGCTCTGACTGGAGGACAGAGGGAGCCTTTTCACTGTGAGCTTTTCTGTGACTTGAATTTTCAATCATATGAATGTTGTACTTATTCAAAAACAATGATTAATTCATTTTTTAATGAAAAATTTCCAACCTTAATATAAACACTTGATTGCTTCAAGTGTTATGAAATGAAAACATTAAACACACTGATATAAGAGGGAGAGCCTCTGAATGTATAATAAAGAGCTCAATCACAAATTTGGACTAAAACTAATATGCTAACTACCATATAAATAATTTCATAGATCATAATTTTGCTTGCCTTTTTAGAATTTGGAATGGCTTTGAAGAGATAATTTGAATGACCCAAACACATATCCAATTAAAAAAAAGAACTGCCCAAGGAAGATTGAACTGATAATTCTTTTTTTCTCTTAATAATGGTTCTTTCAGCTATTAAAGGAATTTAAATTTTCATTAGCTTTCAAAGCTGCATTCAAGGAAGTACTCAAGAAAATCTTATCACTGATATTTTCAAGAAGGACTTATTCAACATTTTCCCCCGTTGTCTCTCTCCTACTTCTTCAATTTATTTAAAGCTACAAGTGCTGCCAGTCGCTAGCAAACCAAAGCAACGCCACAGGAAACAATAAATGTCCTTGTTACTCACTTTCATGGTTCACTGCCGTAGCTAGCTCTAGTCCTCTTACAGTCCACCTGTCTGAAAGTAGTTGGCACGGTTACTCAGACAGGTGATCCTTTGCCTGTGCCCCTTATAGGATGCTCATACCCAGAAACCTGACCCCCTGCAAGAAACAGCATACAGAAAATGTCTTCCAAAGAGCGACTATTATTTTTTATGAAACTAAAAGATTGATTTATTGCTCACACACACACACACGTACATACAAAGAAATAAAAAAGGCATTGTGTGTTTATATGTTACATACAGTCCACTATGGAACAAAAATAATGTTCTTTAGTGCTTTGGGGTATGACACTGAGGTTATCCAGACAGCGCCACCATTACCAGATGGAAAGCTGTTTCTGTAAGCGGGGAAGTGGCTGTCTCAGATATCAGTTCCTATAATAAAGGTGAAGAGGAGACATCATTCAAGTTCTTGTTGTTTATATTACAATAAAATCCTTCCAAGTCCTGAGAGTTATAAAGTTGAGCTGTCAACAATGAATGTATTCATTGTTCAGTACAGCTCCCTGCCAGGGGTTTGTCAGAAATCATATATGTATATGGATGTTGATTACAGAATAGAGAACTTAATAAAGACAAATGTTGACTTGTTTTTGCCTATAAATGTTAACAATTATAGTAATTTATTTCAGCTGCTTACTATTTGTGCCTAATTACTAAGTGTGATGGATATAATACATGACAGTTAACATTTAGTCTACTCTTTCTAGCAGCATCTTAGAAAGCCAAGAGCAGTATTTCCTAGATTCCGTGCAGCCAACATTCTGGATGTGATTTAGGTTGAGCCTAACAGATGCACTGGAGTGAGATCTAAAAGTTGGTAGTGAATCGGAGGCAGCAATTCTGATATCTCTGCTGGCAAGCACCGTTCAGACACTAGTTTTGTGCAGCAGTAGTAATGGCTAGACTTACTGTGTGTCAGTTCCCTGTTCATGGATCATAGAAGTTTTGGAACCTATCTTTCGGTTTCTTGGTTCTGTTGTGAGGCTTTGAGACTTATTCCTGAAAGCTCAACCTAGAGTCTACTTCATCACCCTTCTAATGATTCTACATGCCTTTGAATAAATTCCTTTTTGTTTAACTAGCTATAAGGGATTCTCTTCTCTGCAACTGAACCCAAACTAACGTACCAAGCAACACAAGCCTCCTCCCTTAAGGGCGGAAAATGTGGGGTATGTTAGTTTCTATCCCGAGTCCAAAAGTTAGTGTTCTTTTGTTGTTTCTTTATTCAGATATGGTGTTTTATGATTACAATACTACATTCATGGATATGCAAACTTCAGTTTTTTGACCAAATTTACTCCCTACTTAGGAGAAAAGAATGTGATCCTTTGGTGTGATCCTCTTGAAAACGCTTGTTGGTATTCCTGGAGGCTGAATAGCTTGGAATGATTCTCCAGATTCCCTTCAGCTCTGTGGTTCTCACCTACCATATCCATTCTCGGAATAAAGGTCATCATTCACTTACATAGGAAACCACTATCCTCTCAAATGGAAATGCTGGTAGAGCTTTTAAATCCTCATTTGCCATGTCAACTTTTCTAAGATAACATACTTAATACTAGGCTTTTTTTTCCCCTCCCTCTCTCTTTAATTCCAGAAAACTAAGCAATTTTGGAGAGGTCTAAATTGAAAATACTTTCAGAAATTTACTACCAACCACACATTCTAAGTACAAAGCAAAAGCAAAAAGCATTTTTATATCCTCAAATACCAAAGCACAAGACTGAGTATCAGGTGACAAATCTTTTTTTTTTTTTTATTGGCCTATATAACAACCAACATGCTTGGTTCTGTGTATCTAGGATACAGGCAATTCGAACTTTGTACATGTTCCAGCTGGAATGATTTATTAAGAACCTAAGAAAAAGATAGAAAATCAAAGGTTGGAAGATCTGAACACTCTGGGAAACAGCAATGGATATGTGCCCAGTATGGTTTGGAGAGCCTGTCCCCAGTCCTACTCAGATACCAAAAAAATGCCCTTGTCCATAAAATGATATGCTTAAAAGATACCTTTTATATTTCCAGAGGACTAATTTAAATAAAATTAAATCTGGGAGGCATAGAAAAAGCTGTCACTACTGTAGCCTCCTTTATTCTACTCTATCACTGTTTCATAGGAACAAAAATAAAAGAGATTATTCCGGAGAGACAGTTTTAAGCAGAAGTTGTTTGAAATTCAAGGTTCTCTAGTGAGAAAGGTCCCTTTATTATTACTGTCCCTCAGGTCTTTCCCTAAATTCAAAGTCTGGAAGTCTGGCTCCCTGGGCAAGTCAGGGCATGCCTTCACACACTCCTCCAGCCACACTTAAAGATAAATTTTCTCATTTTATCAAGAGGCCAAAGAAACTTAAAAAGTGGTAACTTTGATGTGAGACCCTTCCCTTTGCAGAAAATAATAGCACTTAACAAAACAAAAGGAACAAGAAAATAGTCAGTTGCCTTCACCCCTGTTCTTCTCTTCAGGGCTTTATTTCTACTGTTATCAGGAGGGACCAGTCCCTGGAGAAAGACATCATGCTTGGTAAAGTAGAAGATTAATGAAAAAGAGGAAGACCCTCAAGGAGATGGATTGACACAGTGGCTGCAACAATGGGCTTAAACGTAGCAAGGACTGTGAGGATGGTGCATTACTGGGCAGTGTTTAGTTCTGTTGTACAGGGGGTCCCTATCAGTCAGAACCAACTTGACTGCACCTAACAATATAACAGGTACAAACTATTTGAAAACATTTCTAGACATCTTTCTCTTCCCTTAACCACTTTAACCTGTCCTTGTACCTACTCTTCCACCTTAAACCTAATGAAGATATCTCACAAAGTCTCCTATGAATGTATTAGGGAAAACTTAGTAAGTAATTGACCTCACAATTACTCCTCAAAAATTTATATACAAGAAGATCTTTAGATAATAGTGTATGCTCAGAAAGATGAAGAAACATCTGACCAAGAAGCCTGGATACAGAGCAAGGGCCCAGCAAGGCAGAGCCAGCTTTTAAACAGTGGACACCCTCCCTCCTAGGTTCAAATAGGGATGGCTCTAGGCACAGCCATAGGAGTTGGATGGCCTCCAAAAGGAAGTCCAACAAAGTCCTGAGGCAGGACCTGGCAGTACACAAGGCTCCCATCACCATCCCTTGAGAAAACTTCTAAGAGTTAAGGTTATCCCACAGGCTAGTAGGCAAATTCCCAACTAGCCTCGGGAAATAGAACTCTGCCAATAAAAAAGAGGACTTCCCAAATGGTGGAGGATCAAGAGAGGGGCTTTGATATATATATATGCATGGATAAAAGATGTTAAGTTACATAACGTGAAACACCAAAAATATTCTTACTAGTATACTAAGAGTTCCTCACAAATTAAACACTCTGAACGTAACCTAAAATGTTCTACTCTTTACCTCAAATATAAACTACTCTACTTTTTTTTTAATACACAAATACAGAAGTTTTGGGATGGTTTTTTAAGATTGGGTGCTATCTAAAGCTATGATGGTTTATGTTTTACATACAGAAAATTTATTTGAGTAAAAGGCTTTATGAAACTAAAAATTCTATTTTCCACAACATCAAGGCTCATTAAAATATTTTTAATATACATTTTCTTCTCTCTCAGGAATACACAAAACTCTTAAATATATCAGTATTAGACAATAAATCCTACTGGCATAAGTACAAAATGTTTTACAAATAGAATATCTACATATTCAAAACATTTTCAACAAAATTTTCACTCATTTTTTCGAGGTATAGTATAGACACAAATCTAGTGATAAAAATGTTATTTTTATAATTTCAGTCTTTCACAGCTTAGTGTGTAGGTAATCATACTGTTGATGAAATAGCGAATGGTAATATTTTCCATATCTTAATAATCTTGTAATGGAACAGAAAAATAACTGTGTGTTGCATTTCTTAGAGAAATTAGCTGTCATGAAGAAACATTAGGGCTTGTTTCTTCTGTGAATGGTTTCCGAATGCTTTCAATATGTTCATCCCAAGTGTCAAGTAAGTGTCTAGTCTATTTATCTGGGATGTGCTACTTCTTGAAGGTAAGCTGGTGATGTGTACGTAGCCTTTCACATTAATGGATGAGGTAGTTCAATCAATGTAATTATGGAGGTTTGAAGTGAAGGGAAAAGGAAGAAAACAAGAAAGTTCTTACCATTAGCCAAAATTCACATCCCTCCCACTTATCTGTCACACAGCTTTGGAGAGACAAGAGGAAAGAAAATATGAAGGTTGGAGAAGATTAATCCTGAGAAAACATATGCAAGGGAAAGGATGAATATGTCTCACCTAAATGATGGTTCTGTAACAGAAGTTTCCCTAGTCAGTAAGTTGCCACATTTTCACTTATATTTCTCTTTTCCAACTTTCTGAATTATAAGAATCATTTCAACAAATACCACAGCCTATACAGTATACAGCATGGCACTGGGCAACAATTTAAAATACTCATGAAGTACACATGAAGGTAAGGCACTTTTGCGGTTACAAAAGTGAATGCCTCGAATTTAGGTATTTACCAAAAATGGAGAAATATCCTCATAAAAGTTCATAGGATCCCTGAAAAAACCAAGTAGGCATGCATCATTAGCAACCTTGGCCAATGTTCTGAGAACCTGAACACAACTGAAGAACAGAGATATAAGAGGTAAACAATTTTTTAAATTACAGAATTCTGTCTGTCAGTGTCAGGATTCTGAAAGCGCACTCCTGAAAAACAATCAGCTCTAAGTTCTTTTTGTTTCTCAACCACAGAACCCTGAAGAGTAAGCAACAACTACTCATAGTGTAGCTGTTTACATCTGGTGATGACACCACACCAAGTCAATTATAAAGGTTTGACTTCGTTTGGTAAAGTTCGTTCTGACAGATATTACAGCTAAGATAAAATCTCATCCAAACTACTTAAAATGTACAATTCATATATTTTCTTCAAATCAAGAATTTTTAATCCACAGACACAAATTTTGTTGTTCTAAATAATGTGAGCTTCTCTACGATTCCTCAAAATTAAGAGGAGGTTTACAGCCTACAATATATTTTCTTGTCTGGGAGAAACAAAAAAGCTTAGATATTACAAAGACAAAAAGTTAAGAGAATCATCAATTTTTTAATCCATCTTTCCCTGCAATTCTAAAAGGGTCAACTCTTCTCTAGCTAATGGTTGGTGAGGATAGGTTATTAACAAAGCCAGGATTCAGGGAAGATATAACCATATCCTGCCAGGCATGGAAAACTCTTTATTCACAAAACACGGGCTTTAACTTTTAAAAAATTATTAATTCTATGTTATATACTTTTAATAATTTAGTGGTTATCTGTGACCTAAAAATGAGATTTTCAAATAAATTTTCTTAAAATTGAAGAATGCAATTAATAGGTTCTTGTTGCTGAATGTGGAGATTAAAATGTACACCTAGCTCCTTTCATTATTTATAGTTCAAATCTCTGTTGCACTTCATCTGCAATCATTCCAGAAATTGCAAGGGAAGAAGTGGCAGCAGGGGAAGGTGCATTTCTCACATGAAGAATGCGACTTCCAATATCCCCAACCCCTCCATCAAATACAAAATCTTCTACCAGATTTCCATCTCTATCCAGGGCTTGGGCTCTTACTCCAGCAGGACCTCTGTAAAAGCAAAAGAGAGGTGGTCAACTGACAGGAAGAGATAGGACACTTTACAATTAGTGGTTTTCAATCCCATTCTTAAACCAATATTGTCTTTATTCTTCCAAATGCAAATTATGTGGAAACTCAATATGGAGGTTTGTAGTAAGCCAAAGTTGTGTCAGTTGTAGACTATCAAGCCTATATCCTCAGCCTAGAGCCTAAAATCCACCACATAATAATAGTCATTGAATGCTTGTCAATGAATAAACATATAGGTTAGTCAGCAACAGTGATACCTGTGAGAGCCAGAACTCTAAGGGACTGACTTATTTTTCTGAATCTCGAAAACTTTTCGCCTTCGAAAGGGTTCAGTGTTACCACTTGTTTTAGTGGAAAATCTTTGAGTTTTCCTTCTCTGATGGTTTCCACCTTACACAGGTTTCAGCTTTTGTAGTTTTTACTGTATAAATATCTGTCCTTTCCAAAAGTAGGAGATAAATTCACACTTAATTATAATAGATGTATTTTTAATTTAAATTTATAAAATGAATTTATTATAAAATCAATAATGGGAACAATACAGTGCTTTTGATTAATATAAAGCTATGAAAGCAAGGGTTACAGATTTTAGTTGTGATCCTTATCAGCTACAGCATTCTATTTTTCTTAATTTTGTTTTGACTGCACACTATTAAAACTTGTAGAGAAAAATATTTGCAAATAGCAACAAGTTCTTTTGTAGCTTCTTTTTAATTTTTTAGTTTATCACTCTATATCAGAATAATCTTCAATTAAACAGAGATAACAAGAAAAACACAAAAATGAATTAACTTGGCAGCATGTTAACATGAGCCTTTGTTATTTAAAGCTCTGTTTCATGACACTTGAGTTCACATGCTAGATTTTTGTTAGTTTTTAAAATAGTTAAAATATACTTTACAGATTGTAATTAAAATCAAATGTTTTTGGAACCCAAAAGCACCTCCACTGAAACTGCTCAAGGAAATCCCGTTTAAAAATAGCTGCCTTATACACCACCATGACCCAAGACCAGGAACAATATTAAACATATTTGAGTGATTCTGGGCCAACTCCTATTAAGTACTTGAGGAAGATACAAAGAACAATAGGAAGGCATTACCCTCTAAGACCTCAGCCTGGCTGAGAAGAGATATGGATAATGATAACAATAGGTACTATTTACCAAGTGCTTATTGCTTCCCTGAAGATTTACAGCCTTGGAAATCCTATGCAGCAGAATTGACTCCATGCTTTGGGGCTTCCATATGCTAGGAATTATCTCATTTAATCCTCACAACATCTCCAAGAGGATGATACCATTTATATTTAACATCACAGAAGCTCAGTGAGATTAAGTAACTTGCCTGAAGTCACACAGCTATAGTGTTCATTTGTAGAGAGGTAAACAAGAATGACAAGTGGGAAAGGTTCTATGGTAAAGGTTAAGTATTCAGCCCTATAGAAGCCTGCAGGAAATCTGGGCAGGAGATATCTCCAAGTAAGAATCAGATATAAAGTTAGAATACAAAAAGACAGAACTGAACTGAAAGCTGAGATTTCTTACGGGAAGGATGCACGTCAGTGTATCAGCCAGTGTGTGGTCCATTTGGTGCACTCCTTATTTGTAGCTTATCTTAACTCATCAGAGGAGTATGTCTCCCTTCTTTTCTTGGAAAATGTTGTTGTTGCTGTTAACAGCATCTCTGTTATGTATTTTTTTGTAACGTTCTTAAATCATATCACTATTATATACGCTTCTATAATCCTTTTTACATTGTTATGATTTTTTTAATGTTACTTATTTTGTTGTTGTTGAGAATATACACAGCAAAACATACAACGATTCAGCAGTTTCTACATGTACAATTCACTGACATTGATTACATTCTTCATGTTGTGCAGCCATTCTCACCCTCCTTCTCTGAGTAGTTCCTCCCCCATTAACATAAACTCACTGCCTCCTAAGGTTCTTATCTTTCAAATTGCTGTGGTCAATCTGATCCCGTATAGATAGTTCTTAAAAGAGCATAATATTATGCTCAAGGCAGACATTTTTTACTACTTAAGCTAATCTACTGTTTGGTTTTAAGAAGACTTCAGGGGATTTTTTTGTTTAAGGTTTAAAAATTATTCAGGGCAATAGTTTTGGGGGTTCATCCAGTCTCCATGGCTTGCTATGATGTATTTATAATGCTTTTAAATACCTATGTGTAAGTCACTCATAATGTGAAGTTAGAAAAAGAAACATGTATACTTCTATAATACTCTTTAACCATTAACTATAAGTCGTTAGAAAGTTGTTCTAACCTTGAAAATAAACAGAAGCATGTAAAGTAGGTCATAAATAACTTCCCTAAATGGGGCTGTGTACCTGTCCTCTGTGATAAGACAATGTAATACTAATCAAATCTCTACAAATTAACAAAACTTAAATATGTCACTAAAAAATTCCCATTATTTTAAATTAATCAACTTGGTCTTGCATACATGTGGTAAACAAAAACATGACTATTTCATACAACAATTCCCTAATTGGCAATAATTCGAATCTGTATAAATCAGCAAAATACAACAATTTCCTAAGTGGCAATAAGACATACTAATTATAGTTAAACATGACAGCACACATGGTATATAAACCCATGGATCTTTGCTCATTTTTGGAGAAGAGAGAAGTAAAACGTCTCTCTGGTTCTCTATTCGAAGACTGAGCCCACTGCTTGCCACAACCGACCTTGGACCCTAGCTGCAGGGGACCTCCTCTGAGTGGAGGGGTGGTCAAGTCTCCTCTCCTAGGCCACACATTAAAGGTAAAAGCTTGAAGTCTAAAGGTTTGGACTCTAACATTTAAGCTAACACTGTAATTGTTAATTCTGATTCTCCAACATTAAATGAATGTCTAGAGGTCTTACTTGTGTGCCTAAAGGAGTTTATGCAGGACAAACCTGAGCACTTCTTTATTTATTCTTAAGATAAAATCCTCCAGGACATCTGTTTTCAGTTTTCCTGTTCCTCTTCTTGTACCTGGCAGAAGGCCAACATGTTGTTGGGGACACACAATGGCATGCCTTGCCAGTGATGTACACCATACAATGTAAAACTTTCCTCTGTACAGAGGATCAGTTAGTACATTTACCTTCCTCCTTCCAAGCATATAGAAGTTAATACTGATAAACTACCCATAAAATATGTGTGTATATTTATTTGTTTCTCTTGTAAACACCAATTACGTATGTTCTTAATGTTCTCTACACTCTTGCCCAAGTGTTCAAAACCTACAGTCCAAATTGAAAAATACAAAATATTAAGTTTTTCTTAGGATCTTGCTTTAGTTCAGACCAAAGTAACTATTTAACACGAAATGTTTCACTACTAAATTCCTTATGTTTCCTATTAAGCACTTAATGCAATTTCAGGGTTTTTCTTTGGATGGATATATATAGGTATCTCCCCTCAGAACAGAGCCCTGGAGGCACAGTGGTTAAAAGCTTGGCTGCTAACCAAAAGTCGGCAGTTCGAATCCACCAGCCAATCCTTGGAAACCCTATGGGGGCAGTTCTACTCTGTCCAACAGGTTTGCTGTGAGTCGGAATTGACTCGATGGCAACAGGTTTGGTTTGGTTTTGGCCCCTCAAACATTTCAGCTTGAGATGAGTATTATAATTTGAAATCTCAAGTAAGATAAATATTCACCGTAAGTGTCTTAAGGGCAAGGGCAGTGTATTGTACAACATTCTCATCTCTAGATTCATGCCTTGTACATAGTAGGTATTCAATAGGGCTAGAGTCCGATTAAAGAAAACACAAACTTATAATTCTAACAATTGAAAGACCAATTCAGCAGATTCAATATCTGAATTCAGCTACATTTAATTGTTTAGTGTTAGTTATAACCACAAGTTTAGCTATATTTGTAGCTAAATTTAATGGCAGGTCTCCCTCCCATTAACTCCCCACCCATTAGCACAAATCCCCAGGAATGGTCTAGAGGTCTAGATAACAAAAGCACTTTAAACACTGAGGAAATTCCAAGGGTTTAGAGCTTTATCTCAGGAACCAAGGACAAAGGCCACATTACTTGAGGTACAGTAAATCCTTACCCCACAACTATGTTTCCATTGAGGTGCATCCTTTCAATAGTCACTGCCTTACACAGGAGTCTCAGTTCCACATTACTACCTTGTGCAGACCCAAGGCCTTCTTTCCAGCCCTTAAGTGGCAATTAAAAGACATGTCCTTAATGTTCTATATCTTGTTTTGTGTGATGGATACATGAGTTTACATAATAGTAAAAAATTCATTGAACACTTAAGATCTGTGCATTTTATTGTATATAAATCACATAACAACTAAAAAGAAAACAAAAGAACAACAAAAAAAAAAACCCAAAGTCCCTCGGTTACCAAAATCAGCAAATCCTCCCCACCATTAGCACAGCATTAGCACAACCCGTCTCAGTACTTGAGTTTTTAATTTCCTCTTCGTATTTTGCTTCTGAGGATGCCCCTTACTTCCTTGCACTCTCAGCTATATGCATTTCAAAGGATGTTTATTATATTTTCTCCAAACTTGGTATTTTGTAGTGTGAGGGTTACCAAGTTATCTAGACCAGTGGTTCTCAATCAAGGAAGATTTTGCCCGCTAGAGGACACTTGGCAATGTCTGCAGAAATTGATGGTTGTTATTAACTAGGGAGGGTTCTACAGGAATCCAGTGGATAGTGGCTAGGGATGCTGCTACTAAACATCCTACAATGAACTGGGAAGTCCCCAACAACAGAGAGTTATCTGGTCTGTGATGGTTAAGATTGTGTGTGAACTTGGCTGTGCCATGATTCTCAGTGTTTATATGTGATCACTGCCATGACTGAATGTGAGTAGCCAATCAGATGAAAGGGAGCTTTCTCGAGGGTGTGGCCTGCATCTCAATATAAGCAGACATTCTGGCTTTTTGCTCACTGTGGATCCTGCAGCTGCCTCCTGTCGTCTCACCCCCGGTTCTTGGGATTTTAGCTGTCAGCTTATCTGCTGAACTTGGGATTTGTCGATCTTCACAGCCTGTGAGCGGAGCCCTGCTCTCTGACCTTCTGATCTTGGATTCGCCAGACCCTGCAGCTACGTGAATCAGGAGAAACCTTGCAGTCTTGCCTGCCGATCTTGGAATTCATCAACCTTCACAGCCTGTGAGTGGGTCCACTGCTCTCTGACCTGCCAATCTTGGGATCGCCAGCTTCTGCGGCTGCATGGGGAGAGGCATCTACCCATCTACCCTGATCCACGGACTTGGGATGTTCTAGCCTTTACAATCGCGTGAGCTGTCTCCTTGATATAAACCTCTCTCTATATATATTTATACACTTTACTGGTTTGGCTTCTCTAGAGAACCCAGCCTAAGACATGGTCTAACATGTCAACAGTGCCAAGATTGAGAAACCCTGATCTAGACCACCTTAAACTAAAGTCTCTATTACAAATTTATCGCAGGAATGTTTGGCTTTTGCCTTTGTGTTTCACAATGACATCATATATTTTTTAGCTATTACTCATGATAAAAACATTTTGTCTGAAAATTTACTCTAGAATTCCCCAAATAAGACATTTTCCAAAATGATATGTGGGAGAAAAGAAGGATCTTGGCATATATGTCATCATCTTCTACATCTGTACAGTGCTAATAGATACAAAATGCTGTTACACTAATCACAGAACAAATCAAAAGAGTTTAAAGCTAGAATTGTGGACCTTAGGGATTATCATTTAACAATGAGAAATTTGTATGCCTAGCACGTATATAGAGCCCTCGTGGTGTAGTGGTTAAGAGCTTGGCTGCTAACCAAAAGGTCAGCAGTTTGAATCCACCAGCTTCTCCTTAGAAACCCTATGGAGCAGTTCTACTCTGTCCTATAGGGTCTCTATGAGTCAGAACCGACTCAACGGCACCTAACAACAACAACAGTGCATATATTTGACAGATTATGGCTTTACATTCTAATCTAGTGTTTGCAAACATGATTGAATAAAGGATTTCTTCAAACAGATATTGTTCAGAATGAGCATAGGCAATGAGAAGTCAAGCTGGATACCCTTTGGTGGTTACTGCAATTTAAGGACACCATCCTGGGCAACATATTCCACTGAAAGTCCTGCTTTGTTTCTCTTCTATTGGCTGAAGCAGCATGATATGCTTCCACCTTGATACCAATAATACAGCATTTGTTGTTTTACTACATTGGATTGCAAGATGAATAAGACAAGGTAGGATTTTGGCTTCAAACTGTGGGAATGTCTATTGATCATATTTTTAAATTATTATTATATAATATTTCAGGCATACAAAAAGGTACAGAGAATAACAGAATGAAGATCTATTTTCATATCAAACAGCTTAAGAAATAAAGCATTACAGATATGATCGAGGCTCCCTGTGGAACTCTCCAGACTCCACTTCCTTTCCCTTCCCAAAAGTAACCAATCTTGTGAACTAGGTGTTTATCATTCTCATACTTGTTTTTATTCTCTTACATATGTGATCCATAAACAGTATATGGTATTATTATCCTTTTTAAAGTTTATATAAATAATACCAAACTATATATCCTCTATAACTTCCTTTTTGTTATTGATAATTTCCCACATTTAATATTTACAGGAATCAAGACAAGGAGTAAATGGATTCTATTGCTGAACGTATTCAGCCTATCTCTAAAAAGAAACTCATCTGTGATTGGATTGAATTCATCCCCAAACGCACCTGCCTGCAGTGCACTCTACCCTCTTCTAAAACATGCCAATGAAACCAGTAACTGAGCTTCACACCCTTACATCCTTACACTGGAGTGGTCACCAATACCGGAAACACAAAAGCCTTTATTTATAGGCTGTTATTGTTAGTTGCCGTTGAGCCGATTCTGAGTCAAGGTGACCTCATGTGTGCAGAGTAGAACTGCTCCGTAGGGTTTTCTTTATTTTTAAATTTATTCTATTTTTTGTTGTTGTTGAGAATATAAACAGAACATACATCAATTCAACAATTTCTATATGTACAGTTCAGTGACGTTGATTACATCAAGTTGTGCAACCATTCTCACCCTCTTTTTCTGAATTGTTCCTCCCCCATTAACATATACTCACTGCCTGCTAAGCTTCCTATCTAACCTTTTGAGTTGCTGTTGTCAGTTTGATCCCACATAGTTAGGGTTCTTAAAGTAGCACAATGCTCAAGGTACACATTCTTTACTAATTTAGCTAAACTAGTATCTGGTTTTAGGAAGACTTCAGGGGACATTTTTGGTTTAAGGTTTTAAGATTACCTCAGGGCAATAGTTTCAGGGGTTCATCCAACTTTCACAGCTCCAGGAAGTCTGCAGTCCATTAAACTTTGAAATTATGTTCTACGTTTTCCCCCTTTTGATCAGGGTTCTTCTCTAGAATCTTTGATCAAAATGTTCACTAATGGTAGCCGGGCACCATCCAGCTCTTCTCATGGAAAAGAAGGTAGTTGTTCATGGAGGCAATCAGCCACACATTCCACTTCATTCCATTCCATTTCTATTTTCCTCCCATTCCCGACTCTCCTTCTTCCTCTGTTGCTCCAGGCAAACAGAGGTCAATTGTTTGCCTTGGATGGCAGCTTGCAAGCTTTTAAGACCCCAGGAACTACACAGTGAACTAGGTGATCAAACAGAAGCACTAAACACAATATTAGGCCAATTAATTGGGATGTCCCATGAAATCATGTCCCTAAACCTCCAAACCAAGAAACCAAAACCCATGAGGTGTTTCGTTGTACATAAGAAGCCTCAGCAGCTGTTCTTTTTTGTTGCTGTCTTTATACATATATCTATCACACTTCTGTCAATTCAAATTTTTACAGGTGTACTACATATTGACAGCAATTACATTAACTGGCTGTGTAACCCTACCCTTCATCAATGCAATTCTTCCATCACTGTAAACCAAAACACAGTGCTCCATAAGCAATTACCCCCTTCCTTTTTCCCCCCTCCTCCCGTCCCTGGTAACCACAAATAAACTTTGGTCTCTATACATTTTCCTGTTCTTATCTTTTAATATAAGTGAGGTCACACAATATTTGTCCTTTTGTGATTGACTTATTTTATTCAGCATAATGCCTTCAAGCTTCCATAGGGTTTTCAAGGCTGTGACCTTTTAGAAACAGATCGTCAGTCCAAAGTGCCTCTGGGTGGGTCTGAACCGTCAACATTTCAGTTAGTAGCCAAGTGCTTAACTGTTTGGGCCACCCAGGGGATTTATAGGCTAGTGAAAGAAAATGAAGCCTAGATATTTATATCCCTTCCATTTCAAAAGGTGAGTAGAAAGGCGTGGGAGAGATGAGTAAAAACATTAGCTAGATTTTAATAGTTCTAAGAATTCAAAGAGGCTGGTCTCAGAATGACACATTAGAGTCAGATTTAGACCAGGACGCTCCCCTAAGGGAGACAGCTGATGTGATTATTGCCTTCTTCCCAGATACAGAGTCAAGCCTGCTAACATTTTATGCCAGCAAGTCCAGCAGCTGTTACAGAGGGCAGATATTCAGTATACTGGAGAATCAGGGGGAGATGGATTATAGATGCAGGGAGAGTACCTCCAGTCCACTGCTAATTAAGCTCAATAAATGACTGCTTCAGGGAAGATGTACACCCTAAAAAAATCACCAAAGAGGAAAGAAAATAAGGTTGGGTAGTATTTAGGACGATCTATAGATCAAGTTCAGAAAGTCTTTTATCTTGAAGAAAAAAAAAAAATTTAAGTTCCCTTTCTTTGCCCCACACCTTTGTAGCAAGGGCTTAGATTAACTGTTACCACACTACTACTTCCCACTTCTATCCTGCAGGTACAATCCCTGAGCCAACTAGGGCTTGAAAGAGAACAAAAGACAGAGAGAAGAAACAAGGTAAGATGCTAGGTCTAGGAGTGTTTCTAAGAGATTTTTTTTTTTTTAATTTATTTTACTTATGTTGTTGCTATTGTTGAGAATACACACAGTAAAACATACGCCAGTTCAACAGTTTCTACATGTACAATTCACTGACATTGATTACATTCTTCGAGTTGTGCAACCATTCTCACCCTCCTTTTCTGAGCTGCTCCTCCCCCATTAACATAAATTCACTGCCCTCTAAGGTTCCTATATAATCTTTCAAGTTACTGTTATCAACTTCATCTCATATAGATACTTCTTAAAAGAGCATTATGATCAAGGCAGGTATTTTTTTACTAGTTAAGCTAAACTATTGTTTAGTTGTAAGAAGACTTTAGGGGATACTTTTGGCTTAAAGTTGAAAGAGTATCTAAGGCCAATAGTTTCAGGGGTTCATCCAACCTTCATGGCTCCAGGAAGTCTGGAGTCCATGATAATTTTAAATTCTGTTCTACATTTTCCCCCTTTTGATCAGGATTCTACTATACAATCTTTGATCAAAATGTTCAGTAATAATGGTAGTTGGGCACCATCTAGTTCTTCTGGTCTCATGGCAAAGGAAGCAGTTCTAAGAGGTTTTAAGAATCAATCAAAATGTAATAATGTTTTAATATGTTTATTACCTAATTAGTTAACAGAATATCAATTATCTTACACAGAATAAAAGTCAAAAGTCTTTGGACTCATCATAAGAGGTTATGGAGATTTTTAAAATTTTAGGCAAGGTGTTTTTAACGTGACAGAAAAAAAGGTAAAAGCCTAACATCACTAAAATAAAGTTGGAAATGAAGATTTCAGTTTAATGCAGTAAGGTGGCCTAATCATAAATAATAATAATTTAAAAAAACCAAACCCGTTGCTGTCGAGTCGATCCCAACTCATAGTGACCCTACAGGACAGAGTAGAACTTCCCCATAGTGTTCCCAAGGAGCGGCTGGTAGATTTGAACTGCCAACCTTTTGGTTAGCAGCCAAACACTTAACCACTGTACCACCAGGTCCCCAATTATAAACAGACCTAGTTTAAGCACTAAGGGCCATGATGTAGCAATACATGCACTGCACAGGGAACTCAAACAATTTGCTGGGGGAAGGGAAAGGAGTAAAGATTTGGCAGATACACTGATTGAAAGTGTGCTTCCTAATCACTAAGTCAGACTGAACCGTCACATTCACCTAGGTCAGGTCTGTGTTTACAATCCCTACTGCCTTTTCCTTACCTAAGTATATCGCTGACAGTAATTTCAGGGATGAACTTCTGGAGGTACCTCACTGTTGCACCGAGAAAACAGGCCTTGTACATTTCATTAACTCCATAAGAAAAATTCTCCACCACCAGCTTAACCAAGCCACTGAAAACAGAAAAAATCTTGATGAGAGAAAATAATTTTTTGCCACTATAAGACATTTTTAGAACTATTATTTATTTATTCATTTTATTATTTTGGGGGGCACAGGGCATCACAGAAATCTAGGCAAACTTACAAAAACTACATACAAAAAGAAAATCAACTTTTGGCCATAAGAGAAGGTAAACAAGGCCAATTGAGAGGTAAACAATGTCTTCCAAACTCAAATTTGAAAGCCTGCCCCTGGAGTGCTAGCTTCAGACTGGGATTCTTTAAGCCTGCCAACACTAAGGCTCTCTAATGCAAATGTTCAGTGTTTTCAAAACACCCAGAAGGCATTAACAGATCTTTAAGTCAGAGCGTTAAACAAGTAAGGACATCTACCCTCCTTTTCTTTAGCCTGCCAGGGATAAGATACTGTAGCAGTTTGTCTCAAGTGAGAATCTGGAGAGCCTATTTGAGCCTATTTATGTATGTGTATATATGTATGTGGAGTCCCTGGGTGGCCCAAATGGTTAATGTGCTTGGCTGCTAAACAAAAGGCTGGAGGTTTAGGCCACCCAGAGGCTCCTGAAAAGAAATGCCCAGCGATCTACTTCTGAAAAATCAGCCACTGAAAACCCTACAGAGCATAGTTCTACTCTCACACACATGGGGTTACCATGAGTCAGAAGCGATTTGACAACAACTAGTATGTATGTATTTTTACAAGCATACAAGCTGGAAGCTCCTCCCTAGATCTTCTGTTTTCAGAATCTCTGGAGGGTAAAACTCAAGTATAGCTTAAAAAACTTTCCAGTGATTTTGATGTGAAACTCTCAGGAGTGAAACACTGCTAGAATGACCAAACAAAATACCTTATTAAGTTATTTCTTACAATAGTAAAGAACCTGCCTTCCAAATCAACACAAAAGTATTGTTAGTTTTCCACAAAAGAAAACAACTTTGGTTATCAGCAATTTATCCAGTGGCTAACAAAATGATGGTGACTGACTTGAGATGCTGTTATCAAACTAAGTGATTTAATAATTTTTTTCAACTAGAAGGTTAGCAATCTAAGATTTGGATTGTCAGATGTGTGACGGGTTCTTGGTCTTATTCTTTTTAGCTAAGCCATCACCCTGGCTCATCTGAATTTTCTTGAAGTAGTTAAAACATTACACTTATTTCACAAAACTCTTAATTTTTATTAATTAAAAAAAAATACTAATCACAAATATGAGGATTTCTCCAATAAGTAGAATAACAAGTAGAAAAACAAAATTTCCCATATTAAAAAAACAGGCATATAAAATTATTTTTAAGTAAATGAAGTTGTTACCTATTGATAATTATATCCATAACATCTCTGGCACTGAAGTCAAAGGGTTTGTAACCCTCACGTTTAAAGGCAAGAACTGCATTAGGCCCTAGCCAAATACTGCCATCCATTCTTGGTGTGAAGTGAACTCCTAGGAAAGGAAACCGGCTATCTGGGACCTATGGATTTAACACAGCAAAGAACAATAAGCCCCATTTCATTATCCATTTTCTTACAGATACGAGCATTCAATTGGTAATACAAAACACTTTCTTCCTATATATTTAATCTGTACTGTTTATGATCTGTACTCAGATATTCTATTAACTTGCTTCTGCTTAGAAACGCCACACAGGAAACACTGACGCTACTGACACCAATGCACACCGTCCTGTCTCCTCATCTTCCCGGGTAAAGAAAAAAAAACGACGAACTGTCCTACTTCAACTAGGGACGTACGTGGCCATTAAGTAAATCAGAGCTGCCAGAAAAAGAAAAACAAAGAACTACATTTACAGCACAGGCTTTTGTAATGTGGGAATGTATTAGATTGAATTTGATGTTTTGGCCGTCAAAAACATCAAATAGCTGAATATTGGCAACTTCGCCCAGTTCAACCTAATATATTTTAGGGGATTTCATTTCCAGGTAGTTCCAGACAGAAGGAATGAACTCCTCATTTAAACAGCTCTGTCTTCTACCCTTTAAAACTACAGGTTGGGACTTAATGGTCTGAGACTAGAGGAACCCCAGAAGACATGGCCCCTGGACTGTTAACCCAAAACTAAAACCATTCCCGAAGCCAGCTCTTCAGACGAAAATTAGACTGGGCTATAAAACATAAAATGATACTTGTGAACAGTGTGCTTCTTAGTTCAAGTAGATACATGAGACTAAAAGGGCAGCTCCTGTCTGGAGATGGGATGAGAAGGCAGAAGGGATAGGAGCTGGTTGAATGGACACGAGAAACTCGGGGTGGAAAGGGGGAGTGTGTTGTCACATTATAGGGATTGCAACTAAGGTCACATAACAACATGTGTATAAATTTTTGTATGAGAAATTAACTTGAGCTGTAAACTTTCACCTAAAGCACACACACACGCGCGCGCGCGCACACACACACACACACACACACACACACAAGTTGGCCTCATCCTCTTTTCTACACCTGCAGAAGGTGAACAGAGAAAGAGGGCTAGGTATCTGGGACTGCCATAAGGGAAAGTTCTCTTATGATGCTCTGTCCACCAGACAGGAGGAAGAATCAGGTTCCTTCTTGATAGCACTTGCCATGGCGCAGTGATGCTTTCTGAAGACACGTACTTGTGGGCGATTAATTGTAACGGAATGACCATAAGATCAGTAGGGATTTAACTGGACAAGAAAGGGATAAAATGTATGCACAAACAGGCTGTCAAAATCTCTCTTACTTCTGACCCAGGTAAAAGTTTTTGTTTTTATTCCCTCTATGCCGACATCTTGAGAAATTGAGAAGGCAGAAGCATCATTACCTACCGGGTAAATATTTCCTTTTACAAGATAGCATTTTTCTGGCTTCAAGAGCAGATAATCTCCCCGGAAGGGTACAATTCGAGGTTCAGGACTGCAGCCACTCATTTCTGAAATACGATCTGAGTAAAGTCCTGCACATGTCACGACATACTGACACCGAATCTCTTTTCCCTAGTGCAAAATAAAAAGAGGAATCTTTATAAAGTGGAGAGGAGTAAAATAGGTCAAGGAGAGAAACACAGATCAGAGAAAAGACAGTAAGTGCAGAAATAGTTTTTTCTTTTAAAAAGGTGAAATTAAATACAAGTATCAGCAAAATAAGTTCTTTAGCATTTAGGTTGTAGCTAGAAACATAGGATAGTGGCATGCAAGAGGATTTCACCTTAAATTTTGAACTTAAACTGAACTAGATATAATAGAATTACAGATATATCTTTGACCTAACATGGATACTCAACCAGCTACACACACACACAAAATGCTATTTTACTAGGACCTAGCAAGGAACTTAACTATTTGTTGCATGAAGAAGCTTTGGAGTCCCTAGGTGGTACAAATGGGTAATGTGCTCTCTGGTTAATCACAGGGTTGGAGGCTCAAGTCCACCTAACGGTGCCTCAGAAGAAAGTCCTGGCACTCTACTCCCGAAAAATCTGCCACTGAAAACCCTATGGAAATCAATGTCATTGAACGTAAATGTGGAAGCTGTTGTGTTGGCAGATATTTGGGTGTGTATATTTTCACCACCATAAAAAAAAACTGACAAACAAAACAAAAACCCTATGGAGCACAGTTCTACTCTACCACAATGTGGGGTCACCATGAGTTGGAATCAACTCGATGGCCACTAGTAGGTTTGGTTCTCCTGCCTTCTTGTTGTTAGTTGCTGTGGAACTGGCTATGACTCATGGTGCCCCCGAGTCTCCTGCCTTATCTATGAGTAATTACCCTGTTACTCTTAGGCTGTTTCACATTCAATAATGCTCAATTCCAACTGTAGTCAACTCACCAACCAACCAATTTCTCCTTTCTGACCAATATCTACTTTGCAAATTGAGGCTACTTTAGAAACTTCATTCATTGAATCCACATTTACTGAGAGGATACACTACAATCAGGGTTTGCTTTCATGACAAGGAGACTGCTAGTATTAGGCTGTTGTGATTTCCTACCAATTTTATTCTGTGATTATCATCTGCCTAATTTTAGCTTCATCCTGCCAGGTTTGGCCATTTTGCCACCATATTTCCTAAATGATTTCATTTAACCCCCATTTACCACCACCCTCTGGTTCCCATCTCCTTACTTCTTACAAAATAAACAACCAGCAACTCCTTACTCTTGATAACTTTCTGCTTCTAGGTTTCCTTCTCAGCAGATCTGTTTCTGAAGCCTCAGAGTTCTCACGTGTCTCAATATTCTTTCTTTCTAACCCTCACTGATTCAGCTTTATTCTGATAGACTATATTTTATCTCTGTTTGCATCCTATTTATGCCATGGCTAGAAAGTTAAGCCTCTTTTCAAGAGTTATATAAGTCACACTTCTAACAAAAATCGGATGAAACTTCCCCAAAGTGAATCCAAATTAGCTACGAAACCATGGCAATTCTAAGATCTTCAAAGATAAAACAGCTATGTCAGCAACAAAATAATGCCTTCTTCTAAATAGGTTCATATCTTTCCTGTTCATCTACAATTATATACCAGAGGTACAAGAAATATTTTTCTGTGATATAAATGTACTAGTTCCTACTTGAAAAGTCAGCAATTATTTTGTTCCTGGAACAAGAAATGTAGATAAGTCTTATGATAAATAATGTAAAGATGATAATGAAATTTGTAGAATGGCATCCGCATAAAATAATCTAATAGTTTTCTTTAAAAAAACTCAAGCAATAATTCCAAAGAAAGAAATGATTAAAAACTATCATAGATCTCTGAAATCATTTTACTCTTTACATTGAACATTAAATTCAGTAACATTAATTTTACTTTCCAAAATAAAATTAAGGTAAACACTGAATAATACATTTGTTCAAACAAATTTCCTTAAAAAAATAAACCATGCACCTCTATTGCTCACAAGTGAAAAAGACTCCCCCCTTCCCCTCATTTTAGTCATCTAGTGCTGCTATAACAGAAATACCACAAGCAGATGGCTTTAACAAAGAGAAATTTATTTTCTCATAGTCTAGTAGGCTAAAAGTCCAAATTCAGGACATCAGCTCCAGGGGAAGTCTTCTGCTCTCTGTCAGCTCTGGAGGAAGGTCCTTGTCATCAATCTTCCCTTGGTCTAGGAGCTTCTCTGCATAGGGACCTCAGGTCCAAAGGATGCACTCTGCTCCCGGTGTTGCTTTCTTGTTAATATAAGGTCCCCATGTCTCTCTGCTCGCTTCTCTCTTTTATATCTTAAAAAAGACTGGCTTAAGACACTATCTAATTTTGTAGATCTCATTAATGTAACTGCTGCTAATCCATCTCATTAACATCATAGTGACAGGATTTACAACACACAGGGAAAGCACATCAGATGACAAAATGGTAGACAATCATACAATACTGGGAATCATGATCTAGACAAGTTGACAGATATTTTGGGGGGACACAATTCAATCCATGACACCCCTCATATTCAATCTATAAATCTTTAGTTTGCAAATAATCCCCCTAAAAGTTATTTTAAAAATTCTTTTTCTTTTAAGCTCTTGTAAAAACATGTTTCCTGATAAATGTACCCAAATACTTGATTTTGAACCCAAAAACAATACTAAAGGATGTCAAAATAAAAAGCAACTATAGCAACTTTGGGTGAAATAGATATCCACTGGTATCCCATAAAAGCCCTGGTAGCATAGTGGTTAAGAGCTCAGCTGCTAAGCAAAAGGGCAGCAGTTCGAGTCCACCAGCCACTCCTTGGAAACTCTAAGGGGCAGTTCTACTCTGTCCTACGGGGTCGCTGTGAGTTGGAATTGACTCAACAGCCATGGATTTGGTTTGCTATCCCATAAGACTCCACATATGCCATGTGGCATCACATGATGCCATACTCTAGTGAAACACTTTTAATCTTTCTTTAAACGGAGAGCATGGTTGCTCTATCACTTGGGCCACATGACTCAGCAGATCTGATGGTAGCTGAAGCGACTGTGGCAGTAAGGCTATCTTATGGAGTCTTTGGCAGGCCCTGTAGGTGAATCACTGCACAGAACTTTAGGATTTTGGAGGCAAGTTACAACCTTCTCTGCAGGTAACTATCCTCCTTTGAGAAAGAGCTTTTGGCTTTGACTGAACACTTGACCAGAGGCCACCAAGTTACCATGTGAAATGAGCTACCCATTATTAACTGGTTGTTGTCTGACCAATCAAGTCACAATACTGGGTGTGTACAGCAGCACTCCACAACTGAGACAAAAAAAAACAAAACCCATTGGCATTGAGTCGATTCCAACTCATCGCAACCCTGTAGAACAGAGTAGAACTGCCCCATAGGGTTTTCAAGGCTGTAATCTTTACGGACACAGACTGCCCATCTTTCTCCCGAGGAGCAGCTGGTGGCTGCAAACCTCCAAACTTCTGTTTAGCAGCTGAGCACTTAATCACTGCACCACTGGAGTTCCTCCACCATTGAGAGGAAGTAGAATATACAAGATCAGGGCTACAGGTCCTACATGCACAAGTAAGTTACAGAGGCAAGTGGCTCAAATTCTCATGGCCCCTCCTCCTCCTAAATTGCCTCCTCCCTCTCAACCTGTCCCTGTGACACCATAGGGAGTTTCTATTATCAGCTGACCGAGGGAAAAAGTATACAGGCCTACTTTACAAACGGTTCTGCACAACATTCTGGCACCACTTGAAAGTGAACAGCTGCAGCACCAGAACCCCACTCAGGAGTGGTCCTGAAGGTCTGTGGTGAAGGGAAATCTTCCCAGTGGGCAGAACATTGAGCACCACATTTGGTTGTCCATCTTGCCCAGAAGGATAGATGGCTAGAGGTATGGATCTACACTGCTTCACGTGCAACAACTAATGGTTTGGCTGGATGGTCAGGGAAACTGGTGACAAGCTAGCTCTGTGTCCCAACTATTGATCCTGCTGACCAAGAGAAGCCTCAGATCTTCTACTTGGGTACAGATGCAGGGGCAACAATCACCCACAAATCTCGCCATAAGCTTCCCCTTTGCAGTCCCTCTATGGCAGCTGGACACACTTGGCTTCTCACATTGGCTGGAGATTCCTCTGATCTGCCAAATCCCATTCTGGACCTTTACTTCCTCAGATCCTTTCACAATTGTGTAAGGTCTAATTCCTATAATGAATCCCAAAAGACTCATTAATGACTCTGCTTCCCGGACTGAACTCTGATGATGCAGTGAACATACAGTAAACACAATGCTTCTGTGCTAGTCGATGTCTCAGACTATGTGGAGATACAGGAAAGCAGTCCATCTCTCTCTGCACTCCTCCCACCTAAAAATCTTCTAATTAGTAGAGAGCTAATCAGTTAATGTGGATCAGAAGACAGATCACTAAAATATTTACCAGTTTTGCCTTAAAACTAAACATCCCATGTGCTTATATTCTATTCTTTGTCAGCCGAGTTACGTTATGAAGATGTTCTCAAGTTGAAACTTTTATTAGAATGAAAGCTGTTATACTGCTCTCAAAGAACTCCTCTTGGAATAATTTTCATATTAGATAAATTTCATTCAATGACTTATAATCAGAACTGTCAGTTAATTTAACTTTTTAAGAAAGGGGAGAGGATGAAAGCAGACAAAGGTTTTTGCTTGGGAATCTTTACCTTTGTATTCCTAATAACAATTGGATACTTCATCCCTGAAAAAAAAAAAAGACTCAGTGAAAGATTTATTTTTACAAAAGAAGACCCACACTATTTGAAATATTATACTAGTGACAAATTTAAATGATTTTTTTCTGTCATAACAATGACTGCACCCTACTTTTCATATTGAAGCATCTTACCAAGTAACAAGATTAAACTAGTTGTTACTTGATAATTTCTAAAATTCTGGCACGCTTTTTTAGCTCATCATATTTTAATTAATTTGATTCATGCTTGTAAAACCATTTCCCACCTCAACTCCAACACAGGCAGTCCCAGCATTTCTCTGAAATACAATCCTGAAAACCATGTTGTAAAATGGATCATCATAAATTAGTTCTTTTCAAAGACTAATGCTATGACATGAGAACCTTTGTTGTCTAAATACTGGTTACCTGAGTCCTTGTAGATCCTAGACTGTGTAGGGAAGCAAGAGTCAAAAGAGTCATCACAATACAAAAATTCTCAATAATAAACTATTTATAAAATAGTTCCCACTCAAACACACGGCATCTCAGTCTTATAAAGCATATGTACTCCAGATAAATAATACTATATACCCATGTAATAAATTTGATTGATTATACTACCTATAAGAACTTTATCTATTTAACTAACAATTTTGCTCATCATCTTTGAATTTCAAAAGACACTGGGAGAATGATTCAGACAGTCCAGATCTCCTTAAAAACTTGTCCAGGAAGACTGAACCAAGCACACTTTTTTTCTCCTTCAAATTTCCCAATAGCAAATAGAAGGCTTGTAAATCATTGGTTGGTTAAAAAAAAAAATTGTTAATGCCCCTAAAGCAAAATAAAACAAACTCTAAGCACAGCCCAAAATGAGGGCGGATGGGGAGGGTGGTGTTCAGAAAGGCTGAATCATTTTATGACCCTGGGCTGTCATTCTGAAACTTGGGTGTGTCTAAGAATCGGGAAGAGTTTATTATTCCTCGGCCCTGTCCCCAGACAAACTGATTCAGTAAGCCTGGGTGATACTAAAATTTGCCATTCTTAACAAGTATCCCAAGGGATTCTGACTCTAACCTGCAGGGTACAGAAGTGTTTGGGGGCTCATTTCCTATAAACAGCCTTGGCAGTTCAGGTTCCAGCACCAGTGAGAAGTGTTGATCAGAGCCCAGTTCTAACAGCACAAGACTTTCCAGGACTCCTGGTTCTTCCACCCTCGCCTCTTCTGCACCTCCCTCCAGCTCTACACCCTACTGTAGCCCAACTCCTGGTGGCCCCACCAGTGCTATCCAAGCTTGTTTTTTTTTCCCCACTGTGCAATCCGCTTCAGTGCCCACAGCCTATGGGCAAGGAGGCCAGGCAACGGTTTGGGGCTCCAGTTTCTCTGGCATAGGCACTATGTGAGGCTCACAGTGATGGGCCTGCCATAAATCCAAGGCCATGCATCCAAGCTTTTCAAAAGGTCAATACAAGTATTCAGTAGAAAAGACAGCAAGAATTGCTTACCATCTTGACTTCCTGAAGGACTTTCTTTAGCCATTTCAATATCTTTTACTTCGAAATTTGTCAAAACAGAGCCACCTGCATCTTGGAAATCCTGGGCAAATGACAAAGCCACCTGCCGATAGTCCACAATGCCAGTATATGGGCAATCAATAGCCATTAGACCCTGGGACAGGATTGTGAAAACATCAAGACAATACAATTAAGACTCATTGAGAATAGGTTTGCTCAATACATTTTATTTGGGCTGAATTTTTCTACGTGTTTATTTTGATAGATAACGTATATTATTCTTTCTTGGCAACAGCCTGACAGTCTTAAAGCAAAAATTAAATAAAAGCTTGCTCCTTTAAGTGCCTAAAAATGATGTTGAGTACATATATAATGTATCTAACAGATAAAAAAATACTTCTAGCTAAATAAGAAAATTTCTCTTTAGAGTCAGGAAACAATTTTCCCCCTTAGAGGAGTTCATTTTGCCAGGATCTTCTGGCCACTACAGCAAGTTTTACCAGTTTTAGTTGTCCCTCGCCATATCTGATCCTGATCTGACTCATATTTAATTCTGAGTCCAATTCTGTATCACCATGCAAGTACGTTTTAAATAAGATCCACTAAGATTTTCCCAGTAGCCTATCTTATATTTGAGCCCTGGTGGCACAGTGGTTAAGTGCTATGGCTGTAAACCAAAAGGTCAGCAGTTGAATCATCCACCAGCCGCTCCTTGGAAACCCTATGGGGCAGGGCTGCTCTGTCCCATAGGGTTGCTATAAGTTGGAATCGACTTGACAGCAATGGGTTTATATTATATATCATGTACACTCAATGAGAACTCAAGTGTTCTAGTTACTTGCAATGTTTACAGAGCACTGCTTTGATTTGTTGCAGACCTTGTTTTCAAGACTACAAATAGGGAATGGAGATTTTATGTCCTTAACTCAAACTTTCCCTTCAGGTGATATGACAGTTTATATATATACAGACATACACACACACACGTATATTTTTTTTTTCTATTTTATTGCTCTACTTTAAGTGAAAATTTACAATTCAAGTTAGTCTCTCATATAAAAATTTATACATGCATTGTTATGTGACCCTAATTGCTCTCCTTATACTGTGACAGCACATCCCTCCTTTCCACCCGATTTCCCGTGTCCATTCAGCCAGCTCCTGACCCCTCTCTGCCTTCTCATCTCACCTCTGGATAGGAGCTGCCCATTTAGTCTTATGTATCTACTTGAGCTGAGGCACACTCTTCACAAGTATCACTTTATGTCCCATAGTCCAATCTAATCTTTGACTGAAGAGTTGGCCTCGGGAATGGTTTTAGTGCTGGGTTGACAGAGAGTCCAGGGGCCATGCTTTCTGGGGTTCCTCCAGTGTCAGTCAGACCATTAAGTCTGGTCTTTTTACTAGAATTTGAGTTCTGCACCCCACCTTTTTCCTGCTCCAACAGGGATTCTCTGTTGTGTTCCCTGTCAGGGTGGTCATTGGTGGTAGCCGGGCACCATCGAGTTCTTCTGGTCTCAGGCTGTTGCAGTCTCTGGTTTATGTGGCCCTTTCCGTCTCTTGGGCTAATGCTTTCCTTGTGACTTTGGTGTTCTTCATTCTCCTTTACTCCAGGTGGGTTGGGACCAATTGATGCATCTTAGATGACCGCTTGCAAGCTTTTAAGACCCCAGATGCCACTCACCAAAGTAGGATGCAGAACATCTTCTTAATAAACTTTGTTATGCCAATTGACCTAGATATCCCCTGACAGCATAGTCCTCAGACCTCTACCCCTGCTACTCTGTCCCTTGAAGTATTTCGTTGTATTCAGGATACTTCTTAGCTTTTGGTTTAGTCCAATTGTGCTGACTTCCCCTGTAGTGTGTGCTGTCCTTCCCCTTGCCTAAGATAATTCTTGTCTACTATCTAGTTAGTGAATAACCCTCTCCCTCTCTCCCCACCCTCGTAACCATCAAAGAATGTTTTCTTTTGTGTTTAAACCTTTTCTTGGGTTCTTAAAATAGTGGTCTTATACAATATTTGTCCTTTGGTGACTGACTAAATTCACTCAACCTAATGCCTTCCAGATTCCTCCATGTTATGCTTCACGGATTCATCATTGTTCTTTATCGTTGCATAGTATTCCACTGTGTGAATATACCATAATTTGTTTATCCATTCATCCGTTAAATGGGCACCTAGGTTGCTTCCATCTTTTTGCTATCGTGAACAGTGCTGCAATGAACATGGGTGTGTATATTATCTATTCATGTGATGGCTCTTATTTCTCTAAGATATATTCCAAGCAGCAGGATTGCTATATATATTTTTTTTAAACACCCAAAACATGTCCATACTCTGTAGATGAACAGATACACACCAATGCTTATTTTATTTTTTGTAATAAATGTTGAATGTGCTATTAGCCTTTTCTAATTCTGAAAAAAAGGATAAGAGTAGAATTCCACACACTAAGAACAGACTGCATTTTGGCAAATCCTTGGTAATAGCATGCTTTTCTGTTGCCTTATTGTGTATGAGTGTATCAATTCTTCTAACCAATTTCTCCTATGAGAGTAGTCTGGTTCCCAGGATAACTAACGCTCAGAAGCTGAGTGTCACTGGCAAAAGTTGCCTTCTTGCTTGGCCAGCACAGCAATACTGTTGTTGCAATTTTAAAATAATATCTGCTACTATTATTTTTTTTTTTATTGTGGTAAAAATATTCACCAACACAACTTCTACAGTTACAATTCAATGACACTGATTACATTTTTCATGTGTGGCACCATTATCGTTATTCTTTTCCAAAATATTCCACCATTAACATAAACTCAATACCTCCCAAATAAAACTCCCCCTCCTACCACCCCTGGTAGCCATTAGTAATCTTTGGCTTCTATATATTTGTTTATTTCATATAAGTGGGATCATACAGTATTTGTCCTGTTGCAACTGACTTATTTCACTCAGCATGTTTTCAAGATTCATCCATGTTGCGGCATGCATCAGAACTTCATCTCTCTTTACGGCTACATAGTATTACCATTGTATGTATATGCCATATTTTGATTATCCATTCATCTGTTGATAAACATTTTGATTATTTCTACCTTTTGGCTATTGTGAAAAATGCTTCAATAAACACTGGCATACAGGTCTTTTGTGTTCCTGCCTTCACTTCCTCTGGGTATATATTGCTAGGTCAAATAGTAATTTCTATGTTCAACTTTTTGAGAGACTGCCAAACTGTTTTCCACAATGGCTGTACCATTTTTTGCTAATATTATTTTTAAATATCTCACTCTCATATTTATCACCCACACATTTACCTGCTTAGACCTTAAGAGCTTTTGCTTGTCACCCACTCCTGACCAATGCTTCCAAATGACCAGATCACACTAAGAGTTGTTGTTGTTGTATGCTGCCAAGTTGTTTCTGACTCATAGAGACCCTATAGTACAGAGTAGAACCGCCCCATAGAGTTTCCTCTGAAGGCTGTAATCTTTACAGGAACAGATTGCCAGGTATTTTCTCCTATGAAACTGCTTGCGGGTTCTATCCATCAACCTTTTGGTTAGCAGCCAAGTGCTTAACCATTGCATCACCAGGGCTCCTTCACACAAAGATTAAAGCTCGCAAAATACCAGTCTGTTTTCACAGACTGAAAGCAACATTTGGCAAACTTCATCATCTTCCTTCTAGAATATGAGGGCATTTGCCAGGTATAGGAAATCATTCCTTTTGTTTGGATATAAGTGGATAGTTTGGATACAGTGGACTTGAGATTAGACCTAGTCACCGCCTGACAGTCCCTAAATTCAAAGGTCAAGGGCTATAACTCAACTTCAATCTATCAATAGTATTTCGGGTACAATAACCTTGGAAACTAACCTGGGATAATACCAAGAGTTTAGTCCACAAAAACTTCTTTACCTAGCATAAAACTATGTGATAAGTATGATAATAGAGGAATAAAATTGTGCTATAAAAAAATGCTGGATCAATAATTTTTTGGAATCCCAAATTCATCTTATACCCCTTATTATCCAGCACAATACCTGAAACACAGAAGGCGCTCAAGTATTTACTGAATGAATAAACTTTTGAGAGCTGCTTTACACATACTAGATTTTTTTTACCCTCTAGATATTCCCCTAAAGGTTTCCCTTCCTTTCTTTCTCTTTCTAGTCATGGCTGTGCCCCTCCCCATGAGATGTTGGTATGCCCCACTTATATGTGTATGTTGGAGAAAAGTGGAGAGAGCCATCACTGCCAGGTAACCCAATGCCATGCCCAGGACTGCCTGCAGGGCACAGGCAGCCAAGTCAGGATGGGGCTGGTGGACAGGCTGACTGTGTTTGTGAGCCAGAAGGCTGGGCATGCACTGTTCAAGTCAGCAGGTCAGAGCTTGAAATCCTAGGTCATGTCAGGTCAAGCGGCTAGAAAAGAACCAGGTAAACAGGGCAGGAAAATTGGAACTCAATCAGGAGGATAAAATAACAGACAAATGTAAGGTTGACCAATAGTGTAAAGAAAATGCAGAGGATCAGCACCCCCAAGGTTAGAGGTATACCCTTTAGGGGTACTTAGTCTTCGTCTAAAAGGGACCTGGTTCAAGATGCCCTGCAGAGCTGCCCTGAGACTTTTCTATCTGGAGGACTGGAAGAAACAGAAGTAACCCTGTACCATAAAAAATTTGCCAATCTACAAAGTAAGAAGTCAGGATAGTGGTTACCCTTAAGGGAAAGGTAATGACTGGGAGGGGACATGTGGGAAGTTCTGGAAGGCTGGTAATGTTCTGTTCATTGATCTGGGCACTGATAACACTTTTTAAAAATTCATCAAGCTGTATATTTATGAGTTCTGTTATATGTTATGGTTCAATAAAAAAGTTCCAAAAAGTTGGGGCAGACAGAAAATGAGGGTGAAAAGATAAGATGAAATGCAGAGGGAAGTACACAAAAATAAAAATATATACTTAAGGCCCTAAATATCCGGCAGGAGTAGGGCACAAATGTGTCCCTGAACATCCTTGCAGCCTAGGCAAACAGGACAATGCAATCAGTTAAATGATTCAGTGTCCATAATATAAAAACAAGCCAGCTGTGTTCAAGAAGCACAAAATTATTCTTAGAACTGAAGTCTGAGAGAAATTTCTCCTGAGGGCTCTCAGAGCAAGATGTTGTGTACAGTACAATGGGTTTCTCTTATATATGGCCTTTCTGCCATATATAATTCTGCCAAAATGATTGGCTAGGCCACAATATTGCAAAGGAATTGGTTAGTTTACCATGCAAATATTGTTGTTGGTATTAGGTGGGGTCGAGCTGGTTCCAACTCATAGCAACCCCACATACAATAGAATGAAACTCTTCCCATAGAATCCTTCAATACTGCAACCCAAGGTTTGAATTTTTCCTTCAGTTCTTTTAGTTTGAAAAATGCTGAATACATTCTTCCCTTTGGCTTTTCTAACTCTGGGTCTTTGCACATTTCATTATAATACATTGTCTTTTTGAGCCACCCTTTGAAATCTTCTGTTCAGCTCTTTTACTTCATCATTTCTTCCATTCGCTTTAGCTACTCTACGTTCAAGTGCAAGTTTCAGAGTCTCTTCTGACATGCATTTTGGTCTTTTCTATCTTTCCTGTCTTTTTAATGATATTTTGCTTTCTTCATGTATAATGTCCTTGATGTTACCCCACAATTTGTCTGGTCCTCGGTCATTAGTGTTCAATGAGTCAAATCTATCTTGAGATGGTCTCTAAATTCCAGAGGGATATACTCAAGTTTGTACTTTGGCTCTTGTGGACTTGTTTTAATTTTCTTTAGCTTCAACTTGAACTTGCATATGAGCAATTGATGGTCTGTTCTGCAGTCAGCCCCTGGCTTTGTTCTGACTGATGATATTGAGCTTCTCCATCATCTCTTTCCACAGATATAGTCAATTTGATTCCTGTGTATTCTATCCCATGAGGTCCACGTGCATAGTCCCTTTTATGTTGCTGGAAAAAAAGTATTTCCAATGAATAAGTCGTTGGTCTTACAAAATTCTATCATGTGATCTCCGGCATCATTTCTATCACCAAGGCCATATTTTCCAAATACTGATCCTACTATGCAAATAGGGTGTGTAAAACCACCCAGTAGGATTAAGTGACTTTGTGAGAATTGGTTGATTACTATGCAAATTAAGTGACTGTGGTCTACCAAAGGAATTGATTACCTTGTGGAGGGCAATGCCTTGTAATTGATAAGGAGCCTGCTTATAAGCAGCCAACCCAGCCGAGGTGTTTTAGAGAGAGGCACTGAGAGAGAGAGAAGGGAACTTCCTAAAAGAGCTGTAATATGGGTCAAGAGCTGTAACACTGAAGGCGGCAAGAGATGACAAAAGGCAGCATCAGACAGTACAGCAGTACGAGCAAGCAGCAGTACAAGCAGCAAGAACCACGGCACTGGCAGATAGCTGTGGTGGGTTTGCCAGCCCGCAGAGAGAGAAAGCTGGGCGCCTTCAGGCAGAAGGCTTGCTCAGAGTGGTGTGCCTCCGGGCACTTGTTGGTAGAGCCAAAAGAGCTGTAACACTTGCCCAAGCAAGACTGAGGCCATGCCCAGAGAAGCCCAGTAGCAGAAGCCCAAGGAGGGCCTGGCAGCAGCAGTCTGAGTGGAGTCCAGCAGCAGAGGCCCAAGAGAAGGCCCAGCAGTAGGCACGGCCAAGAAGGAGCTGAGAGCTGTCCTGGCTGGAAGCTGTCCTGATTGACAAAATTGATCCTGTCTCCTGAATTGTATCCTGTTATTTCCAAGGTAATCCGGATGCTGAGTTGTAACCTGTTACTAGCCTAATAAACCACTTAAGTACAGTTCATGAGTTCTGTGAGACGTTGCAGGGAATTACACAACTCAAAGACAAGAGGAAGAGTACTGAGGGTCAGGGAAGTAGTTGATGTTAGAGATGATGGAGTGGTTTAGCAGCTTTGAGAAGTTAGACATTTGGGACATCTTCAACCTCCACCTCATAGGAACCAGCTTTGTGCTGACTCTTAATAAAGTAATTATCCATTTATTGTGTAACATAGTGAACAACATATATCATCAACCACATTCTTACCCAGAGGTTGCAATGAGTGACACATGATCTTCCCCAAAGGCTGATGCCACAAAACTAAAGCACAAGTCAAAGAGAATAATTTGGGGTTGGGGAGAAGGACGAGGAGGGCAAAATGCTGCAGTATAGGTCTGCCACTCTGATGGTCTGGAAAGATGTAGAGGAAAGAATGCTCTACATATTTTCTAGGCTATCTCTCATAAATAGTTTGTCTAAACCAAGGTTTTGATAAACATTGCCTAGCAGTGAGTTCAAGGTCATGCTCTCTCTACCTGCTATTGTGCACTGTCAATTAAATAGTGAGGGGGGAGGAACAGGAGATATGGCCATTCATTGAAAGTCAATGGAGCTTGGGGTTGAACCAATAGCCTCTGGTGAAAGGTAACACATATACAGTAACTATTATATTATTAATTCATGTCTCCTTCGTGAATAAAAGAAAGGAGATTTGTTTTTCCCCATAGCTTGTGTCTTAGGCTGGGTGCTCTAGAGAAGCAAAACCAATGAAGCATATATACACATATATGTATATATACACACACATATAGATATACGTACGTGTGTGTTTGTGTGTGTGTGTGTGTGTGTGTGTGTGTGTGTGTATGTATATATATATAGAGAGAGAGAGAGAGAGATTTATCTCAAGGAAATGGCTCATGTGGTTGTACAGGCTGGCAAGTCCCAAGTCCATGGGTCAGGTGTCAGGCTGGAGGCTTCTCCTGACTCATGTAGCTACAGTGGCTGACAAACTCAAGATTGGCAGGCTGCTGGCTCACAGGCTACGGAGGCTCATGAATCCAAGATCAACAGGTAAAATGGTAGGCTGCTGGCTCACAGGCTGCGCAGGCCAATGAATCCCAAGACTGGCAGGTAAGATGGCAGGTTGTTTGCTCAAGTATCAAGAACTGGAGGTCAGAGGATGACAAGCTGGATGCAGGATCCAGAGCAACCAAACAAGCTTTGCCACAACGTCCGTGTGTATATATATATATATATATATACACATACACATTGGATGCAGGCCACAGTCCCGAGGAAAGTCCCCTTACATCTGATTGGCTGATCACATCAGATCACATCATGGAGGATGATTACATCATTACATAACGGCTAAACTACATCATTACATAACTGCCAAACTGCTGAGAATCAGGGCCCAGTCAAGCTGACACTCAACCTTGACCATCACGGCATGTTTTAAGCAAGATACTCTACAACCTACTCTTCACACCCATGCCAGCCTTATCATCTCAAAATACAGATCACACTGTAGCTAAACTCCTCAAAAAAATCTCAGCTGCTCCCCATGCCTACTGGATAAACTTCAAAGTCATCAGCATGAATGCCAAGCCCTCTATACAGGCCTAATCTTGCCTTTCCAATCTCATGTATAATTTCTCCAACCACACCTCACTGCACAGTGCTTTCCAAACATGCCATACCGTTTCACACTTCCTCTTGGCTTTGCTTACGTTGGTCAAACCTGGTCTTTTCTCACAGAGAAGGAAGAAGCCAGGTATCCAGAGTTTGTGGCAATGTCCTCTGGTGTCTGTCTCCTCAAGGGTTCCACGACAGGATCATCTAATTAATTCTAAATGATTCTTGCCTCCTGTAAATTCACCCTCGTCTCCATGTCACAGTACCCTATGTGAAACTGTCCCTTTGAACGTGTGTGTGGGGCTGGAGAATCACTTACCCTACAATATGGCTCCTTCTTTTTTATATCTTCCTGCTGGATCAGCCTCAGGCCCTGGACACCATTCTGAAGGCCTCTTTCATATAGGGCCTGAAGCCTGGGAATTTCTTCTTGCTCAACAGCTACTATAAGCTTCAAAAAGGAGATGAAAAGCATGGATGCAGCTAAACATATAATCAGCTATGAAAGATAAGTCAATAGAAAATTATAAAGTGACAAGCTGGATTGATTTTTTTTAAATTATTTTTTTCCTTCATGTATCTACTTCTCCTTTTCTTCTTTCCTCATTTTCTTCCTCCACCAAAAACAGTTGTCTTAAAAAACCTCCATTAAAAAAAATCTTCCCCAAAGATCAGATGTAGCCTTATTTCTACTTCTGCTATCACAGTCCCTACATGCATTTTAGCCATGAGCAACTCTTATCACTATGACCCCTCAACATCAGAGGGGTTGAAAAGCACAGGTTACTTAGTCTTTAACTGTTTTTTTCCCCAAAACAGAACGGCCTACTTATTTCTATGAGAGAACATGAAATACCACTACATCAAAAAAATAGCCAGTATTCAGTATAACAGGATATCACTGACAGAAAATTATTTCTTTTATTTCCTGGAATAAAGCACATTACAAAATACTGACTAATACATTCTGCTGCATATGAAAACAATAGTAAATTAACCAACTTTACTGGCCTCTTTATTACCGGGCAAAGTACCTGCCTGAGGTAGAACTTCTTTCTAACTTAATGGCTACCAGCAAAGAAAGGCACAGTTGTACATTCACATTTACGAGTCCTTACTTCATGGCAAGGAGTCAACAGAATTTCATGAGGCAAATCTTTTCATCAAGGTGTAAAGGTTATTTAAGTCAGCAAATAACCTTAAAAATAGAAGTAGACTCAAAGGACACTATCAAGAAAGTGAAAGACAACTCACAGAATGGGAGAAAATATTTGCAAATCATATAGCTGGTAAGGGTCTATATCCAGAATACATAAAGCACTCATACAAAAAAAGAAAAAAAACCTTATAGGACCACAAATGTATATGCGGTTGGACATTATCCCAATGGGTTATTATGCAGTGCATGACTGTATTAATTTAATTCCTTTACTTGTTATAGGTCAACAATAAAAAATGTAAAAAAAAAAAATCTTAATAGCATTTTAATGGCTACACACAATGAACTTTTATTCTTAAAATTACATGGAGAAGGGACATTACTATCAACCTTACAGAAACAGAAAATTACGAGAGAATACTATAAACAACTGTATGCCAACAGATGAGATATCCTAGATGAAACGGACACATTTCTAGAAAAACTTAAACTTCTGATACTGACTCAAGCAGCAGAAAATATGAATAGATCTATAACAAGTAAAGAAATTAAATTACTACAGTCATCTGCCACATAACGTCTGTTCAGACAATGTCCTACTGCATATATGCCTGTGGTCCCATAAGGTTTTTTTTTTTTTTAAAGGGAAAGCAGCTCTCCTTTTGTTTATTACTTCCCCCTAATGGTTTTAAAGACCCCAAATCCAGACTCTTGCAGTACTGGACCATGAGTGGGATACAGGCAGGTGAGGCAGAAGACATGGCTTTGGGCGTTTGCTCTTGGGCTTTGTCTGGTGGGCAGGCGGGCAGCGGCAGCAGGAGCAGTGGACCCCGGGCTGCTCCTGCTCCTCAGGCAGGTGGAACAGCGAGCGGGGCTGGGCATGCTCTGCTCTCTCCTTGCTTGCTTCTTCTTGCCCTGTTTCCTCAATGACGGTGCCAAGTGGGGGTAGTCCCGCTTCTGAATATTTAGCAGCTCGCTGAAGTTCATCCCTTATAGCAAAGAAACTTCTGCCTCCCAGGGGAAGTAAGTGGGCAGCCCACAGCCCGTGAGTGGCCACCCACATTGGCCACGTCTGGCCATCCAGGACTGGAGCCCACTGACATTCGAACAAAAAGGGCAGGATAGGGTAGGGCAGGGGCTGGAACAGCAGGGACACAAGCAGGCATTTCCTGATGTCCCACACCACATCCTTCTGTGTCGGGATGGTGCCATGGGGGGCTCGTCTTGGCCTTAGCATCTTGAGGTTGGGACTCTGAGCTTAGCAGGCTTTGATCAACGTCATACCTCCATCTTCTCTCCTCAGCTTGGCTGCCCCCCCCCACCTGTGTGGACTCACCCCAGTGGGATTCAAGTCCCAGAGGGGCTCTAGCCCTCTCCAAGGCCTGTGCCAACCCCCCAAGCTGTGCGAGCAGACACAGTACAAGGAGAGGCTGTCCTAGCCAGCTGCTCCAGCCCTGGTCACTGCATGATTCACTCTCGTTAAACCCTTCCAGGCCCACCAGGGTGCTGATGGTTCATGACCCACTAGGGGAGCAGACTGATGGCACAGCCTCAACCTCTGTCTATGAGATGTGAACCCCTGAACCCTAGATCACAGCCTGTGTGAATGCGGCTACCTTACCTGGCTTGGGAAGTCAGCTGTTGTTCCATGACCTCCAACCAGCCCCAGGGGGGCCCTGGAGGTCCCACCCTACAGTTCACACCTGCAAAGTCCCTCCCCAGGAGATGGGGGCCATGCCTTAGTATGTGTGCTCCAGAGCTCCTGCCATCTGGGCAGTGGGAAATGCTGGAGCCCTCCTCCCTCTTGAATCTTTTCTCGAGTGATCAGGTAGAAATCAATAAACCAAGGACATCCAGCAGTGATGAGGACAACTGGGAGGGGGCTCCCATAAGGTTTTAATATAATAGGCTTTGCGGGGGTTGGTTTGTGTCTTAGGCTGGGTTATCTAGAAAAACAAAACCAGTGACGCGTATACATGTACAGAGAGAAAGATCTCAAGGAAATGGCTCACGTGGTTGTAGAGCCTGGCGAGTCCCAAGTGCATGGGTCAGGTGTCAGGCTGGAGGCTTCTCAAGACTTACGCAGTTGCAGAGGCTGACAAACCCAAGATTAGCAGGTCAGATGGCAGGCTGCTGGCTCACAGGCCGTGGAGGCAGACAAATCCCAAGACTGGCAGGCAATACAGCAGGCAGCTGGCTCACGGGCTGAGGAGGCTTATGATTCCCAAGATCAGCAGACAATATGGCAGGCAGCTGGCTCAAGTCCCAAGAACCAAGGATCAGATGATGAGCCCAATGCAGGATCCAAAGCAAGTAAGCGAGCTTTGCCAGAACGTCCATATATATAGTGGATGCAGGCCATCCTCCTGAGGAAACTCCCTTTACAACTGATTGGCTGATCACATCAGATAACATCACAGAGGATGACCATATCATTACGTAACTGCCAAACTACATCATTACATGACTGCCAAACCACTGAGAATCATGGCCCAGACAAACTGACACATAACCTTAACCATCACAGTTCATAACTATGGGTTGTACGTAAGTCAGACATTCATAACCTGGTGTCTTAGTCATCTAATGCTGCTATAACAGAAATACCACAAGTGGATGGCCTCAACAAAGAGAAGTTTATTCTCTCACAGTCCAGTAGACTAGGAGTCTAAATTCAGGGCACCGGTTGCAGGGGAAGACTTTCCCTGTCTGTCAGCTCTGGAGGAAGGTCCTTGTAATGCATCAGTCTTCCCTCAGTCTGGGAGCATCTCAGCATAGGAACTTCAGGTCCAAAGGACCTGCTCTGCTCCTGGCACTGCTTTCTTGGTGGTATAAGATCCCCTCATCTGTCTGATCACTTCTCTCTTTTATATCTCAAAAGAGATTGGCTTAAGACACTGTCTTAGTCATCTAGTGCTGCTATAACAGAAATACCACAAGTGGATGGTTTTAACGAAGAGAAGTTTATTTCCTCACAGTTAAAGTAGGCTAAAAGTCCAAATTCAGGGCATCAGCTCCAGGGGAAGGCTTTTTCTGTCGGCTTTCTTCTCTTTGGTGTTCCCTCAGACTAGGAGCTTCTCTGCGCAGGGACCCCGGTCCCAAGGACGCACTCTGCTCCTGGCACTGCTTTCTTGATGGTATGAGGTCCCCAATTCTCTGCTTGCTTCTCTTTCCTTTTATCTCTTACAAGAGATAAAAGGTGGTGCAGGCCACACCCCAGGGAAACTCCCTTTACATTAGGTCAGGGATGTGACCTGAGTAAGGGGGTGTTACAATTCTACTCTAATCCTCTTTAACATAAAATTACAATCACAAAATGGAGGACAACCACACAATTCTGGGAATCATGGCCTAGCCAAATTGTTACACACATTTTTTGGGGGACACAGTTCAATCCATGACAGACACTATCTAATCTTGTAGACCTCATCAATATAACTGCCACTAATCCATCTTATTTCATCATACTGATAGGATTTACAACACATAGGGAAATCACATTAGATGACAAAATGGTAGACAATCATACAATACTGGGAATCATGACCTAGCCAAGTTGACAGGTATTTTTGGGGGACAAAATTCAATCCTTGACACCCAGGGACTGCCTGTATATAATATGGTGTTTGTACAATGTCCAAATTACATAAAATGCCTTATTTCACAGAACATATCATGGATATTCAGTGACATCATGACTGTAATTTAAAAACTTCCCACAAAGGAAAACCCAGGCCCAGCAGGCTTCACTAATGAATGCCACCAAATGTCTAAAGCAGAATTATTAACAATTCTTTATAAACTCTTCCAAAAAATAGAAGAGAAGGGAACACTTCCCAGGTTATTCTGCGAGGCCCATATTAGCCTGATACCAAAACCAAACAAAGACATCACAAGAAAATAAAACTGCAGCCCCAAATTCCTGATGAATATTGATGCAAAAATCCTCAATAAAATACTAGTAAACTGAATTCAGTAATATATAAAAAGGATTATATATTATGACCAAGAGGTACTTATCACAGGAATGCAAGATTATTTTAACATCCAAAAGTCAATTAATGTAATACACTATATTAATAATAAACCACATGATCACCTCAATAAAAGCAGAAAAAGTATTGGAGAAAAGCCAACATGCTTTCATGATAAAAACCACCAATAAACTAGCAATAGGAAAAAAACTTCCTCAACCTCATAACGGGCATCTACAAAAAACCCATAGCCAACATCATATTTAATTTTGAAAGACTGAATACTTTACCCCTAAGATTAGGAACAACACCTGGATATTTGCTTTCGCCACCTCTGTTCAACATTGAATGGAGGCTCTACGCAGAGCAATTAGCTAAGAAAAAGATATAAAAATGCATCCAAATTGGAAAAAAGCTAAAACTATCTTATTCGGAGATTAGTTCTAATATTTTTTGTGGATTCTTTAGGAGTTTCCATATGATCCTGCATGTAGAAAATCCTAAGGAATTCACAAAAAACAATTAGAATAAATAAGTTCAGCAATGTGCTGGGTAAGAGATCAATATACAAAAATAATCTTATGTCTATTCATTAGCAATGAACAATCTAAAAATGAAATTAAGAAAACAATTTCACTCACAATAGCATCAGAAAGAATAAAATACTTAAGAATAAATTTAACCAAACAAGTGCAAAACTTGTACACTGAAAACTACAAAGCACTGTTTAATCTAAAGAAATTAAAGAAGACTAAACAGAAAGACAAACCAAGTTCATGGACTGGAAGATTTGATATTGTTAAAGATGGCAATACTCCCTAACTTGATCTACAGATTCAATGAAATCCCTATCAAAATCCCAGCTTCCTTTTTTTGTAGAAATTGACAAGCCGATCTTAAAATCCATATGGAAATACAAAGAACCCAAAAGAGCCAAAAAAAATCTTGAAAAAGAACAGAATTGGAGGACTCACACTTCTTGGTTTCAAAGTTACAGAAAGCAAGATAGTGTGCTACTGGCAAGGATAGACATACATACCAATGCAATAGAATTGACAGTCCAGAAACAAACCCCTTACATTTATGCTCACCTGATTTTCAATAAGGGTGCCAAGACAATTAATGGAGAAATAATAGTCTTTCCCACAAATGGTGTTGACACAACTGTATATCCACATGCAAAAGAATGACATTGGACCCCTACCTCATACCATACACAAAAATTAAATCAAAAGTGATCATAGATCTATATATATAAGAACTAAAACTATAAAACTGTTAGGAGAACATAGGTATAAATCTATGTAATCTCAGATTAGGCAATGGTTTCTTAGATAACACACCAAAAGAACAAGCAACAAAAGAAAAAAAATAGATAAATTAGATTACATAAAAAGTTTAAAATTTTGCTCTTCAAAGATCATCATCAAGAAAGTGAAAAGAAAAAAACTGCCAAACAAGAATAATATATCCTGCAAAACTCTCTCAAATACGATGGTGAAATTAGGACATTTCCAGATAAGCAGAAATTAAGAGAATTTGTAAAAACCAAACCAAACTTATAAGAAATATTAAAGAGACTCCTTCGGTTACAGAACTGATGACATCAGACAACAACCAGCGTCTGGGACACAGGACGGCATCAGCCAGATACCAACCTAGGTAAAGAACTCTCAATAATAAAACAAAGCTAAAAGACTCAAAACAGGGAAAGAGATGTCAATCTGTAAATGACGACAGCGTCAAAATAAAACGGAGAATAAACGGTGTAGGTATAGAACTTTCAAATAGAGAAGATGTCATGGTGATATCAAGTAATAAAAGACTTGTTCAAACTTAGGAGGTTAAGGGTGAATTTCAAGGTAACCACAAAGAAAAGTTAATAAACCTATTCATCAAAATAAAAAAGGAAGTGAAAAGAAAATGTACAGAATGAGATAAAATATTTACAAATCATATATACCTGATACAAGGCTTATATTCAGAATATAAAATGAACTCTTACAATTCAATAATAAAAAGACAATAACCAGTTAAAAAATGGGCAAATGATTTGAACAGACATTCTTCCAAAGAAGATATATGAATGGACAATAAGCACATGAAAAGATGTTCAACATCATTAATCAATGAGGAAATGCAAATCAAAGCCACAATGAGATACCACTTCACATCTGCTAGGAAGTCTAAAATAAAAATGACAGGCAGTAACAAGTATTAGCAAAGATGTGGAAAAATTGGAATTCTCATGGAAATATAAAATGGTGCAGCACTTTGGAAAACAGTTTGGCAGTTCCTCAAAATGCTAAACATAGAGTTACCATTTGACCTGGCAATTCCCCTCCTAGGTACATACCCAAAATAATTAAAAACACATATCCAAACAAAAACCTGTGCACTAATGTTCACAGTAGCATTATAAGCTCCAAAAAGTGGAAGCAACCAAAATGCCCATCAACTGATGAACGGGTAAACAAAATGTGGTATATCCATACAATGGAGTACTATTCGGCAATAAAAGAAATGAAGTACTGATACATACTACAACATAATAAACCTTGAAAACATTATGCTAAGTAAAATAAGTTAGTCACAAAAGACCACACATTATATGATTCCACTTATATGAAATGTCCACAATACACAAATCCATACAGACAAAAAGTAGATTAGTATTTGCCAGGAGATGGAGGAAGGAAGAATGGGGAGTGACTGGTAATGGGTACGAGATTCCTTTGCGGGTGATGAAAATGTTCTAAAATTAGACAGTAGTGATGGCTGTAAAACCCTGTGAATATACTAAAAACTAAACTGTATACTTTAAAAAGGTGGATAATATGGTATGTAAATTAAATCTCAATGAAACTGTTATTTAAAAATCAGTTAGTCATACCATAATTTCTTTTAAGTTATTGCCTAACATTAGAGTTCATAAACTACACATATAGATAGAAAGGAAGAAAAAGTCAAGGTTTTTTCAATATTAAACATCACCAAGAAAATACTAGTTATAAATAAGTCATTGCCCAAGTAAAATGCCATACATACCTTGCCACATTGCTTGTAGGAAATTCCCTTTTTGCTACAGTACTCATAGATGAGGGCTGCACCTTGTACACATAATTTAGCTTTCAGAGATGCAGGTTTATAATAAATTCCACTATGTATGACACCACTGTTATGTCCAGTCTGGTGAAGAGCTACCGAACAAGATAAACTGGGTGAGAAAAAGTACATCACTCACTCAAAACCTAAGAAGTGGGGGAACAAGCTTATATATTTGAAGTTACTGGAGACTACATCATTTAAAATTCTGTCTGAATTTGTTTTTAGAATTAGAGTGCTGGTAATTTCCTATAGCAACTGCCCCTGGTGTTCGTGTCCTATTCCCCCAGTTCATTCCTGATTTCAGCTACAACTCTAGTGCAGACTCACTTCTTGCTACCAGCAAATCACTTCAAGGGCCCCTATGGCTCTCCGCATTCTGCCCCAGGGCCTTTTCTAATATGTTTGAGGGGTGCTCGAGGAAACTTCAACACCCTTAGAGGCAATCCTCAACCAATAAGGACAGGAGCTGATGGATAAATAAGCACAATCCTGGAAAACATTAGGTGTCTCCTCAGAGGTCCAAGTGGAATCAAGCTCACAGCAGTGACACTGATAATGTACCCTCACCTGGCTTTTCTTCCTTCCCTATCTTAATTTTCTACTCCCTCATCCCTGCCTCCTGGGATAACCTTTCAAATGAATCATCAACATCCAAGTTCTTGTCTCAGACTTTGCTTTCAGGAGAACCCAGATGAAGATACTAACATCAACATTCAGCATGAAAGATGCAGCACTGACAAAATGAGCAGGTGCTCAGGTAAGCCAGAAGAAGAACACTAATAACATACATACCTAAATCTTTCTCCTTTTCCAGAAGACCAAGGGAAAGGGCTGAATGCCGCTGTATGAGTGCTCTGGCAGAGGCAAGCCCCACAATTCCACCACCGACAATGACTACATCAAATGAGCTGTAAGAGAAAATCTCCTTTAAAGTAATACCTGTTCACAGCAGACCTCACCAAACTTCACTTGTCTAATTTTTATCACCAGTGGACAATTACATTACTAATTTGTGATCATTAAAATCAAACATTTGTTGGGCCTTGTGCTATTTGTTTCTACATTCAGGAACAATCTTCTAAAAGTTACACATATTGCTGGTCAGTAGTATAATCAGCTACACCCTACATCCTACCGTTAGGCAGGTGGCTAGTTGCCCAAGCCACCCTAACTCTCCACAGTACCCACTCCAGTTTGGTTATATCAGTGATTCCTTTGGGTTAAGCACCACACTCCTCTACTACCTGTCCTTTTAAAATTCAAGTGCAGCAAACAGCCAGTGAATACATCAAATTTTAGAGAAATAAATGGCCCAGGAATGGGCTCGGAACCACAATTTTAGCCATGACAAACTCTGATTACACAACCACTGAAAAAATTTGAAGGGGCATGTTTAAGATATCTAACTTTGCAATGACAATTTATAGTCAACAAATCTAGGTTTCATAGGACCAGTAGGGTGAGGAAATTTCAAGTTCAAGCCCTTCCTTTGAAAAATGATCTGAGGTTTCAATTTCAAAATTACTGGCAGAAGCATATCAATTTGATTATATTTGTTACCATATCTATGGCTACATCTGGAACCAGAAACAGCTACTGGACAACCAGGGACAAAGCCACATGTGCCCGATAAATCAAAATCTGCATCTTAATTTGGAAGTCCTAAGAGCCTAAAGTTCACGCCTTTAAATGCACGCGCCTTAAATTTGGACTGGGAAAGCCTCCAGGTGGTGCTCAACAGGTGGTTCTCACTTGCAGCACCTTTAGCTAGTTGGATGAAATGGTTACCAAGGTGTGCATGTGATAGTGAACAAGCCCACATTTAAGAAAACCAAACCAAACCTGTTGCCATCAAGTCGATTCTGACTCATAGCAACCCTGTAAGACAAGGTAGAACTGCCTCATAGGGTTTCCAAGGAGCAGCTGGTGGATTCGAACTGCCGACCTTTTAGTTAGCGGCCAAGCCCTTTTTTTAAATTTAAATTTTAATTTTTTGTTTATTGTTGTAGTTTAAGTGAAAGTTTATATTTCAAGTTATTCTCTCATACAAAATTTATACATACATTGTTATATGACCCTAACTGCTCTCCCTATACTGTGACAGCACACTCCACCTGATTTCCCATGTCCATTCAACCAGCTCCTAACCCTCTCTGCCTTCTCATCTCACCTCTGGACAGAAGCTGCCCATTTAGTTTCATGTATCTACCTGAGCTAAGAAGCACACTCTTCACAAGTATCATTTTATGTCCCACTGTCCAGTCCAATCTTTATCTGAAGAGTTGGCCTCAGGAATTGTTTTAGTTCTGGACTGACAGAGAGTCTGGGGGTTCCTCCAGGCTCAGTCAGACAATTAAATCTGTTTTTTTTTTACTAGAATTTGAGTTCTGCACCCCACCTTTCTCCTGCTCCATCAGGGACTTTCTGTTGTATTCTCTGTCAAGGTGGTCACTGGTGGTAGCCAGGTACCATCTAGTTCTTCTGGTCTCAGGCTGATGAAGTCTCTGGTTTATGTGGCCCTTTGTCTCTCTTGGACTAATACCTTCCTTGTGTCTTTGGTGTTCTTCATTCTCCTTTACTCCAGGTGGTTGGGACCAATTGATGCATCTTAGAAGGCCGCTTGCTAGCTTTTAAGACCCCAGACACCACTCATCAAAACAGGATGCAGAACATTTTCTTAATAAACTTTGTTATGTCAATTGACCTAGATGTCCCCTGAAAGCATGATCCCCAGACCCCTGCCCCTGCTACTCTGTCCCTCGAATTGTTTGATTGTATTCAGGAAACTTCTTAGCTTTGGTTTAGTCCAGTTGTGCTGATTTCCCCTGTAGTGTAGCAGCCAAGCTCTTAACCACTGTGCCACCAAGGCTCCCATTTAAGAAGAGAGGCTATAAAAAGAACAGCATACATAAAATGAGATTCTGGGTCCACTGTGTCAATAGCAGTTACCAGTAAACGCTTGCAGTGGTCAACTTAAAAATTCCTGTGATCAGAGTGTATGTAGAAGTCCAAGGCTTCAAACAGTTTCTTTTTTTTAAACATAAATTTCACTAGATTAAAGGTAAAGTACTCACATTCCACTATAGTTACTTACACTGATTTGTAGCTATTGATCCCTTATATAACTTTCACAATAAGTAGATCTTTTATGATGTTTAAAAAACAAAACCAAAAAAACCAGCTTTAAAGAATTTCAGATGAATACCTAAAACTACTGTGTTTAAAACAGGCTTTATATTTCCCCAAAACCTCTAGTATCTTCTACTAAGCAGGTGTTCAAAGCATTTATAAATACTTAAGATACTGCTAAGTTTATGAGTTAGTGATCTTTTACGTACTTTTCTCTCTTCCGTGTGTGAATGTGTGTGCGTGTGTGTATGTGTGCATGGTCTCTCATACTGTTTTTTTCTTACTTGCTTATCTTCAAGATAAGCTATAATGCCTTGCTTTGCCTTCAAGACTTGCATTTCTGTAAAAGGTGGCATGACTTTGCAGTGGTGGTTCTGACTTCTATAATAGTGTTTCTCATCCTTGCTGCTTTTTGATAAATAAAGCATAAAACCCTTTGGTGAGGCAGTCCTTCCACTGAGAGTCACTGTTTTGGCATAGCCTCCTAGCCAAAAAGTTTTCTTGGCTCTTGTTTTTGTACATTTTATTACAACCATCAATAAACACTTCATTTTCAAACATAAAGCTATAATACTAAATATGCTTTTTCCAATTACACACGCCACTCTTCACTCCCTTCTGCCAAACCTTAAGAATCATTATTCAGTGAGCCTGCACCTCATCAATCATTGAAATATGCTTCACAAACTAAAGCACAAACTCCCAAGTGTCCACAATGAGGAAAGGTGCCCAGGATAACAATTATGATCACTGGAGGACATTCAAGGGCCAAGTTAATCATGGAGGCTGAAGGGGATATTTTTCTCCAAAAGTCTGTCTCAAGCCAACACTAATGAGCAGTTTAACAGATAACTCTTTTTTTCAAAAAGTTTTTATTATAGAAATGTTCAAACATAATAGTTGGACAGACAGATAAAAGCAGACAGAATGGTATAATGAGCCCCATGTACCCATCACCTAGTTTCAATAATTATCAACTTATGGTCAATCTTGCTTCATCTATATATATCTCACTCTCTCCTCTATTATTTTTATGCAAAACCCAAACATCACCTTATTTCATCCATAAATATTTCAATATGTTATCTCTACCAGATGCAGCCTGGAAGTGCTCAATTATCCATGCTAAGAAATTTGGAAGACAGCTACCTGGCCAACTGACTAGAAGAGATCCATATTTATGCCTATTCCAAAGAAAGGTGATCCAACAGAATGTAGAAATTTTCAAATAATATTAATATGACATGCAAGTAAAATTTTGCTGAAGATCATTCAAAAGTGTTTGTAGCAGTACATCAACAGGGAACTGCCAGAAATTCAAGCCGGACTCAGAAGAGGATGTGGGACAAGGGTTATCACTGCTGATGTCAGATGGATCTTGGCTGAAAGCAAAGAATACCGAAAAGATGTTTACCTGTGTTTTATTGACTATGCAAAGGCTTTCGACTGTGTGGATCATACCAAATCATGGATAACACTGCGAAAAATGGGAATTCCAGGATACTTAACTGTGCTCATGAGGAATCTGTACATAGATCAAGAGGCAGTCATTCAAACAGAACAAGGGGATACTGTGTGGTTTAATATCAGGAAAGGTGTGCGTCAGGGTTGTATCCTTTCACCATACTTATTCACTCTGTATGCTGAGCAAGTCATCCCAGAAGCTGGACTATATGAAGAACGGGGCATCAGGACTGGAGGAAGACTCATTAATAACCTGAGAAATGCAGATGACACAACCCTGCTTGCTGAAAATGAAGAGGACTTGAAGCACTTAGTGGCACCATGGTTAAGCGTTCGGTTGCTAACCAAAAGTTCAGCAGTTTGAATCCATCAGCTGCTCCTTAGAAACCCTACAGGGCAGTTCTACTCTGTCCTATAGGGTCACTATGAGTCAGAATTGACTCAATGGCAATGGGTTTTTGGGATGAAGATCAAAGACTACAGCCTTCAGTATAGGTTACACCTCAACATAAAGAAAACAAAAATCCTTACAACTGGACCAATAAGCAACATCATGATAAATGGAGAAAAGACTGAAGTTGTCATGGATTTCAGCTTCCTTGGATCCAGGATCAACTCCCATGGAAGCAGCAATTAAGAAATCAAACAATGCATTGCACTGGGCAAATCTACTGCAAAGACCTCTTGGTAGAGTGTTAAAAAGCAAAGATGTCACTTTAAGGACTAAGATGCACCTGACCCAAGCCATGGTGTTTTCAGTCACCTCATAAGCATGCAAAAGCTGGGCAAAGAATAAGGAAGATCGAAGAATTGACGCCTTTGAATTACGATGTTGGTGAAGAATACTGAATATACCATGGACTGCTAGAAGAACAAACAAATCTATCTTGGAAGAAGTACAGCCAGAATGCTCCTTAGAAGCAAGGATGGTGAGACTTCTTCTCTCATACCTTTGGACACGTTATCAGGAGGGACCAGTCCCTGGAGAAGGACATCATGCTTGGTAAAGTTGAGGGTCAGAGCAAAAGAGGAAGATCCTCGAGGAGATGGACTGACACGGTGGCAGCAACAATGGGCTCAAGCATAACAACAATTGTAAGGATGGCACAGGACTGGGCAGTGTTTCATTCCGTTGTACATAGGGTCGCTATGAGTCAGAACCGACTTGACGGCACCTAACAACAACAACAACGACATCGCCAAAATGCCTCTTTAAAAACACACACAACCACAATACCATCATCATAACTAAAAAAAATTAACAATAAATTTTTATATTATCAAATATTTACTACAATACTTTTAGGAGAAAATCTTCAGGACCTAGGGCTAGGTGAAGAGTTGACACCAAAAGCACTACCTATAAAAGAAAGAAAAATCGTAAACTGTACTTCATTAAAATTATTACTTTTGTTCTTCAAAAGACTCTGTTAAGAGCATGAAAAGACAATCAACCTACTGGAAGAATATATTTGTAAATCACATATCTAACAACTGACTCATATCTGGAATATATAAAGAATTTTCAAAACAATCCAATTAGAAAAAAGGCAAAAGATAGATATTTCTTGAAAGAGGATACGTGGATGACAAATAAGCACATGAAAAGATGTTCAACATCATTAGGCATTAAAGAAATGTAAATTCAAAGCACAATGAGGTATCACTACACACCTATCAAAATGGCTAAAATGATAAAAAATGGTAACACCAACTACTAGCGAGCATGAGGAGAAACTGGATCGCTAATAAACCCAAATGAAACCTGCCGCCCTCAAGTCGATTCCAACTCATAGCGACCCTATAGGACAGAACAGAACTGCCCCATAGGGTTTCCAAGCAGCAGCTGGCTGGTGGATTTGAACTGCAGACCTTTTGGTTAGCAGCCAGACTAACAACCGCTGTGCCACCAGGGCTCCAGTACATTGCTATAAAATAGTACAGCCACTGTGGAAAAAGAATATGTCATTTTCTAATCAAACTAACCATATGTTTACCATAAGACCCACCAGTTGCTCTTTTGGACATTTATCCCAGAGAAAAGGAAACTATGATTACACAAGAATGTACCCAATGTTCATAGTAGCTTTATTCATAATAGCCAAAAACTGGAAATAATCCAGATGTTTTTCAATGAGTGAATGGTTAGATAAACTTTGGTACATACATACCATGGAATAGTACTCAGCAACACAAAGGAATGAACTATTGATACAACCACCTGGGTAATCTCAAGGAGACTATGCTAAATGAAAACAGCCAGTCTCAAGAGATAACATATTGTGTGATTCCACTTATTCTCAAAATGACAAAATTAAAGAAATGAACAGATTAGTGGCTGTGAAGAGATGAGTGTGAATATAAAGGGGTAGCACATGTAGTAACGGAACATTTTTGTATCTTAATTGTGAGGGGGTTACACAAATCTACACATTTGATTAAACTGCATAGAAGTACACATACACACACACGTGCACAAATGAGTACATGTAAAACTGGTGAAATCTAAACAAGGTCTGTGGTTTGTACCAATGTCAACTTCCTAGTTTTCATATTGTACTATAGTTATGTAAACTATTACTTATGGGGAAAATTGAATGAAGGATACAGGGGACCTCTCTGTACTTTTTTTTTTTTTCTTCAAATTTCTATGGATCTATAATTATTTCAAAATAAAAAGTAAAAGCAAAACCCTTCACTAACCCTATTCTTAAGAAACCTTCCAAAAGAATTGTCTACATCACCTACAATTAATCACAAATCCTATTACCCCACTAATACACAGCAGCCAGAATCAACTTCTGAAACATCAACATTTAAGCATTCCCTTTCTTAAAGCCCTTTAATAGCTCCCATTGCTCTCAGAATAAATTTCAATGTCTGGTTAAAATAGAATAAAAACTCTGCTGTGATGCAGCCCCTCTCCAGCCTCATTCCACATCATCTATTACACTAAGCTCCAGTCATATTCATATTGCCCATCTTCTAGTCCTCGAATTAGCAGAGAGCTTTCTAGCCTTAATGCCCTTGCACAAATCATTTCTCTAAAGAGGGCAAACGGTAATTTCAAATGTGACTTCCAACTTCACACCACAGGACATCGAATTCTGCAGTTGCTTCTCACAGGGGCAACCCTACGCACTGTGCACTAGGAACTGGCTAATTTAAGACCGGTTCCAGATCTTCCAAGCAACACCAGGGATGCCAGCTAATAAACAGCATTATTTATTAATTGCTTACAGCGTGTTGAGTCATTTCATTCTCAAAACCACCACCTACGGGAGAGAATAGGATCCTATTCACAACTGAGCCTTTAAGGAGGTTAAAGTAGACCGCTCAAAGTTAAGCTTCAAGTGGAGAGTTTGTATTCAAACTCAGAATTGTTCTTGACCTCGCAACACTGCCTCTATTCTTTTTCCTTTGGCCCACAAATACAATGAATGCAACCTGCAAGTAGTTCCTGGGATCCTAGGTTGGAGCCTGGGCTCCATAGGGCCCTGACCTTTGATTCACGGGACAAGGAGTACGAGCAAGACCATCGGTCCTGCACAGGCCACCTCTGAGCGCAGAAGCAGCAAAGGCGGCGGGCGCCGGCCAGCGGCCACTCACCTAGTGCTGGCGCTGCGGCCACAGCGACAGACTCTGCGCAGCAGCCAGGGCCTCCCTCGCGAGAGCCCGCACGCTGCGGGGAAGTCCCCGCCGGCCAGCCCGCAGGCACCGCCCAAGTAGCGCAGTGTCCGCAACATCGCGCACACCCCCAGCCCTTTCTCACCCACCAGAAGCGGCCACTTGAGCCCGACACTGACCCGGTCGCCGCGCCTATCCACGTCGGGGCCAATGAGGCGCGCGCCTTTGCCTCACGTGGTAGAGGTAGGCGACGACCAATGGACGCGCGCGGCTGAGGGCGAAAGGCAGGCCGGCGCCGCCGTAGATGCGGGGGACGCTCGCTCGCTCCCTCCCTCCGTCTCTCCGACGCTGTGAGTAGGAGGGGTAGGCCCCGAGCGACGCGGGGCTCGGGTCGTGCTTATGGTCTGCCCTTTCCGGTCTCCCATCGCCGGGCCGATCGAAAACCTGGGCTGCCAAGCCGCCCGTCTTCGATTTTCACCGCCGAGCGGACTGAAGGCCGCGGGAGAAAGTCTCGGCGTGATGACGGCAAGAACTCTCGTTTGGGCGGGCCCAGCGGCCCCCTGTCCTTTCCTCCATCTAGGTGCCGCCCCGCTCGGCCGCGCCAGCGGCCCGGTCCAACCCGGTCTCCTCCGAAGGGGCGCTCCCTGTCCGGCTCTTGCTGTGGCTCAGAACGGAGGCGCTTTTTTTGTCGTGGCAACGCCTGCTAGCCTGAAGTGTTATGAGCTTCTTTTGATGGGGTTCCTGAGGGTGTCATTCATTCAATCATTTATTCGTCCTATAAATATCAAGCCGCTCTTCTCCACCGGGCACTGGGGTACTCGGTGACCAGACAGCTCGGTCTCCGCCATATTTTAGCAATCTGTGTCCTCTTCTTAAATAGTGGACCGAGGTACAGTTTCAGATATGTTATATGGGCTTGGAACCAGCGACTCCCCTGAGCAAGTCACTTCACCTCTGTTTCCTTGTCTGTAAAATGAAGAGGTGAGCTCAGTAATCTCTAAAGGCCCTTCTAGCTGTAAAATTATGTGATTCTCTATCCCCCTGCCAGTTTAATTCTTAACCTTACCCGTTCTCTGTGCTTGAAGGCAGTTTTTAATTTTTAGAGCAGAGCAGTGGAACAAAACAAAAATAGAATGATAGAACTTTATTGCTGGAAGGACTTTACTGGCCTGTTTGAATCTTGGCACGTATTCTCTTGGTGACTTTGGGAAGTCATTTCATCTCTCCCTCAGACTCTCCTCTGAACCAAGAGTAGTAGCAATGTCTTCCTCAGAGGGCTGTTGAGATAGATTACACGAGATAAGGCTTGTCAGGTGTTTAACACAGTGAAGCCCTGGGTGAATGATGGTCTTTATGATGTTTAAATAATTCTACAGGCTGGACAATTGTACAAATTTTGCTTTATTTGTGGAAGCAATGTAAAATGTTACCTGCTTGCTCCGTTACAAATGAGAAAATAGAGATGGTTATTTTTTAAATTAAACTTTCATTTTGAGACAATAGTAGATTCACATCCAGTTGTAAGAAATGAGATCCTGTGTACCCTCTACCCAGTCTTCCCAATGATAACATCGTGTAGTAGTGCAATATCATGACCAGAATCCTATACAATCCACTGGTCTTATTTAGATTTTCCAGTTTTACTTGTACTCATGTGTATAGTTAGTTCTAAACAATTTTTATCACGTGTAGGTTCATGCATTCACTGCCACAGTAAGATTCTGCATAGTCCCATCACTGTAAGGATCCGTCTTCCCCTTTTGTAACCACGCTCACCTCCCTCTCAAATGCTCCCTCTCCCCTCTAGCCCTGGCAACCACTATCTGTTCTCCATTTCTGTAATTTTGCAATTTCAGGAATGTTATATGAATGGGTTCATACAGCATGTAACATTTAGGGGTTGATTTTTTCCACTGAGAATAATTCTCTGGAGATTCATCCAGGTGGTTGTGTGTATCAACAGTTTGTTCCTTTGTATTGCTGAGTACTGTTCAGAGTTTGTCTAACCATTCACCCATTGAAATTTAGCTGAGTTGTTTCCAGTTTTTGGCTATTAGGAGTAAAGCTACTGTGGACATTTCATGTACAGGTTTTTGTGTGAAGATAAGTTTCCATTTCTCTGGGATAAATGCCTAAGACTGCAATTGTTGTGGGTCATATGGTAAGCGCGTGTTTAGTTTTGTAAGAAACTGCTGTGCTCTTTTCCAGAATGGCTGTAACATTGTACGTTCCCTCTAGGAATGTATGAATGATACAGTTTCTGCTCATCCTCGCTAGCATTTGAGATTGTCATTATTTTTCATTTTAACCATTCTGATAGATGTGGAGTGGAGATGTTTATTTTTTGGTTTGCACAGGAGATAGGTGATTTGTTGCTAGGTTGAATATAGAATTATACATCTTAATGGACTGTGGTCAGACTTTCATGGGTTAGCTAGGCCCATAGTAGTGATTTTTTCATGACGGTGTGGTTTTGAGTATGTGTTTCTTAGTATAGGAAGGATGAAAAAACTCACAGTACACATGTTCTTTTTATAAATATTTTTCTGTTTACAGTCCTAGCGCACCCCACCTCCATTTGGCTGTACATTAGGTTGTTTCAATTAAGTAGTTTCAAATCAAGAGTCCACCTTGCTTTCATATCCTCTGTACTGCCTTGTGGTTAGAGACATTTGTACTCCTGACACCACCCTCCTCAGCTGAGAATTCATGTTTACCCTCTTCCATCTGGGACAGACTTTATGAGAAATTAGTTCAGTGACTGCCATGTGACCTTGGCCTAGGAACCACTTTTGCGACCTTTGCTTCCAATTCCTAATGAATAGCTCTGTTGGTCTATTTCATCAGACTGTACGCATCCTACACACCTTAGGAATAAGAACTGGCATGAATAATGGGTGATTTGTGGTTGGATGGGGGAATAATTTGGAAAAAAAAAAAAAAAACTATTCTGATGCCAACCCACTCCTCTCTCCACATTTTAGTGCCCTCAAGAACTAGTGCACTAGTTCAATCTTTTTTGACAACTACCAAGTTTAAAAGGTACACAGTTTCTTAGCCATCACTCTGAATCACCTGCCTAAGTAATTGCATTTAATATGTAAAATAGGAGTTTCCACTTTAAAAAACTGATTGTTTTTTATGCAAACAGAAAAACTATGAATCAAACCTATTCAGAAAACACTTTGTATAATATCCTATTTTGAATAATACATTAGTGGTCTGGCCTTGATGCCACAAACAACTGAAACTTAGAAAGTTTGTTACAAACTTGTGGATCTAAGCCATGTTGTGACAGTAAGAAGTTTATTTTAGTTTAGTTTAAATAATGTTAATTACTGGATTATTTATGGCAGCAGTAAATTAGTAGTGGTTATTTTTCAACCAAGGAGTCCTGGTGGTTCAGTGGTTAAAGCCCTTGGCTGCTAACCGAAAGGTCTGTGGTTTGAACTCACCAACCACTCAGTGGGAGGAAGATGTGGCAGTCTGCTTCCATAAAGATCACAGCCTTGGAAACCTGTGGGGCACTTCTACTGTGTCCCGTAGGGCCGCTATGAGTCAGAATTGACTTGACAGAAGTGGGTTTGGTTATTTTTAAAATTTTTCAACCTGCTTTTAATTGATTTTTTTTTTAATTCATTCAAGCTAAATTGACTAATTTACCACTAGAGGTCTCCTGTTTCCCTATAGAAAACAAGCCCAGAGGCAGCTGCTTGAACTCAAGTAGGAATAATTTCCAAAAAGTCAATTACCAAAGTGGTAGTTGAGAATGTAAAAACTCACCAATTTGTTTTTTTACCTTTATTGCCAAACATAAATTAATTTCCATGTTTAAATTATTTTAAATATAACATCTAGTGATTTTAGAGGTCACAACTGAAGTAAATTTGGTCTTTCTTTTTAGCTAAATTGTAAGGTGAGCCAAAATGAATCAAGTAAAAGTACTTCAATTTTAACAGACCACTCTAATTTACATGCTTAATAACAGTTCCCCTGGTTATTGTCTTTCTTCATGGAAATATGTCAACAATTGAAGACTTCTAGCTTAACACATATTAAACCTGGTGCTTAGAAAAATAGAAATGAATAAAATATGATGCTTGGTCTTAGTTTTTCTCTGCATACTTTTAACTTCCTAACTGGAAACTTTTAATCATCCTTTAAGACCCATCTCAAAAGACAGCTCCAGGGTGAAGCATTCCTCTCACTCCCTTCTCTAAGCTCTCAAGAAACTTGTTCATACCTCAATTTAGATACCATGTTACACAGTTATTTATCTGTTTTATATGTTGTCTGTCTTCATTATACATTTAATGAGGGCAGGAACCATGTCTGTCTGTCCCCTTTGTTGTTTTGTTTTTTGTCTTCCTGTTGTATATCCTGCACTAAATGTAGCAGACATTCAATAGCTATTTAGTGAGTGAGTGAATGAATGAATGAATGGAGATGGCATTTGAGTGAGGTCTTGAGGTTGGCTAAGATTTCCACAGAATTGCTGGGGGAGGTCAAGTAGAAGGAAAAGCCTGAGAAGGCACCAGAAAGCCCAGATTTGGCAACCACTGGAGTTAATAGAAGGACCCTTGGTGGTGCAGTGGTTAAACTGCTTGGCTGCTAACCAAAAGGTCAATGGTTTGAACCCACCAGCAGCTCTGTGGGAGAAAGATGCGGCAGTCTGCTTTCGTCAAGATTTACAGCCTTGGAAACCCTACGGGGCATTCCTTTAGGGTTGCTGTGAGTCGGGATCAACTCGACAGCAGTTGGTTTGGAGTTAACAGAGGTGAGCACAGGTGGAGAGAAATTTAGGGAAAAGCTAGAAAAGTTTGAGAACTTCAGAGGAGGTAGTGGGGAAGAGGTTTGCAGTAATGAAGGGGGGTGATGGTGGAAAAGGGATGAAGAGCATAGTAGGTAATCCCAGAGTTTTGTCCTCAGGCCTCAACTCTTACTGTTCCACAACCTCAGCATCCTCAGTCACTTCCTCAGCTCTAAGGTGGTTTCCACTGAGGCCTCTTTCTAGTCCTCATCTCTCTCTTGAGTTCTAGAACTATCCAATGATTGAGGAAAGAGCCTTGGACTAGTAAGAGAACTGGGTTCAGGTTTCAGTGCTGCCACTAATTAAACATGAGACATTGGGCAAGTCCCTTTAAACAAATGCATATTAATACCCCACCTTGTTCCAGAAAGGATTTAGGGCGTCGGCAAGTTACTTAATATCAGGGCTTCAGTTTCCTTGTTTCTAAATGAGAGGTTCGGTCTAGGTGATCTAAGTCCCTTCCGGCTCTAACATTTTGTGACTTGCTTGATTTGTCAGTGATTCCAGTGATTTGTCATCTCCACTTACAAGTCCTGTTAACACTTTATATTCAGAATATGAAAAATGGAACACACAACCCTGCCCTTTTGGCCTTGATTTCTGTTAAGGCATCACCAGTGATCCAGGACCAAAAACTTAGTGTCATCTTCAACTCTTCTGGCACTTGCCCCTGTGCCTTACTTATAGTCATATGGACTCTAACTCCATAATGTCACTCTTATCCCCCTCCCCTTGGCCCCTTTTGTATGGCAGCTTGTAGTTCAAACCCTTGTTGGCTTTCTGTCTGCCCCATTCATTTGGCCCTCAGTTGTAATACTGCTGTATGGGTGATATTCTTAAAGCATAGTTCTAACAATGCCAATACTGTTCTAAAACCTCAGTGACTTCCAACTGCCTGCAGAATACAGTCCATGTTCCCTGGCTGAGCATGCGAGACCCTTTATGACCTAACTCTGCAAATCATCTGCCTCTCTTCTCATGACTAGCATGTGCTAACCAAACTGAACTACAACATGCCTTAAAGGTTCCTGGCTCAGCCCATAATCTGAGATACCCTTTCCTAACATCTTTGTCTGTTAAAATCCTCTCTGTCCTTATATATTAACTCTTTTGAAACTTTTATCAGGTTTTGTCATTTATTTTTAGTTATTTATAGCTGGTATTAGTCCATTCCACCCTGCATTAGATTGTTGGTGCTTCGAAAGCAGAGACCAAGTTTCCTTTATCTTTGTTTTCCCCTACACCTGGCACACTACTAGAGAAACATGAATTGAGATAGATTGGGATGCAGTTCAAAAATCACTTTGTCAACTCATCGATTTTTAGAGCTGGAAACCATCTGAACAAATCACTTCATATAACAAATGAGAAAACCAAGGGCTAGTGGGATAAAGTTACTGGTCCATTGTTTCCCAGCTTCCCCTACACAGTTCTTTCTTTACACTGCTCTGGTGATGCTACTTGCAGCCTCGTCATAGCTCAATCTGTTTTCATGTCTCATCTCCCTTCCTGAGTGTAAGCATCTTAAGACCTGAACTATGGCTTGCTGGTATCTGTATCACTGGGTGTTCATAAAATGATTGCTAAGTTGAAATGATGTTTAGAGCTCAGCTTAGGATATTTATTAGAGATGGGAAAGAATTCAGTTACTGGAGTGACTCCAAATTGGTAACCTCTCTCTGTGACCATGGTGTGCAGCTTTGTGGAGGGTCAGAGAGAGGGAGAAGCTTGGGAATGGAGCAGACCTCAACACATTGCTTCTTAGGTGATTTTAGTTTGTGATTTTGATACTGGAAGTTAAAGACTGGGAGTGGAGCTGGTTTTAGCAAATTTGTAGTTGCACTGCTTGATGGGACACTAGGTGGCGACACTGCAGAAGGCTCCAGTTGAGGATTGGACAATGGAACTTAATATTAAGGCTGGAAAGAACCTTGGTGTTGTTAGTTGCCGTAGACTTGATTCTCACTCATGGCGACCCCTATGTGTGCAGAGTAGAACTGCTCCGGAAGGTTTTCAAGGCTGTGACCTCTCAGAAGCAGATCGCCAGGCCTGTCTTCGAAGGCATCTCTGGGTGAATTCGAACCACCAACCTTCTGGCTAGTACTAGTCCAGTGCTTAACTGAACTTTAGAGTCTGTGCAGTCCAACCCCTCCTTTTTGCAGCAAAAGAAACTAAGAACCAGAGACGGGAATAACTTGCTCAATAATTGTTGAGTGACGAGTCATCACCTTTATCAGCATGAAAGCATTGACTCTGAAGTTGTGAAGTAAGTTACTAAATGTATGGGACTCTGATTGCCAGCTGATGATCTAATATGAGTACTGTTTTGTATGTTTAGATCAAATGATGCTGTTTGGAAAAATCTCCTGGCAGTTCTGCGGCTTAAAGAAACTCCCATGGTCATGTGACTCCAGGTCCTTCTGGGGCTGGTTGAATGCAGTATTTAATAAGTAAGTTACTCCAACTAAAGTGAAGAAATGTGGGGATTATTACAGCTAGATGAGTTCCCCATAGCTAATTTGATTTTCTCTTGTATTTTAAATATTTTTGAATAGTATTGCAGTATGATCCTAATTTTGTTTAAAAACAAATAAAACATACATACAAACATGGAAAAAGACCAGAAAAATAGATTCCAAAATATTAACCATGGCTGTTTGGTTTACAAGATTTCAGTGATTTTTCTTACTTTTCCTTTTCAATGATTTATAAAGTTTCTAAAACAAACATTGAATACATTTGTAACCAGAAAAGTTTAATAAGTGTAATTTTCAAATATTTTATTCTCTGGCTTCTTTTTTTTCCCAATGTATTTAATTTTTTTTTTTTTAACTGTGCTAAAAATATATATAACAAAACATTTGCCCATGCAACATTTTTACATGTACAAGTCAGTGACTTTGATTACATTCATCATGTGCAGCCATCACCAGTATCCTTTTCCAAATTATTCCACTACCATGAACAGAAACTCAGTGCCCCCAAGCAGTGACCACCCCTCCTCCCTCCGGTATAACCACTAATAACCCTTGGTCTCTCTATACTTGCCAATTCTAGATATTTCATATAAGTGGCATCATACAATATTTGTCCTTTGGTGACATAAGCATAATGTTTTCAAGGTTTATCCATGTTGTAGCCTTTATCAGGACTTCATTTCTCTTCATGGCTGAATAATATTCCATTGTTTGCATATACCACATTTTGTTTAGCCATTCATCTGTTGGTGGACATTTATGTTGTTTCCACATTTTGGCTGTTGTGAATAGTGCTGCTATGAACACTGGTGCACACATTTCTATGGCTTCTTAAGGAATATACAAGCCATTTGAATACCACCAAGTCAACTCAAATTTTTAAAAAGTTAGTGGGTAGCAAGTTTAGAAATATCAGCTTGAGACTGATGAAACTAACCTCTCATTGTTGCTTAATATAGTATTATGACCATTAACTAGAGAAAAAGGAGTATGTAGAAATTAATAAATATCACTTGGTAAGATTAATTTGAATTTAGGTTCAAAATTATTCCCTCTTTAATCGTTTATCAGTAATTTAAAAGATAACCAAGTGTAGTCATTTATTCAATACATAGTTAACTGAGCACTTCCTGTTGTCAAGCACTGTGCTGCGCAGGCATCAGTGAAGGCTCATGTGTGCCTGATGATCTCATATAAAAATAATATGCTTTGATAGAGTTCACTTGGAAACAAAAGCAAACCATGTAGAGCCATAGTATTTTTTTTTTTGGCATGGATATCACTAATATTACTTATCATCCTTCTCAGTCATTTGAAATAAAATGTTGGTGTTCTGCATGTATGTTGGAGAATATAGGTAGGATAAGAAGCTAATGATTATAGTAAAAGCATATCTACTTTTGTTCTCTTGCCAACAGAGTAGATTATGAACGCATCAGGGATGTTGGCCCAGACAGGGCAGCATCTGAGTGGCTGCTGCGCTGTGGGGCCATGGTGCGGTACCACGGCCAGGAGAGGTGGCAGAAGGACTACAACAACCTCCCAACAGGCCCTCTGGACAAATACAAGATTCAAGCAATCGACGCCACCAACTCTTGTATCATGAACATTGGATTTGATCACATGGGTAACCACCCTATCATTTTGTTTATGTGATTTGCAGTGATCATTTTGCTGCAGTTGGCACACTATTACAGTCATAGGTCCATTTTTGCCCATTTCAGTACAGTCCAGTTTGTTTCTTCCTACGTTTGATATTTTCAGATTAAATAGAGGTTGCAAACATCTTCTTCTCCTTCCTTTCTTCACTAAGCTTGTCTCTACAGAGCTTTATTTTGTGGTTTATCTTAAAATTCAAGGCCTTTGATACTTTTTTCAAACTGCTGCCACTGAGAAACCTTCAATAATATAGGAATAATTATATCTGCATAGCTCCCCTTGGGTGGGCATTTCTTTCGTCGGATGCATGGACATCTGACTGCAGAATGGCTCTGTCCGTCAGCACAACCTGTATAGTAAATACCTTGTCTAGTTAGTAGGGTGACCAGTGGTCCAGGTTTTCCAAGGAAATGGGACTTTCAGTGCTAAAACCAGGACTGCCTTGGGCAAACCAAGGCAGTCAGTGATCCTAAGGGTAAACCAAATTCTTAAACTGCATCTTTTTTCCTCCAGAGGGCCTACAGCACGTTGAAAAAATAAAATTATGCAAGTGTCATTATATCGAGGATACCTGTTTAGAGAGGCTTGGTCAATTGGAAAATTTACAAAAAAGCATTTTGGAAATGGAAATAATTTCCTGTGGGAATGTCACAGAAAAAGGCATCATTGCTTTGCATCACTTAAGGTAGGTGGTCAAAAATGGAAACCTAATAATGATGTTAAGGTGAGTAAATAATCAGAATTTAAAATAGTTGAGGGTGGTGTTATTTTATTAGTTTTGAAAAATATAATTTAAGAAAATGACTTAACTTTCATCTATAATGTTTTAAGACAGCCAAAATGATAAGCCTTAATACATTAAGGTACTATTGCATTTTTTAGGGGGCATTTTTTAAAAAAAATTAAATCCACATGAAGCATCTAGCGTAGTGCTGCCATAGTAAACCCTGAATAAGCATTAGCTATATGGCTCCTCTCCAGCCTTCAGTATAGATTACACGTTAACATAAAGAAAACAAAAATCTTCACAACTGGACCAATAAGCAACATCATGATAAACAAAGAAAACATTGACAACGTCAAAAATTTCATTTTACTTGCAGCCACAATAAATACTCAATGGAAACAGTGTCAGGAAATCAGACAACATATTGCATTGGGCAAATCTACTGCAAAAGACCTCTTTAAGGTGTTAAAAAACAAAGATGTCACCTGGAGGACTAAGGTGTGCCTGACCCAAGCCATGGTATTTTCATTCACCTCATATGCATTTGAAAGCTGGACAATAAGGAAGACTGAAGAAGAATTGATGCATTTGAATTATGGTGTTGGCGAAAATATTGAATATACCATGGACTGCCACAAGAAAGAACACATCTGTCTTGGAAGAAGTACAGCCAGAATGCTCCTTAGAAGCCAGGATGGAAAGACTTTATCTCACGTACTTTGTACATGTTATCAGGAGGGACCAGTCCCTGCAGAAGAACATCATGCTTGGTAGAGGGTCAGCAAAAAAGAAGAAGACCCTCAATGAGATGGACTGACACAGTGGCTGCAACAGTGGTTTCAAACATAGCAGTGATTGTGAGGATGGTGCAGGACTAGACAGTGTTTCATTCTGTTGTACGTAGGGTCTCTGAGTCGGAACTGACTTGACAGCACCTGACAACAGCAACAACTCCATTTTTTAAAGCGGTTTTTCCAGTGTCTTGGTATTCATGTGACATTTGGTATATACTCATTAGTATTTAACACTGCAATTGATTGAGGGCAAACCTTGAAATAGTCACCTTTCTTCCACTGTGGTCTAGAACACTGCCTGACATATCATACATTTCAAAAGCACACATCCGTTGGTCAGGAAAGCTGTTCTAGGTCTGCCTCTACCACCAACCAGACACAGGTGATAGCCTGGAGCAAGTCACCGAATCCCAAATAAAAAACCAGATACTATTAGCAAGGAATTTTTAATTCTAAAATTGCCAAATTCTGAGTCTTATCAGAATGATGGAGAATGAAAATTTGTTTAACCAAACCCCTATTTTAGAGATCCCACCATTAAAATTCTGAATCTAGTTAATGTACTTCTGCCTTAATCCGTAATGGATCTGCCAATAACTTCAGTATCATGGAAACATTGAGACATTTTATACATTAGGACCAAAAATACTAGATTGTTCATCTCTTAAACGTTAGTTGAGGCTTCTTGGCTTCATCTTCTAATAGAAACAAATTCCTTTAAGAACCTTCCTAATTTTTCCCTTTTTGGGTTAAGATTCAGATTTCATATTTCACAAGCAAAGGACTTCTATGCCATAATATACATATAGTATTTGGAAAGATTCAGCTAGAAATACTGATGTAATTCAGAGTAACTAAATTTTCCACAGCCTGGCGTAGTTCCTAGCATGAATTTCATTTAAAGTAGTACTCAAAGAGCACTGTTCAGATAGTCAGTCAGTTTGAAGGTCCAGGGTGACATAAACATATTCTGGGTGTAGTTTTTCCCTAAAAGTCAATACATCAAGTTATTTTTAATGCTATAATAGTAAGGCCAGATGAAATGATTTTTTTTTTCTTTCTCTATTTACAGAAACCTCAACTATTTGTTGTTATCTGACCTTCCTGGAGTAAGAGAAAAAGAAAAGATTGTCCAAGCCTTTCAGATATCACTGCCTTCTCTGAAGCTAAAATTAGACTTGAAGTAAAAAAAGAAAAAAATAGTAATAATCAACAAGTGTCTTATTTCATTGTAAAGAATCATTTGAAATTGTTAATTCTAAACAGCAGCAAATATCATGTAATTGTTAATAGAACTGTAAGGATGTCAGGTCATGGCATTTTAGAAGGGGAAAGGGCATGCTGAGTCCATATGTAGAAAATAGATGTGACTCACTATAGTTACTAACTTGGAAGTGAGAATTGATGTACATTAAATCATTTTAAGAAAAATGCACAGCACGTTGCATTTAAATTCTAATATATTCCTCAGATAATAATATAGCTATTTCTGGATATAGTGATACAGAAGTCTCCAAAGTGATTTGAATGTCTAACACAGATATTCTGTATTGTATTATATGAACAGTAATTTATATTACATTTTACTATAACTTTAAAGTTACTGAAGCATGTTACTATAAATGCACAATTGTGAAAACGTGAAGCTGAATTACAGATTCACTGATGATGGAATCAGTTGTGCAGAGTTGTCAGTGGTTACTGAGGCATGCCTTTCATACTGCATCCTGGCATTTGCACGTATGTCTCATGATCCTGGTTTCCTGTTTTCTTTATATCATACACCCTTTCTCAGAATGAATAATTTCTGATTAATTTGTCTATTTTGTAAGCTTAGGCTAGGGTTTTATTAAAACTGAACATAGATACTTGACTGAATTTAAAAAGTTTTGCTGATTGAACAGGGATACAAAGGGAAACAATTGTAAAGATAAAAACCAGCATAGCTACACTTACTTTTTCTTAAATTAAAAAATTGCTTTAAACAGGAAATTTTAACATGTCAATTAGAAGCTAATTTTTCTTCCTTCATATATTCTTGGATACTATCTCCTATCAGCTCAAGAGACATCAAAATGAATGGAAACACATAATTTATATCTAGAATACAAGAATAAAGAATATTAATAGGTAAAATAGGTCTTTATTTTGACCTGCTTGAAGTGGCCCTGATTTGATTATTGTTAGTAACTGCTGACTTGTTTATGGATGTCTGTATGTTGGTTTGAACATTAAGATGATGAATATAACTTTGACTGGAAATGCTTTTAAAATAAACAACACTTTCTATGATACAGCTTTCAGGTAGAAACAAATTTTAGGTGCATTTAAAAACCAATTTATGTAAATAGCACATAACATAAATGGTTTCCTTTTTACTAATATAATTGCTAACGTCTTTCACTAGAAAAAAATCAGAATAGTAAATTAAAAAAACAAGGATGTAGAAGTTTCATGTGACACAGTGGTGATTCCAGGCTGAGGAAAGGATTACAGACATGGTGAAATACAAGCATAAATTTAATAGAACTCATTAGAAAAAGATGAGCCCTTTTTCTCACGTTTCTGTTTCATTTCTGTGTGACCAGGCAACTGGTTCACCTCAGTTTAGTCTAGAGCTATTCTTTCTGAGTAGTTTTCTATAAAACTATTGGATTAACTAGGTAGTTATAGTCATCTGCCTCCGTCAAGTGCATTTTCTTAGGTTAAGGAAGCACACACAAACTATTCACAGAAGTTGGATGTCCTTCCTTTTCATTGGAATCAAAGCTACAAAATAAGAATGGGATGATACTGGAACTGTTACATAGCCCACTATCAGCTCTATGCAAGAAGCTACATACATCAGGAAGCCTTAGAATGTCATTAAACTGGCTGGGGTGGCTAAGATAATAGAGCAGATGCCAGAATGTAGTGGATCACGTAGCAGTAGATGAATGGGATAAAATGCTCTCATGAAGAAAATTCACATAGCAATAAACTGAGAATGCAGAAGAAATGTTTTTAAAATATAGTAAAATACCATTTTGAAAACTGTGGCTGAGAACTGCTAGAAAATAGTAACAGCACATTAACCAAAAATGGTGTTGAGCTGCAAGAAACAGACACAGGCTTCACATTGTTCTTGTCTATAGGGGACAAGGATGAAAAAGCTTTTTGAATAGGAGCAGTGGGCCAAGGCAAAACAAACAATATGCCATCATTTTAAGTCTCACTGTACAAAGATAGGAATCTTCAGTTGTATCATTTTGGATTACTTATTATTTATTCCCGTTGCTGTTGAGTCGATTCCAACTCATAGCGACCCTGTAGGACAGAGTAGAACTGCCCCATTTGGTGGTTATATATTAGTTAATAGGTTAGTATATATACACACGCATATATATGTATATAATGTATGTGTGCATACACATACATTCACATGTAAATAGATGTTTCAGGGAAAACAAGTTTATAATGTAAAGCTTTTCCATTATGCAAGTAAAATCTCAAAAGCAGTTTCTTCCAAAACCCAGATCACTATTTACAGTCCTACCTGTAGCTCAGTCTCCAGGCCTGAGGCTGAGCTGGAGAGAATGCAGTACTACTAATCATTTTCAGGGTGGTGGGTTCAGTTCCTATGAAGATTGTAGTTCTTGTTCTACCCTTTGACCACCTTAGTCAGCTGCCAAGCATCATGTCATTGGTTGCAAGGGGAATCGGGTGAACATGTGCACATAGATTTTTGTAAATCCATCTTGTTAGCATGCTTTACTGAAGGTAAAGACAAAAGTATAAGAAATGTCTATAAAGATTAAATATATAAGCATATAACAGTATTTTTATAATCATTTTAAATATTTTTAACATCTGATTCAAAAAATATTTTAGAATATATAAATCAGGAGACAGCAAGTAGGAAATAGAACTTAACATTTTGATTTCAAGAACTAAAACTCTCCTTTACTATGATACTGAGACAATCTGGATGCAGGAGAATAGGAGGATTCAAGGCAACAGAGATACAAGGAAATACATTATGGGCATTCTGTAGTATTTTTAACTTGTCACATATGGTACAAATTGAAGCAAAAATCTTTTTGACATCATGTAATTTTGCGAGAGGAATGTGCAGTAGATACAGTTTATGTTCTCTCTATAAGCTTGGCTGCTTGAATACAACAAAAATACAGGTGAAACTCCAAACAAGTTTTCCTTTCTGTCCAGGACACTATCATCAAGCATGGAAGACTGGATCTGTAATTTCTTGCCAAGTGTTCCCCCTGCCCCACCCTAGTTAATTGCTTGTGTTTTCTCCTGATGTATATTGTGGTGGCTTCCAGTTAAAACCTTCATTTTCAAATGTATACTTTCTTGTTTTAATCAATTAAAATTATTCATCAATTCCCTCTACCATCAACCTCCTAGCTCCTTAAATATTTGGAAAACGGTAGTTAAGTTTCTTGGTATTACAGTAGTACTTTTTATTATCCAAAGCTGGAAGGATGCTGCTGCTGGTTAGCTGGGGTAAACACTGCAACTGAAAATACAAAACACAGAATTAGACTCAACAGTGTCATGCATTTTATTTCATTACTGAGAATACATCACAAAAGAGGTAATTGGGTAATTAACATTTTCTGCACAAAAATATTTTTTCTGCAGAATCTAGGACCTGAGTGAGGACAAAAATGTTTATATTTGGTTTTTGCTTTTCCTTTTAAATGCTTATTTTATATTAAAAACCAAAACATGCACATTAAAGAAAATTTGGAGAGTATGAGAAAGGAAAAATCTGCATGTAAACATTTTTAGAAAAAGCATAGAATCATAGGAGTGGAGAGTTTGCAGGCACCCTAGGAATCATCTAATCCCAACTCTTTGACTTACAGCAGAGAAAACTGATGTCCAGATACGTAGGGGATTTTTACACTTTCTTAGTTTAAAAAGGCAAAACGATTCCCTCTGTGCTGCCAGAAAATGTTTGAATTCATTGTCAATGTCCAATGAAAAGGAGAGCACACCTGTATTTTTTGTATTGCTTTAGGTATCTGAAAAGGAGGGTACTTTTAAACAGTGGACTAAAAGCAATACATACACCTATTAGTGCAGTCCCCCTACTCTTTCAAGTAGAGAGATCTCCATCAAGACACTTTACTCTTGAACATAAAGTAACAGCAAGATAAGAGGTAACTGAGGAAAAGTCTATTTCCAGCCTGTTTTGCTACTTGGGTCATATAGAGAATAAAATAAATATCCTTAATTTCTTAACTCTGGTCTACCTGAAGCCTGTACCTGTTCCTAACAGACTATACCCTCTTCCCTCCTCCATATTGCACACACACCACCCAGATCCCATTTAACGCTGGGCAGTGGAAGCTTGCTCGGGGGTCAGCTCTGCGAAGGGAAAGGTTAAGGTAAGATGATTTATAGCTAAATAGTACCCAGGCAGATCTAGAAGTGACCAGGAGCAGCCAGCTGTGGTGCCATCTACAGTACATTCTAAATTATTACAGCTTTTGGTTTATGGACAAGAATGGATAAGCCAAAATGTAAGGCCTTTTTGCCACTTTACGCCAACCACGATTCTTCATAGGCTCCCAGGGTGCAGTTTGGATGCTATTCTCTGGTTAAATGTGCCATTCTGCTGATATCACTGAGAGCACTCATTACTGTATTTTCCCGAGCCAGCTCTGAAGATTATTTTTAAATGATCAGGGAGGAAAACAAGTTCTTTTTTTGGATAAAACTGGAATGTCAATGCTGAAGGCAAACACAGAGAAACACAGAAGAGAAGAAGCTGCCTGGCATAAATCTTATTTCATCTTCCAAAGCACAAGACGCACGCTCAGCTAGACTCACACTTGTGTACCTGGCTGAGACCTGCACTGATATGCGCCACAAACCCTGGCCCCTGTGTGGCAGCAGGAACTTGCAAGACAAAGATACCTTTAGGATTCAGGCAGAAGGTAGCTCTCTCTGGGGCCCAGGCTGATTGATAGATTATGTGGCCTGTCTCCTAGTGCTGGAAGGAGGGTGCTGTAGCTACAGGCCACACTTGCCACCCTCATGTCCACTGGTTCAGATTCTCTGTGCCAAGTGCAGGTAAAGATCATTTGAAACTGTAACTCTGGATGCTTCTGTAAAGCAATGTACCATTTTTACCCCAGGCAAGTGCTTTCGGCTCTGTCTTAGGGTCTTCCTGCTTGGTTTTCCATGTTCTTTTGCCAAACCTTCTATTTCTCTGATGCTGTCAAAATATGGGTGCTGCAACAGCTGTTCACACGTCAGTCTCTCAGCAGGGTCCATGTGGAGACAGCCCTAAAGGAACAAAAAATTCCTTCTTTTTATTTCTTTAAAATTGTGTTAACTGATTAATATCATTTTTATTTCTTCTATGAAGAATTAAACTCTAGTTGGGAACAAGAGGGGCAAAAAAGAAAATAGGAAAAACATACCAAACATGATTTTAGTTCCTTCCACTGCCATTCCTAAATGGGTGTCCCAATAATAAATAATAGTTTCTAGAAGTAGTAACAAAAAATTTTTAACCTTTTGTCCACCTTGTTCTGTTCTTGAGGCAGTTGGTGCTCTGCCCTGAGGGAGTAGGATATAATTTTTTAGTTCACCTCGGTGGCAACTGCGATAATCCTCTTAGCCAGTTTGGTCCCTTGCATATACTTTGTAAAAACTAGTGTTTTTATTTAAAAAACAATACCCACACATGGTTAAAAAAAAAAAAGTCATACATTATACAGCAAAGTCTCTCTGTCACCCTAATTCTTCCATTCTCCTTCCTAGAATCCAGGGCTTTGAACCAGTTCCTTTTAGTTTGAAACCCTGCTGAGAATTTGCATTTCCACCCCCAGATATACTGAATCAGAATCTACATTTATAACAAGATTCTGATTCAGTATATCTGGGGGTGGAAATGTAAATTCTCAGCAGGGGTTTGAACTAGAATGAACCAGTTCAAAGCCCTGCTAGAATCAGCCCCTCCTCCTTTTTTTCCTTTTTTTGGTGTATCCATCCAGAAAGTCTATGCATTTACAAGCATATATATGTTTGTATATAAGGGGGACATAATATACATGCTTTTATAGTACATTAGTTATTCTCAACTATTTTCTTTGCTGTTTAGTAGGCCATAGGGCTCATACTTCCACAGATTAAATCTCAGAACTTCACACCCCAAGGAACTGTCTCACTCTTTTTTGTTTTACTATAAATGTATCAGTAAAAGGATTAAATACTTTCTGAAATAGGTGAAACATTGACTGTAACTTGCAAATATTTTAATTATAATTTGTACCTCATTTTACATGAGTTATATTTCTAAAAATTTGTATATAAATCAAGTTTTAAAATCAAAATGTACTTCAAGTATACTAGGGAATTTGGCTATTTAAAAGGAGCATATGGCTAAGCATTTTTTGAAGAAAAGGATCCCTTTGTAATACAAACACCACCTCCCTTTCTATTTTGTATAAATTTAGATTTCAAATGTTAGAATTATTTAAAGTGAGAAATGTTTAACATGTTTTCACTGTAACAGAATGTGATGTGACCTGTTTTAAAAATTCAAAATAACACTGTACTTATACTTTTTTTAAAGAGAAGAATTCTGAAAGGAACGGTTTTCATTTCAATTCATAGATTGATGTAAGTAATTCAGGTCCCCCAGTGATGAATCTCCCTGCTGTGATGGAGGCTGTACTTGTACCTTCAAGAGCCCCAGGGCAGGATAAGAGATGTTTGGAAACTTTAATTCAAGTGGCTCCTGTAAAAAAATAAGAAGAGGAAAAGAAAAGGTGGTTTTTATTTATATCATATATTCAAGTATAGGATTACCTCAAATTAAATTTCTTTTGCATGAGATAAGCCTCTTCTGGCATCTTCCTTCCCTCCTCCACCCTTTGCCCATCCCACCTCCTACCTGAAACAACATTCCTAGGCCTGTTTCACAAGCTCCTTCTCTCCCCGCCTCCAAATTCCTTTTCCAAATTTACTTCCTGACCATTCCATTCACTTCCTAAAGAACCACTGCAGGCAGCAACTTATGAGGGAACCCTGATTTAAAAAAAAAAAAAACCTGTTGAGCAATTGCTACTTTTTTTATGCCTCAATTTATATAATTCGACTTTCCTCAGCATAATTTTTGGCATTTATGTAAAGGGAGCCGTAATTATTGCATTGATTAGCATTTCATAAAGGGAGCTTCAGAACAGATTTTTCCCCCTACCTAGGTGATCTCTAGATGCTTCTTGCTTTTCTGGAATAAATATTGTTGTCTGCTCCCACAAGAGCCTGCTGTTTCCCTGATCAGCCTGCTGTTTAAAAAGTCTCCTAAGCAGACATTCATCAATCTCCCTTTGGCCATATATGGCTATTTTGCTCCAGTCACAAGCTGGAGACAATCAGGAACAATAAATACTATAAAGTGGGAGGAATGCCGAATGTCAGGGAGACAAACAGGCCAGTTAAAGAGATATACCACTGACAAAGAGGCAATAGAGCAGGGAAGCTGAAAAAAAATAACAGCCAGCCAAAGATGATGGAAGTAAATGAGCACGGTGCATTATGCATATGAAGACTGCAGTGTGTGAGCTGGAGGCTGGAGTACTGGCTGGGCTCATCTAATGAAACCCAGTCCCATGCTGTGGTCAAGCTTAAGAGAGCACCTCGTTGTTTTGAACACGGAAACCAGCCCTCTACAATGAACTCGTGACTGTGCACATACTAATCACTGATAAGACTAAGAGATAACAGCCTCTGTTTTAGAGCTCCCTAAACTCAACAGGAAAAAAAAATTCCTAAAGTAGATTTATATTAGCCCTTGAGAACAGACCCCCTCCCCCTAGCTTAAATATTTCTCTTGCTATTTCTGTGTGTTCAATCTGAGCACCGCTGGGAATTGACATGACATTGCTGACACTGGGCTCTGCTGTCTCAGCAACAACTCCTGGGATGAGGCCGGCTGGTTGGCTGAGATATGCCGGGGCTCATCCTGCCTGCTTAGCCAGCTTCCCAGCCCCAGAAGCAAGCAGGCCTCCCTCTGTCAGGGTTACTAACCAACAGAGGGACTTGGGCACAGATGTTCAACCAGGGCAGCCCCTGTGCTGCTTCTTCCTGTGTTTCTGTCAACAGGAAATCTCCTGCGGGACAACCTCTGGGAAACCATGGGAAGCTTTTTACATTTCTGAAAGCTGGGTTGTTTCTGATGCTTCACTGGCAGACGAAGGAACAGGAAATCGCTCAGGGACATTTAGTGTGGAACTGGGAATGTCCCCCTCACCCAGGTCACAAGAGAGCCTGATGGGTCACCTCCCATATGCAGGTGTCATTCCCGCTGCTTAGTCCCAGCACGACTCACTTTTCCTCTTGTTGGTGCTGCAGGGATAGGGGAGGCAGTGGGGAAGTGGAAGCCTTCACTGTGGGGCGAGCCAAGAGGGAAAGGGACCTGGCAGAGAACAGTGGTAGGGACAGACAGAACTTCCATCTGGGAACTCTGAGCAACCAGAGGTCTGGTTTCAATTTGAAAGTACCTTCCTCAGAATTTCACAGACTTTAATTTTGCTATAAAATGTTTTTTGTTATAATACATGCTCATTAGAAGATATTCAGAAAATCTAGAAAACCGTAAAGAAATAATAAAGCACGTCCAAATCCCACAACAAAGAGACATCTGCTGTTAATACTTTGGTATATATCCTTGCAGCCGTTTATTTCACAAATGTAAAGAGCTTTGCATGATTTCTCAGAGGTTGTGATATTATGTATTATGAATTTATATATGTAAGTATATGTATGTGTCTGTTTATTAAAATTATAGCATATGTTTCACGACCATTACTTTCATTTAACAATATGTTGTGGACGTCTTTTTCAGGTCAGTACATATAAATCTAATTGTTTTTAGTGGCTCTATGGTATTTCTATTGTAAGTATGCACCATAACTTATTTAATTAATCCTCTACTGGTGGAACACTAAAGAAAATTATTTCTATTAAATAATACCCATGTCTAATGGTTTCATTGGGATAAATTCTTAGAAGTGGGTTAAGGCATGCGATTTTTAGTTTTTCGTTTTTTTTTTTTTTTTTTAAATGAGTGTTTTCTCCACATTAGCATAAAGGACACACATTGGAATGAGGCTGGTCAACAAGTTCAAAACGGTTTTTCCTATGGTCTCCTTACGGCGCAGTGGTTAAGAGCTATGGCTGTTAACCAAAAGGTTGGCAGTTGGAATCCATCAGCCACTCCTTGGAAACCCTATGGGGCAATTCTATTCTGTCCTGTAGGGTTGCTATATGAGTTGGAATCGACTCAACGGCAATGGGTTATTGTCTCCTCATGGCAAGAGCATGTTAAAGTAGGGGATTTGGACACGTTGTCCTCCATGGGTCGCTGTCTAAAAGTTGATTGACGCTGAGCTACAGTTCAATTGCTGAGAATGATGAAGGGCAGGTGTGGCTCCAACAGGCAGCGCTGCCTTTCTGTCAACTCGGCTGGCTGAACTCTTCCCAGCAGTCTCTAAATTAGCCCTGAAGGCCAGGGTCTTTCTAGCCAACTTGCAACAATTTTCTTTTTCACCCTTAGACTGACCAGTTAGTGCAGGGTGGGCCATCGGGCTCAGGCAGGTGAGCAATTACCAAGCCCTAACCAGTCTGGCCAGGCCAGCTCTGCAACTCACCAAGTAAATAGACCATTCACCATGTAAGCACCCTGGTAATCTTAGCCCTGACATGCACAGCTCCCTCCAAAATGGGTTACTCACCATATCTTCAGGGTCTGGGATTTTCACACCAGTGAAGTAATGATTCATGCTAAATACTTGCTGGTGTCTAGGAATGAGATCCCCTTTGGACAAGAAGAAAGGAGGTAAAGTAAGAACGGCAGCAAACACTGATCTCTGGTTTCCCTCTGTAGATGCTGTGTCTGTCTGTGCATGCACCTATGAATGCTGTAGTTTTGTTATCCAGTCAGAAGGAATAGCATTCAGGCAGCCATCAACAGCCTTTACTGAGCCCTACAGTGAACAAAGCACTGTGTTAGGCACTTTGGAGGTATGCAACAGAAACTGAGGGCTGGAATGGTCTGGCCCCTCAAAGGCTTAAAATGTGTTTGAGGAATCCAAACCTAACAACTGATCCAAACCCTGACCCACTGCCACTGGACTCAGCTGGAAAAACACGCGCAAATAAAATAATGCCTTTTTTTCTTAGCAAAACCGCAACGATTACACATCAAAATCATGTTAACTGAAGCCTTATGGGTTGAGATAAGAGGAATGCATTGGCCTAGCACATAGAACAGTGCCTGGCTTGACACATACCTAGCACTCAATAAATATTTGAGGAAGAAAGGGAATAAAGCATGAAAGATTTTCTAGCTAGAAAGAATACGTTTCCGAATTGGAACTATCTTTTCTTGTTTGCACCTATTAGAGATCACCTGGGGATTCTATTTCATCTACTGTTTAGAAGCACTTATAATGTGAAGCAATGCAACAAAAGGAGCATTTCAAAATCCTGGGGGATTATGTGAAGCTTATCCTGCCTACATTTCAGCCAAATATCTAAAATCGCTCTTGTGTAAAATGCTAGGGACATCACACTTGAAGAGGCATTTTGTAAGACGAATATAAGGAGATGCCCAGAAGTACTCCCCTTCCCAGAGCAGAGTGGAAAACAAAAACCTGCCAGCTAGGGGCCCCTGACCTGCTGCCACTGGACTGTGCTGAAGTTCCAACCCCAGGGTATCAAGTTGCCTAATTTTGCCAATTTATTTTGGAACTTTACCTCTCACTCAGATCCAGAAACTTGCCACACCCCATTTTGGATGAGCAACCAAAATATCCTCTCTAATGCCTTGCCCCAGTTCTCAGTGAGCTTCTTCATGAACACAATTCCTTGTACCCAAACAACCTTCAATCAGAGAGCTGGACGGAGGGTACGGGGAGTACCCTAAAATCACCAGAGGAAACACAGAAGGGAGGCTGAATGTCCCTAGAAGGGCTACAAGGTCCCTTACATGTCACTGTACAAAATCAAGCTACCAGCAAATATTTACTGCCTACTGTGTTCTGTGGTAGAATTCTTAATTCCTGGCTAATAAACCTCAAGTGCAGCCACCATCCCTCAGTGGAGCTTGCGAGTTGCTATGATCCTGAACAGGTTTCAGTGGAGCCTCCAGCCTAAGATGGACTAGGAGGAAAGGCCTGGAGATCTAGAGCCAAAAAGAACCCAATGGATCACAACAGTCCAATCGGCAACTGATCATGCGGGTTGTGCAGGACCAGGCGGCACTTTTTTCTGTTGTGCATGGGGTCACCGTGAGTCAGGGCCGACTATATGGCAGCTAACAAGCAACTGTGTGCAAACGTCACTGCAGCATAAACAGAAGCAGAGGATATGATCTCGCCCTCAAGCAGCCTACAGTATTTTCGGAAAACCAGTGTCCAAGACATGATGATGCAGGTGCTACAACAGATTAGAGGAAGACAAGTATGCTTTAAACTGGGATACTCAAAGGAGTAGTATGTAAACTCTCTGACTTTTGAAAAGCGTAATCCCTGCTTATGGATCTTTCACTGCCTCTCCCCTCCTCTCCTCTTCCTTTCCTTCCTCCCCTCAGGCAAATATAAAGAAAGGAAAGAGCCTTGGGGTGGGAAAGCAAGACAAGTAGAGTGACATTAGGAGAAACCAGCCTTTCTTCCTGACCACTTGGAGAATTGAGAATCTTCCTCTGCGGAGTCTGTATAATCCAAGTTAGTCTGGCAGGCTGGAGTTAAGGCTATCCAAAGAATGAATTACCATATCAGAATAAATGAAATAAAACTTGAACACATTCTGTAAACTGTCAAGCCCTTGTAGAAATCCAAGATTTTATTGCTGCTATAATCATTATTCAGCTTTTAACTTGATCCAAACTATGCTGAAGTGAGAATCATGTGTCTTTTTGGGCACTTAATAAGTCCACGATAATTGTCAGTCATTTTTATTAAAACAAACGTGGACATCCTTAAAGGAGCCTTTTATATAAGGCCTTGAGAGTGCCTTGTTTTTATTGACACTCATGAAGGCTTTCCAAAGTGCAAAGGGCAGTAGATAAAACTAGGAACTTGTGCTCTGTTCTGCAGGGACATGGGTAAAAACATCCGGCTTTCCAAAAAATGGGACAAAAACACTACTTACCCAAGGTTTTCCTAATCAGATAGATCTGATCCACATCTGATTTTCCTGGCCACAGAGGCACACCTGACAGCAGCTCAGCGAAGACGCAGCCAATGGCCCAAACATCTACTGGGGGGCCGTAGTGTGCATCCCCCACTAACAGCTCAGGGGAGCGGTACCACCTGGTAGCAACATAATCTGTGTAGTAGTCACTTGGTCCAGCTGGCCAGTGATGGAACATGGAAAACAGAAAGAGCAGGGGAAGCCTAGAATCAAAGCTGGGAGGGGAAAACCTAAAAAAATCAAGCTTGTGTCCCATCTTGTGGTTTTTCTAAATCAGTGGTTCTCATTACTAGCTGCACATTAAAATTGCTTGGAAATTTTTTTTTCTCAGGTTCTGTCAAGTCAACCCCAACTCCTGGAGACCTCATGTGTGTCAGAGTAGAGCTGTGCTCCACAGGGTTTTCAGTGGTTGATTTTTCAGAAGTAGATCACCAGACTTTGTCTTCTGAGTTGCCTCTGGGTGGACTCGAACGTTCAACCTTTCAGTTAGCAGTCGAGCATGTTAACAGTTTGCACCACTCAGGGACTCTGGAGTACAGTACTTTTAAAAATACTGATGCTTGGACCCAAGTCCAATTCAATTAAAGCAGAATCCCTAGGGAGGGCTGGGAGCATATCAATATAGTTTTAAAAGTTCTCCAGATGATTTTAATCTGCAGCCAAGGCTGAGAACCACTCTTTTAAATATTCTGAAAACTACTATTCTACAAAAAAAATGGTAGAAAGAAGGAGAGTAACATACTTTTTCGTATCAATTTTATTATGGTATAATTTACATATAACATACATTTTTAAACTCCAGCATGTGTCTACACATTTTCAGTAATTACAGAATTATAATTTATAGCAATCTTATGCCCTAAATCTAAAAGAACTGCTTTCTGTATCATTTACTCATTTATCATGTAAATAACCTTTCCATTTTTTACACTTAGCTAAAGAAAACTTCAATACTCACTCAAAAGCCGAGCAAAGCCAAAGTCACAAAGTTTTATCACGGAGCGTTTTGTGATGAGGATATTTTCTGGCTTTATATCTCTATGTATGCACTAGTCAAAAAAAAATCAAAGCAAAAACAGATTAGTAAGGAGCATCTACAAAATATGAGATAAGAAAATACAAATAGTTAACAAATATTTGAGAATCCATTTGACTCTTTCATTTGCATTTTGGATAAGAGTAAAATGTTGTTGGTGTTGTTAGGTGCCGTCAAGTCAGTTCAGACTCATAACAACACTATGTACAACAGAACAAAACACTGCCCAGTCCTGTGCCATCCTCACAATCATTGCTATGTTTGAGCCCATTGTTGCAGTCACTGTGTCAATCCATCTTATTGAGAGTCGTCCTCTTTTTCGCTGACCCTCTACTTTACCAAGGATGATGTCCTTCTCCAGGGACTGGTCCCTTCTGATACCGTGGCCAACGTACATAAGATGAAGTCTTGCCATCCTTGCTTCTAAGGAACATTCTGGCTGTATTTCTTCCAAGACAGATTTGTTTGTTCTTCTGGCAGCCCGTGGTATACTTCATCAACACAATAATTCAAATGCGTCAATTCTTCTTCAGTTTTCCTTATTCATTGTCCAGCTTTCACGTGCATATGAGGCAATTGAAAATACCATGGCTTGGGTCACGTACATCTTAGTCCTCAAAGTGACATCTTTGCTTTTTAACACTTTAATGGGGTCTGTTGCAATAGATTTGCCCAACATAATGCATCGTTTGATTTCTTGACTGCTGCTTCCACGGGCATTGATTGTGGATCCAAGTAAAATGAAATCCTTTACAACTTCAATATTTTCTCCATTTATTATGACGTTGCTTATTGCTCCAGTTGTAAAGATTTTTATTTTTCTTTATGTTGAGGTGTAATGTGTACTGAAGGATGTAGTCTCTGATATTCATCAAAGTGCTTCAAGTCCTCTTCACTTTCAGCAAGAAGGTTGTGTCATCTGCATATTGTAGGTTGGTAATGAGTCTGCCTCCAATCCTGATGCTGCTTTCTTTTTCATATAGTCCTGCTTCTTGGATTATTTGCTCAGCACACAGATTAAATAAGTATGGTGAAAGGATACAACCCTGACACACATCTTTCCTTACTTTAAACCACACAATATCCCTTTGTTCTGTTAGAAAAACTGTCTCTTGGTCTATGTACAGGTTCTGATGGGCACAATTAAGTGTTCTGGAATTCCCAATATTCAAAATGTTATCCATAATTTGTTATGATCCACATAGTTGAATACTTCTGCATAGTCAATAAAACACAAGTAAACATCTTTCTGGTATCTCTGCTTTCAGCCAAGATCTATCTGACATCAGCAGTGATATCCCTTGTTCCATGTTCTCTTCTGAATCCAGCTGGAATTTCTGGTAGTTCCTTGTCTATGTAGTGCTGCAACCGTTTTTAATTATCTTCAGCATAATTTTACTTGCATGCGATATTAATGATATTGTTTGATAATTTCTACATTTCGTTGGATCACCTTTCTTTGGAATAGGCACATACATGGATCTCTTGCAGTCAGCTGGCCAGGTAGCTGTCTTCCAAATTTATTGGCATAGACAAGTGAGCACTTCCAGTGTTGTATCCGTTTGTTGAAACATTTCAATTGGTATTCCATCAATTCCTGGAGCCTTGTTTTTCACCAATGCCTTCAGTACACTTTGGACTTCTTCCTTTAGTACCATCAGTTACTGATAATATGCTACCTCCTGAAATGGTTGAACATTGACTAATTCTTTTTGGTATAGTGACTCTGTGTATTCTTTCCATTTTCTTGTGATGTTTCCTGTGTTGTTCAATTTTTTGCCCATAAAATCCTTCAATATTGCAACTCCAGGCTTGAATATTTTCTTCAGTTCTTTCAGCCTGAGAAATGCCAAGCGTGTTCTTCCCTTTTTTGCTTTCTAACTCTAGGTCTTTGGACATTTCATTATCATACTTTGTCTTCTCGAGCCTCCCTTTGAAATTTTCTGTTCAGCTCTTTTACTTCATCATTTCTTCCTTTCACTTTAGTTACTCTACATTAAATAGTAAGTTTCTGAGTCTCTTCTGATGTCCGTCTTGGTCTATTTTTTTCTTTTCTGTCTTTTTCAGGACCTGTGGGGATACATGCCATTAAAATGTGGATGTATAAAGGCCTCTATGCTGCACAACATGTTGAGACTTGTCCCCAACATGTTGAGACTTGTCACGACTTGTTTTTCCAAACCCGGTTACTGATTGGCTTGTTTACCTGAATTCCTCCTCCCTTGCCC
>NW_004443946.1:2004721-2018612 GCF_000243295.1 Trichechus manatus latirostris
AAAGCCCATTGTTCTGTTATTTGCTTCACTGTTTGCTGTATTGACTATAAAATAAACTCCTGGGACTGAAGCTGGGGTCGACTCCTCAAAGTGACCCTCCTGGCCCCACTTCTCTGTAAGAGTTGTGTTTGGTTACTGTCTCCGCCGCCCCGACATTCGCCGCCGCTGCGACAATGACCGTGTGCTTTCTTCATGTATGATGCCCTTGATGTCATTCCACAACTGAATTGGTCTTTGGTTATTAGTGTTCTATGCATCAAATCTATTCTTGAGATGGTCTCTAAATTCAGATGGGATGTACTCAAGGTCATACTTTGGCTCTCATGGACTTGTTTTAATTTTCTTCAGCTTCAACTTGAACTTGCATATGAGCAATTGATGGTCTGTTCTGCAGCTGGCCCGGCCTTGTTCTCACTAATAATAATGAGCTTCTCCAGCGTTTCTTTCCACAGATGTAGTCAGTTTGATTCCTGTGTATTCCATCTGATTAGGTCCATGTGTATAGTCATCATTTATGTTGTTGAAAAAAGGTGTTTGCAATGAATAAGTCATAGGTCTCGCAAAATTTTATCGTGATCTCCAGCATCACTTCTGTCACCAAGGCCATATTTTCCAACTACTGATCCTTCTTCTTTGTTTCCAACTTTTGCATTCCAATCACCAGTAATTATCAATGCATCTTGATTGCATGTTTGATCAATTTCAGACTGCACAAGTTCATAAAAATGTTCAATTTCTTCATCTTTGGCATTAGTGGTCAGTGTGTAAACTTGAATAACAGTCATATTAACTGGTCTTCTTTGTGTCTTGTTGTTGTTAGGTGCCGTTGAGTCGGCTCTGACTCATAACAACCCTACGTACAACAGAACAGAACAGAAATGCTGCCTGGTCCTGCGCCGTCCTCACAATCTTGTTATACTTGAGCCCACTGTTGCAGTCACTGTGTCAATCCATCTTGTTGAGGGGCTTCCTCTTTTTCACTGACCCTCTACTTTATCAAGCATGAGGTCCTTCTCCAAGGATTGGTTTTCCTTGTAGGCATATGGATATTATCCTATCACTGACAAAACTGTATTTCAGGATGGATCTTGAAATATTCTTTTTGACGAATGCAACACCATTCCTATTCAATTTGTTATTCCTAGCATAGTAGACCATGTGATTGTCCAATTCAAAATGGCCAGTCTATTTCAGCTTACGCATGCCTAGGATGTTGATCTTCAAGTGTTCCATTTCATTTTTGACAACTTCCAATTTTCCTTGATTCATCGTACATTCCACATTCCAATTACTAATGGATGTTTGCAGCTGTTTCTTGTCATTTTGAGATGTGCCACATCAGCAAAGGAAGGTCTCGAAAGCTTTACTCCATTCACATCATTAAGGTCAACTCTACTTTGCCTAGGCAGCTCTTCCCCAGTTGTATTTAGACTGTCTTCCAACCTGAGGGGCTCATCTTCCAGCACTATGTCAGACAATGTTCCACTGCCATCCATAAGGTTTTCACTGGTCAATTTTTTCAGAAGTAGATTGCCAAGTCCTTCTTCCCAGTCTGTCTTAGTCTGAAATCTCTGCTGAAACCTGTTCACCGTGGGTGACTCTACTAGTATTTGAAATACTGGTGGCATAGCTTCCAGTATCAGAGCAATACGTAAGTCACCACAGTACGACAAACTGACAAACAAGTGGTGGCAGAGTAAATTGCAACCTACAATAAATCTAGTACCATACTCCCAAATCACCCCAAATTCCTGACAGGCCTAAAAGGACCAAGGATAATGAAAGGTGAAGTAAGGTTTCCAGATTTAGCAAATAAAATACAGAGTACCCTGTTAAATTTGAATTTCAGGTAAACAACAAATTTTTTAGTAGAAGTATGTCCCATGCAGTATTTAGGACATACTTCTACTATAAATAAATAAATAAATAGATTTATTGTTTATCTGCAATTCAAATTTCTCTGCAAGTCCTGTATTTAACCTGGCAACCCTAGGTGAAAGAGAAAATGTTAAAACGCTCTGGGTGAAGCTTGCATCACAGTTATAGGAGCTGCAAATTGGTGCATAGGCAGAATTCACAATTAGGTTGTTTAACTGAGAACAGAAAACAGTCAACAGGACAAGCCCTGAGCCTGCTGAGATAAGCTGGGGAAGAGAAGGGCGGGAACCATCAGTCTGCCAAGAGATCTCCCTTCCAGCTCCGACATTCATCCTGACAAGATAAACATGAGTAGCCTGCCCTCACACTCTGGGGAGAGTCGCTAGATGTCAGCTCCATCCCACACACAAGTGTTCTCAGAGCTGCATCTGCCCCTCGGGATATAGCCCCCCCCCCCAATAATTCAAACTCAAATCACCCATGGATTCCAAACCACATGCAACATTTTCTAATGGGGTGATGTTAAAGAGAAGAACATTTAAGAATCTTCGCATAATACGAGACCAAATGGGCACATCTGCCCCAAAGCAAAGACAAGAAGGCAGGAAGGGACAGGAAAACTGGACAAATGGAAATGGGGAACCCAGGGTGGAGAAAGGTATAGTGTTGACATATCGCAGGGGTTGCAACCAATGTCACAAAACAATCTGTATATTAACTGTTGAATGAGAAACTAATTTGCTCTGTAAACTTCCACCTAAAGCAAAATTAAAAAAAAAGAATCTTCACATGATTTTCTTATTAAATGACAATTTCCTTGGCAAAGCACAAATCAACAACCTAATGAACAATTACAGAAAAGCAAAATACCAGAGTGGGTCAAAATACCACTCAGGGTTTTGAATGATCTTCCCAAGTGTCCTCTTTCCTTGAGGGGAATGGTGGATCCTTTTGCAGCCTGAAGCCCTGGGGTTATTTTTGACTTTTAAAGTATGGGGAGGGGAGAGTGCAGGGTTCGTCTTGGGCCTGGCCTAGTTGTCACTCCGAAGTGCGTTCAAGCTGAGAGACCAGTATCAGCATTTCTCCATGGGTATTTATTACTCTGGCAAATCTTCTGGGAGGCAATTTCTGAATTAATTTATTATAATCTATCTGGTTCTTGGTAATTAATGGCTCCGAGAGCCCTACTCCTTTACCAGTGGTTTTACATATTGCTATAAATGGGTACACTTGTGAATATCATGATGACATATGGTCAGAAGGACTTGTAAGCAAGAATGGGCTCCTGCTCTGATCTGAAAATTCTTTAGGAGTCTCTGCACCCTTCCCCCATCAGCACTAGCACTTGGAGACAAACAGAGCTCCTGGGGCTCTCCAGCGGACTGTGGTATGCATATTTGTCTTCCGTGTCTGAACCAGGGCCTCATGCTGTCTCTCCCGCTTGCCTGTCTTAAAACCTGCTGTCGGGAATGTGCTCTCCCTCCTTACTCACATTTAATAGCAACATAATGTGTCCTCCCTCCCTGATACCCATGCCCTTTCACAAGGACTGCAGCCTCCAGCTAAGTAGAGGCTCAGTGGGGAGAACTGCTGGCTGCTCTCATGGTTTCTCCTTCTGGGAATGGGGCTTCCGGAGAAATGATCTGCAACAGTGTAAGGAAGGGGATCCAGAACTACCAGCTAAATTGGCCCTGTCAGTCGATGGGATGACATATTGTGGTCAAACTGCCGTGGCGGTTTGGAATCTGCTTTCTATGTGCAGGTAGTGGGCCATGTTGTATCTCAGCAAACACCAGGCTTTCCAGCACCTGTGAAATCATACCACTTGGACAGCAGTCCACTGTGCCTCCCGCCAGCTCATCTGTGGCCTGGGAGGTCTCAGAGGCTTCCACTGAGCTGCTTTGGTCAAGACTTGGCACTCATATCTCACCAAAACAGACACTAGCACTTTTGCAGCACACTTGGGACTCTACCCACTGCAACTAAATGGGCTTGAGTCACCTGGGGTTCCCCTGTCCAACTTCAGAGCCTTTTGGTGGTATCAGATCAACACAGACTCTAAAGGAAGGGAATTGTACCTTAAATCTGAGTCGTTTCTAATTAGTTTAAATATATAGTTTTTTAAAATCATAAAAATGCATTTTTTTATAGAAAACCTGAGCAAGAAGGAATAGCTAGGTTGGAATTTTTAGCCCCTACCTACCTCAACCAGGCTTATGAAGATTTGGGTAAAAATTATATCATTAAAGTATGGTATAAACTGTGTATAAAGGCCCCCTCTCAGCTTAAGAGCAGCTTTCTGATTTTTTTAAGGGAGATCATGAGACTTACGTTGTGTTCATGGCAAAAATTTACAGCTTGCAGTGTCTGCCAAGTTATGCTCTTCACGAGTTGTTCTGGTACCCTAATAAAAACAGAGAAGCAGCACAAACACATTCTTTAGTGTGGCTATGGAATTCAGCTCAAGAAAAGAAAAGGAATAAACCGAGACAGGCATAAACAGTGAAAAATCCTAGGTGCCGTATAATGTCATCTCAGTCATTAAGCAGTCATAGCATGGGCCCAAAGTGTAAACAACATACAACCAGCACACTGCTGAATTCTAGGGACAGCAAGGTAACACAAAGGCTAATATTTACTTCACAGGGGGAAAAAAAAAATAAACCCATTGCCAAGGAGTTGATTCCAACTCTTAGTGACCCTATAGGACAGAGTAGAACTGCCCCACAGGGTTTCCAAGGAGCACCTAGTGGATTCAAACTGCCTACCTTTTGGTTAGCAGCTGTAGCTCTTAACCACTATGTCACCAGGGTTTCCACAGGGAGGGACCATGAAAATCCACAGGATCAAGTATTAATGACCACCTACCTCAAACATCTGTGACACCTCTGGTCTATTTCTACTTTTAGTTGACATAAAGTTAGGGACCGTGAAAATCCACAGGATCAAGTATTAATGACCACCTACCTCAAACATCTGTGACACCTCTGGTCTATTTCTACTTTTTGTTGACATAAAGTTAGTTAACATACAGCATAAAAGATGCCACTTATTTCTCCACGTTACCCCAACTGACAGCCTTGTACAGGACTCATCTTCCATGTGTGGGCACAGTAGCCACACATGTTTTTTTTTCTGTGTTTGTTTCTGTAGGTAATGAAGATAGGTGTGATGGTTAATTTTATGTGTCAACTTGGCTAGGCTATGATTCCCAGTTGTTTGGCCAAACACTAGACTAGTTGCTGTTCCTTAATGTGATGTGATGTGATATAATATAACAACCTTACATAATATAATCTAATATAATCAATCAATCAGTTAAAAGGAGAGTTTCCTTAGGGTGTGGCCTGTCCCCAGACTATAAATAGATATTTTGGCAGAACTCTCTCTCTCTCTCTCTCTCTATGTGTGTGTGTGTGTGTGTGTTTCTCACTGGTTCTGTTTCTCTAGAGAACCTTGACTAAGACAATAGGGAAGAGGATTATATTGCACACCACGTAACAAAAATTAACAATAATTAATAACCAGATAGGCATCTTGGTTCTTTCCCCACAATGCTCCTCTCTGGGGGCTAGCTGCAAATGCTCACATCTTTCCGCTCTGTCCTCTATCACAGCATCTAAACTCGATGCCATTGTTCCCAGCACTTCTTCCGTGGCTCCAACCTTATATGACCAGGGCAAGCAATGGTCCCAGCAGGTCCGCCATGTGAATTAGAAAAAGGCCACTTCTGTGGGAGGTTTAGGTAACACTTTTAAGAATATCAGATAATGAGTAAAATGAATTACAGAAAGAGTACATTTATTTTCAGAGATCTCCCATATACCAGCTGGATTTACTATTTTTGGGAATCAAACCATTAAACAACCTTGTTGTGTTCCTCAGGCAGAACTAATAAGTAAGCCAGGGAGGAAACCGTTGAGTAGTTGTGTTAATTTAAAGTGACCAAAAAAAGTCATTTCCAGACTCTAGGAGAGGCTACAAGGCCACTGTTGTTACAGGCCAGACATCCAGGAAATCCTTTCAAGCAGACCAGAGGATGCTTGAGCAGAGAGGTAGGACAACATGAGGAAAATGCAGGGGTCACCACAAGGAGGATTAGCCAGGACTTTTCTGGACCAGGGCTATGTCTCTGGGTTTGAAGTAACTTTTCTTCAAAGTCACTTTCTTGTTCTAGGGGCACTTAGGCACAAATGCCAGAAAAACTCACCTGTCTAGAAAGAAGGCCTAGAAAAATTCAACCAGAAAGGGGACATTTTAGGAGGAAAACTTTTCCCCAGCCTCCACTGTTTGTCCAGAAAAACAAAAGGGGATATATTTTGATCATTCAATGAATAAAACAATACAAGGTTATCATGCCAGGCACTTTAGTCTCCAAAAACATTTTCTAAAAGAACGTACATGAAAGGAAAGTTTTGAAGTAAACTGCACTAGCATATTATTAATGCTCCTCTAATTCTAAGTACACTGTCACACAATTCTTAAATGTAAAAACTCTGTATTAACTTCCTAGTATCTTGGACTGGCTACTCACTTCACTTCTTTATCACTCAGTTTTGTTCATCTAGAATGTGGAGGCCTCAGATTCTCTCTAAGATCTCTTTTAGCTGCAACACTTTGACATAAGAAGAGGAGCCAGATTGTCACTGCTGGAGAAAGGAGTTACAAATATGGAAAAGGAGAAAAATAAAATATATCCTGTGGTATTGGACTGGAATTGGATATATATACATAATATTCTCGAGCTCAGTCCACTGAGAGGACCTTGGAGCAGTAACACACCAATAACAATGAATACACTCAGAACTGATACATTGGTTTCTAAATCCTATTGTCTACTGAAAGAAACAAGAGCTCTTTGAAAGAATGGCTGATTCTGGTGTTGGGTAGGGAAGAAACAAGATGAGCCTGGAATATATTGTTCTTCCAGAAAGTAAAGTAATGCTCAAAAAGTGATAGGAAGATATCAAAAGTATACAGGAACCAGTTTGAAAGGCCCCTACTAGTCAAACTGAGGACAATATGAAGATCAAAATTAATAATGATTAACAGCAAAAAGACAAATAATCCAATTAAAAAAATGAGCAAAGGATATGAACAGATACTTCACCAAAGAAGACACCCAGGTGGCTAACAGACACATGAGGAAACGCGCCGATCATTAGCCATTAGAGAAATGCAAATCAAAACTACAATGAGATATAATCTAACCCTGACATTACTGGCACTAATCAAAAAAACAGAAAATCATAAATGTTGGAAAGGTTACGGGGAGATTGGAACTTTTATGCACTGCTGGTGGGAATGTAAAATGGTATAACCACTATGGAAAATGATATGAGGCCTCCTTAAAAAGCTAGAAATAGAAATACCATATGGTCCAGCAATCCCACTCCTAGGAATATATCCTACAGAAATAAGAGCCATCACACGAATAGACATACGAACACCCATGTTCATTGTAGCATTATTCACAATAGCAAAAAGATGGAAACAACCTAAGTGCCCAGCAACAGATGAATGGATAAACAAACTATACATACACACGATGGAATACTATGCAACGATAAAGACAATGATGAATCCACAAAACATCTCACAACATGGATGAATTTGGAAGGCATTACGCTGAGTGAAATAAGTCAATCACAAAAGGACAAATACTGTATGAGACCACTATTATAAGAACTCAAGAAAAAGTTAACACACAGAAAAAAACAATCTTTGATGGTTACTAGGGAGGGGAGAGATGGGGAGGGGAAATCACTAACTGGATAGTAAGTAGACAAGTGTTAACTTTGATGAAGGGAAAGAAAACACATGATATAGGGAAAGACAGCACAACTTGACCAAGGCAAAGCCATTGAAGCTTCCTAGACACATCCAGACACCTTGAGGGACTGAGTTACAGGGGCTGAGAGCTGGGAACCAAGGTCTCGAGGGACATCTAGGTGAATTGGCATAACATACTTTATAAAGAAAATGTTCTACATCCTACTTTGGTGAGTAGTGTTTGGGGTCTTAAAAGCCTGCGAGTGGCCACTTACATACATCCATTGGTCCTATCCCATCTGGAGCAAAGGAGAATGAAGAAAACCAAAGACACAAGGAAAATTAGTTCAAAGGATTAGTGGATCACATGAACCACAGCCTCCACCAGCCTGTGCCCAGAGGAACTAGATGGTGCCTGGCTACCACCACCAACTGCTCCGACAGGGATCACACACAATAGAGGGTCCCAGACAGAGCAGGAGAAAAATGTAGAACAAAATTCAAATTCACAAAAAAAGACCAGACTTACTGGTCTGACAGAGACTAGAGGAACCCCTGAAGCTACGGCCTCTGGACAACCTTCTAACTCTGAATTGAAGCCACTCATGAAGTCCACTTTTCAGCCAAAGATTACACAGTCCCCTAAAACAAACAATAACACACATGAGGAATGTGCTTCTTAGATCAATCAAGTATATGAGTCCAAATTGGCAACACGTGCCCAAAAGCAAAGACGAGAAGGCAGGAAGGGACAGGAAAACTGGATGAATGGACACAGAGAACCCAGGGTGAAAGGGAAAGGGGGAGAGTGCTGACACGTTGCAAGGATTGCAACCAATGTCACAAAACAGTTTGTGTATAAATTTTCTTTTAATTGTTGTAATTTAAGTGAAAGTTTACAATTCAAGTTAGTCTCTTATACAAAAATTTTATACATACATTGTTATGTGACCCTAATTGCTCTCCCTATACTGTGACAGCACACTCCTCCTTTCCACCCCTGATTTTCTGTGTCCATTCAGCCAGCTCCTGACCTTCTCTGCCTTCTCATCTCACCTCCAGACAGGAGCTGCCCATTTAGTCTCATGTATCTACTTGAGCTAAGAAGCACACTCTTCACAAGTATCTTTTTATGTCCCATAGTCCAGTCTAATCTTTGTCTGAAGAGTTGGCCTCAGAAATGGTTTTAGTTTTGGGCTAACAGAGAGTCTGTAGGCCATGTCTTCCAGGGTACCTCCAGTCTCAGTCAGACCATTAAGTCTGGTCTTTTTACTAGAATTTAAGTTCTGCACCCCACTTTTCTCCTTCTCCATCAGGGACTCTCTGTTGTGTTCCCTGTCAGGGCGGTCATTGGTGGTACCAGGCACCATCTAGTTCTTCTGGTCCCAGGCTGATGCAATCTCTGGTTTATGTGACCCTGTGTATAAATTTTTGAATGAGAAACTAATTTGTGCCGTAAACTTTCACCTAAAACACTATAAAATAAGAAAAATTAATAACGATACACACTAATGCATGGAGGCGTAATGGGGCATGATGTTGGCAACATACTCTCAAATAGGTCAGGGAAAAAAATTCTTCATATTGCACTTACTTGATTTCTCAAAGTTTCAGATTGTTTAAAAATAGAAAAAAAAATTCTGACCCCTAAACTGTAAAGTATATTTTAGCAACATTAACATAATTTTAAGACCCTTGTAAGTACTAGCTGAATTCCTATGACATTACTAACTCAATATATTTTAACTTTTAATTTGGAAATAATTCCAAATTTTCAGAAAAGTTGCAAGAATAAGAATGGTACAAAGAATACCTATTGTTAACATGTTATACATTTATTATTTGTTTTCTCTCTCTTATACATATATATATGAGGAGCCCTAGTGGCACAGTGGTTAAGCGTTCGGCTGCTAACTGAAACGTTGGCAGTTCAAACCCACCAGCGCTCTACAGGAGAAGGATGTGGCAGTCTGCTTCTGTAAAGATGTACAGCTTTGGAAACCCTATGGGGCAGTTCTACTTTGTCCTATAGGGTTGCTGAGTCAGAATCGACTTGACGGCAGTAGATTTGGTTTGGTTATATATATATGTGTGTATGTGTGTGTGTACATATACATACATGCACACATATATATGAGTGTGTGTATGTGTATACACACAGAGGGTGATGGAAGAAGTGCTATGTGATATAGGATCGCCAGAAAGCTTCTCTGGTTAAGGAGACATCTGAGGTAGTTAGTTGTTAAGATTGTAAGAAGTGGTCATATTTGGGCTCTATTTTAAAAATAGAGCCTGTAAGATTTTCTAGTGGTTAACAGAGGCGGGAGGGAGGGGAAAAGGGGGAGTCACTGTTTAGGAAACACTGAGATTCTGTTTATAGTGACAGAAAATTTGGCAAAAGATACTGGTGATGGTTACATAACGATTATAATTATTATTTCTAAATTGTACACGTGAAAAACATGAGTTGACAAATGTTATGTTATGCATATCTTTACAATAACAATAAAAAAAGAGCCTCTAACTTTCTCTGAGAGATTGGACGTGAGAGAAAGAGAAGAATTAAGGAATGACACTCAAGTTTTAGCTTGAGTGACTGATACTTGAAGGTACCTTTTACTGAGGAGAGCACTGGGGGAGGAATTGGTTCTGAGGAGGGGAGGAGGGTAATCTGAGATGCTTATTGGATATCCAAGCTGAGACTGAGTAGGCAGTTCTGGATTCAGAAGAAAGGTCAGGGCTAGAAATATAAATTTGGGAAGCATAAGCATATTGATGGTATTTAGAGCCCTACGATTGGATGTAATCACTTATGGAGTGAATGCAGAAGAAGAGAACAGGTCAGAGGTAAGCCCAGAAGTTCTTCAACATTCAGAAATCAGAAAGAGGAGTGGGACCCAGTAATGAGCATTGAGTGAGCAATGAAGATGACACTCAGGAGAATACACTATCACAGAAGTCAACTGAAGAAAACATTTCAAAAGACTTCTGGATTATGATGGTGGATTGAACAAATCCATCTAATTTCACTCCCTCCCAAAACCTGACTAAAACTACACTGAAGAGGGTTTTTAAGGACAAAACCCCACAAGATTAAGGAGAACAGAAGAGACAGTACTGACACATTCTGGAATCTGGAAAGTATTTGGATGGATGATACCTGACTTAGCAGATACTGGAAAACTGAAGTCTAAGCCAGCCTAGGGGAAAGCTGAGAATGAACCAGTTTAACCCAAAGAATCCTCAAAACGCTCAGAAACTGGCCGCCAAGATATCTATGGAACTGGGTGTGAAGGAGGAGTGGGTAAAACTTGTTTGGGAAGCAATTAAATCCCTATACCCCTTCCTCTATTCTATGCTGGTAGAGAACTCCCTTTCCCCCCATGGGTAGAAGTATGAAGCTGTTTTCTGGAGAGGATAAAATTAAGGATATCTGGCACAGTTGAGGTAGTGGATACTGTTCCCAAAACAGGATTAAGAGATTGCATACATACTAAAAGTTGAAGGCTAAGATTCCCTAGCCCTCTTCCCTCACAAGGTTCTGGGAAGGCTGGCAGCCAGACCTTCACTCTCTGGGCAAAATACTGGAAGACTTACTGAGAGAAGCTTAGGAGGAAAGATCTAAAGATTCTGACATTGGTGTTCCCCCAAAGTATGGCCCAGCCTGAATCACCCCACAATGAAGCTCAGAGTTGACAAATCCTATCACCAAACTCAGAGCTTCCAATAGTTTCCTACTCTTATCCATGAGCATACAACCCAAGAAAAGCCTCTAAAAAAGAAAGACAAAAAGAAACACATAAAAACAACTTTAAAGAAACAAAGGCTGTGGAGGGTGAAGAATATCCTCAGAGAGAACAGGGAAGCTGTTGTACCCATGAAACAAGATCAGGCACTATAAGAAAATGAGAGGACCAGCCCAAGAGTCTAATCTCTAAATAACAAGAGGTCCAGAAAAAGAAAATAGAGAAAACAAAGGACAGGAAATCAGTAACAGAATAATTTTTTTTAAAAAGTCTTAGGTAGAAAGGGTTCACCAAGTGCCTAGCATAATGGATGAAAATAAACCCATGTGAGGGTCCATAACTCATAATTCAGAATGCTAGGAGCAAAGAAGAGATTCTACAAGATTCCAGGAAAAAAAAAAAAGAAACAGGACATGTACAACAGAGCAGGAATTAGAATGGCTTTATACTTTTTAAGAGCATTAGAAGATAGAAGGCACTAAACCAATGCTTTCAAATTTTTGAGGAAAAATTATTTAAAAAACAACAATCAGGGCTACAATAGATGGACCCTGATAGAATGGGAGAAAAAATGTGGAACAGAACCTCAAATTCCTTAACAATAACAACAAAAAAGCCAGACCTACTGGACTGGTTGAGACTGGAGGACTCCCTGAGACTACTGCCCTGAAATATTCTTCAAACCTTTAACTAAACTAAGCCCTGAGGTCACCTTTTAGCTAAATAACCTTGTGGCTCAAAAGATAATGAATATCATCCATAAGTACTGTACCCCTATATGAGACCAAATGGTCAGCAAATTACTTTAAAATAAAGATGCGAATGTAAGGGGGTAGAGAAACTAAATTAATAGAAATGGAACAACCAGAACGGAAATAATAATGTTCATATACTGTGAAGAATGTAAACAATGTCACTGAACAACTTGTGTAGAAATTGTTGAATGAGAACCTAAACTGCTGTGTAAAGTTTCATCAAAAATATAATAAGATAGTATTTAAAACAAAACCAAAACAACAAAATCTATATCTAAACAAAATATTAATCAAGGGTGAAGGCAGAATAAAGACTTTTTAAAAATGCAAGGGCTCAACGTTGTTACCTCTCATACACCCTTGGTCAAGAAGCCACCGGAGAAAGCACTCCATCAAAAAGGAATGAACGAAAAAAAGATGACATGAGATAAAGAAAACTGAAGACCAAACACAAGAGGGAGGTGTCTTAGTCATCTAGTGCTGCTATAACAGAAAGACCACAAGTGGATGGCTTTAACAAAGAGAAGTTTATTTCCTCACAGTCAAAGTAGGCTAAAAGTCCAAATTCAGGGTGTCAGCTCCAGGGGAAGTCTCTCTCTCTGTCGGCCTTCTCATCAGTGTTCCCCCAGACTAGGAGCTTCTCGGCGCAGGGACTCCTGTCCAAAGGACGCGCTCTGTTCCTGGCACTGCTTTCTTGATGGTATGAGGTGTCCCTGTCTCACTGCTCACTTCTGTCTTTTATATCTCAAGAGATTGCCTCAGGACACAATCCAGTCTTGTAGATCAGGTCCTGCCTTACTAACACAACTGCCACCCATCCTCCCTCATTAACATCATAGAGGCAGGTTTACAACATACAGGAAAATCACACAGTACCAGGAATCATGGCCTAGCCAAATTGATACACACATTTTTGGGGGGACATAATTCAAACCATGACAGGAGGCAATGGGAATCTCTAGGAAGACGGTGAAGGAGGAAGGCAGCATGATAACTGTCAGAGAAAACAACCAGTCCAGATTAGAACAGTGTGACTCCAGAGCTAGGCATGTTTAGAGTTGTCATCACCATGCCCTCTGCCTCATACCATCTAAAAACTATGAAAATATTTAATAATCAAACTTAAAAGCTTTAGAAGAGTCTGGGTGACTGGCCAGACCTCTTAGGCTAGGGCAGACATTCTAGAGTCTGCTTAAAGCTGTAGTCTATGCTGGCAAGGCTAAAAAGTGTTTGTTTCCATATTGGTGGTAAATGGTGGTCATGACTGAGCTCTAGGGAAGAATAGAGAAGGACTAAACAGTGACAAACGGAAAGGGCCCAATTTCCTCTCATTCTTTACTGCCTTTAAGAACCAGATTGGAATTCTCGCTCGGAAACCAGCTCTCCCTTCAGAGGAATGATACCTAAGGTCAACCTTAACCTGTGAAGGAAGAAGGGGCTTGAGCTTTACTCTTGGGCCTGGATCTTTCCCTAACCCTGAGATTACAGGATTGAATTTTAGACAAACCACACACCCAGTTCCTCTTCCTAGCAAATAGTGCTAAGAAGGAGCTGGATGCGATCCAGCCTGAGTCATTTGGGCTCCCAGGCAGCTGGGTCAGGTCTGGTGGGGTCTGTATTCTTTTATTTTTTGGTGATCAACTTATTTATTTCATTCATTTCTTCAGGAAAGAAGAATGTACATTAGATTAGTTATGACATTTAATTTTTATGGCATGAGTGTATGGCAGGTAATTAAAC
>NW_004443946.1:2019415-2021207 GCF_000243295.1 Trichechus manatus latirostris
TAGATGTCCCCTGAAAGCATGGTCTCCAGACCCCTACCCCTGCTACTCTGTCCCTCAAAGTGTTTGATTGTATTCAGGAAACTTCTTAGCTTCGGTTTAGTCCAGTTGTGCTGACTTCCCCTGTAGTGTGTGCTGTCCTTCCCTTCAGCTAAGGTAATTCTTATCTATTATCTAATTAGTGAATAACCCTCCCGCTCCCTCCCCACCCTAGTAACCATCAAAGAATGTTTTCTTCTGTGTTTAAACCTTTTCTTGAGTTCTTATAATAGTGGTTTTATACAATATTTGTCTTTCTATGACTGGCTAAATTCACTCAGCATAATGACCTCCAGCTTCCTCCATGTTATGTTTCATGGCTTCATCGTTGTTCTTTATCATTGCGTAGTATTCTATTGTGTGGATATACCATAATTTGTTTATCCATTCGTCCACTGATGGGCACCTACGTTGTTTCCGTCTTTTTGCTACTGTGAACAGTGCTGCAATGGACATGGATGTGCATATATTTATTCGTGTGAAAGCTCTTATTTCTCTAGGATATATTCCAAGGAGCAGGACAGCTGGATCCTATGGTACTTCTATTTCTAGCTTTTTAAGGAAGTGCCAAATCATCTTCCAAGGTGGTTGTACTATTTTACATTCCCACCAACAGTGTATAAGTGTTCCAGTCTCTCCACTAACTCTCCAGCATTTACTGTTTTGTGTTTTTTGGATTAATGCTAGCCTTGCTGGGGTGAGATGATATCTCACTGTAGTTTTGATCTGCATTTCTCTAACGGCTAATGATGGTGAGCATTTCTTCATGTGTCTGTTAGCCGCCTGAATGTCTTTTTTGGCAAAGTGCCTGTTCATATCCTTTGCCCATTTCTTAACTGGGTTATTTGTCTTTTTGTTGTTGAGGTTTTGCAGTATCTTGTAGATTTTAGAGATTAGACACTGATTGGATCTGTCATAGCCAAAAATTTTTTCCCAGTCTGTAAGTTGTCTTTTTACTCTTTGGGATCTGCATTCTTGAAGATAGTGGCTCTCTAGACCTCAGAAATTGGGGTCTAGTCAAGGTATGAGAAAATCGAGCAAGGATATCTGTTTTACTTTCTATCCCAAGCCATGGTGGAAGGGACTCAGGAAGGCATGCCTTCATTCTCTGGGTAGTCAGGTGGTCTTCCTTGGGGTCTTCCTAAGTTCAGTTGCCTCAGTGAGAGCTACAGTTGTTCCTCCAGAGCCAACTAGGCTGCTGTCAGCTCCTCAGAGTCAGTCTCTCTAAGAAGGGTGGATTGGAATCATCTTCAGCTAGTGAGAATGGGTAGGGGTGGGCACACTCCTGAGTCCTCCACCAGTATGACCTCATGGCATTCTTTTTGCTTGCTTTGGGAATTTTGTTCCATCCTCAGGAACCTAAAGGGCTCCCAACTTGCAAGCTAAACTCGACTGCAAGAGAGGATGAGGATGGGGGGAGGGGTGTCTTTAGAAATATCTGTGGCTCCCATTTTTGTGTGACTATATATTTTTTTCTTTTATTGTGCTTTAGGTGAAAGGTCACAGCTCAAGTTAATTTCTCATACAAAAATTTATACACATATTGTTTTGCGACATTAGTTGCAACCCACAAAGTGACAGTACACTCACCTTGGGTTCCCTATGTCCGTTCAACCAGTTCTTGTCCTTTCCTGCCTTCTCATCCTGCCTCTGGGCAGGAGCTGCCCATTTGGTCTCGTGTATCTGACTGAACTAAGAAGCACACTTCTCACATGTATTTTTTTTTTTTTTTTTCATTTTTTTTTTATTGTACTTC
>NW_004443946.1:2021948-2092002 GCF_000243295.1 Trichechus manatus latirostris
TCCTGTTCTCTTCATTCTCCCTTGCTCCCGAAGGGATGAGACCAGTGGAGTATCTTCGATGGCTGCTCACAGGCTTTTAAGACCCCAGATGCTACTCACCAAGGTAGAATGTAGAACATTCACGGGTATTATTTTTTGTTTTATATTCCTGTCTAATCTTTGTCTGAAGAGTGGGCTTGGGGAATGGTTTCAGTTGCGGGTTAACAAAGCATCCAGGGGCCGTAGTTTCAGGGGTTCATCCAGTCTCTGTCAGACCGTTAAGTTTGGTCTTTTTACGTGAATTTGAGTTCTTCTCCACACTTTTCTCTCGTTCTGTCCAGGACTCTCTGCTGTTTTTCCTGTCAGGGTGGTCATTGGTGGTAGCCAGGCACCAACTAGATAGTTCTTCTGGTTTCAGACTGGTGGAGTTTCTGGTTTATGTGGTCCTTTAGTCTCTTGGGCTAATATACTCCTTGAGTCTCTGGTTTTCTTCATTCTTCTTTGCTCCAAGTGGGATGGCACCAATTGATGCATCTTAGATGGCCGCTCACAAGCTTTTAAGACCTCAGATGTCACTCACCAAAGTGGGATGCAGAACATTTTCTTAATAAACTTTGTTATGCCAATTTACCTAGATGTCCTCCAAAACTATGTTCCCCAGGCTCCAACCCCAGCTACTCTGTCCCTCAAAGTGTTTGACTGTGTCCAAGAAAATTCTTAGCTTTTGCTTTGGTCCAGTTATGCTGACTTCCCCTGCACTGTGTGTTGTCCTTCCTTTCACCTAAGATGATTCTTGTCTACTATCTAGTTAGTGATTTCCCTCCCTCTCCCTCCCCACCCTCATAACCACCAAAGAATGCTTTTTTCTGTGTTGAAACCTTTTCTTGAGTTCTTATAATAGTGGTCTCATACAATATTTGTCCTTTTGTGACTGACTGACTTCACTCAGCATAATGCCCTCCAGATTCATCCACGTTGTGAGATGTTTCACGGATTCATCATTGTTCTTTATCGCCACATAGTATTCCATTGTGTGTATATACCATAATTTGTTTATCCATCCGTTGATGGGCACCTAGGTTGTTGCCATCTTTTTGCTATTGTGAACAATGCTGCAATGAACATGGGTGTGCATATGTCTATTCGCGTGATGGATTTTATTTCTCTAGGATATATTCCAAAGAGTGGGATTGCTGGATTGTATAATATTTGTATTTCTAGCTTTTTAAGGAAGCACCAAATCATTTTTCCAAAGTGGTTGTACCACTTTGGTGCATAAGCAGTGCATAAGTGTTCCAGTCTCTCCACAACCGCTCCAACATTTATTATTTTGTGTTTTTTGGAATAGTGCCAGCCTTGTTGGGGTGAGATGGTATCTCATTGTATTTTTGATTTGCATTTCTCTAATGGCTAATGATCATGAGCATTTCCTCATGTGTCTGTTAGCTGCCAGAATGTCTTCCTTGGTGAAGCATCTTTTTATATCCTTTGCACATTTTTTAATTGGATTATTTGTCTTTTTGTTGTTGAGGTATTACAAGATTTTAGAGATTAGACTGTACTATCATTTTAACCAATTAGAGATTTTGTTGTTACGTTGTTAGGTGCCTTCCAGTCGTTCAGACTCACAGCAAACCCGTGCACAACAGAATGAAACACTGAATGGTCCTGTGCAACACTCACAATCATTGCTATGTTTGAGCCCATTGTTGCAGCCACCATGTCAATCCATCTCATTGAGGACCTTCCTCTTTTTCCCTAATCCTCTACTCTACCAAACATGATGTCCTTCTCCAGGGACTGTCCCTCCTGATAACATATCCAAAGTACGTGAGAGGACGTCTTCCCATCCTCCCTTCTAAGGAGCATTCTGGCTGTACTTCTTCCGTGACAGATTTGTTTGTTCTTCTGGCAGTCCCTCCTATATTCAGTATTCTTTGCCAACGCCATAATTCAAATGCATCAATTCTTTTTTGGTCTTCCTTGTTCATCACCCAGCTTTTGCACGCATATGAAGCAATTGAAAATACCATAGCTTGGGTCAGGCGCACCTTAGTCCTTAAAGTTACATCTTTGCTTTTTTACACTTTAAAGAGGTCTTTTGCGGCAGATTTGCCCAATGCAATATGTCATTTGATTCCTTGACTTCTGCTTCCATGGGCATTGATTATGGATCCAAGTAAAATGAAATCCTTGACAACTGCAATCTTTTCTCCATTTATCAAGAGATGTGCTCCACCAAAATAAGTAAGTAAATCCAGAAAGGGAGACCCAGAAGCAATGAATCCAACCATAAAGAAATGGAGAGGGAATTCCAAGGATGATAGCAAAGGAAGTCTCAGAATGATAGCTGGACAACAGGCCGAGAGTACAACAAGCCAGAGAGGAGGATGGGGTCTAAAGGCAGGGCATCACTACGAAAAAAGAATGGAACTGCTGGATTATCTCACATAATTATCTTTGTAGAAAAGTATATTGAGAGACTATTAAAAAGAGTGGGACAAAATAATAAATGCTGGAGAGGTTGTGGAGAGACTGGAATACTTATATACCAGTACAACTACTTTGGAAATCGATTTGGCGCTTCCTTAAAAAGCTAGAAATAGAAGTACCGTATGATCCAGCTATCCAGCTCCTTGGAATATATCCTAGAGAAACAAGAGCCGTCAGACGAATAGATATATGTACACCCATGTTCATTGCAGCACTGTTCACGATAGCAAAAAGATGGAAACAATGTAGGTGCCCATCAACGGAAGAATGGATAAACAAATAATGGTATATCCACACAATGGAATATTATGCAACAATAAAGAACAACGATGAAGCTGTGAAACATCGTATAACATGGTGGAAGCTGGAACTTATTATGCTGAGTGAATTTAGTCAGTCACAGAAGGACAAGTACTGTATAAGACCACTATTATAAGAACTCAAGAAAAGGTTTAAACACAGAAGAAAACACTCTTTGATGGTTACGAGGGTGGGGAGGGAGCGGGAGGGTTATTCACTAATTAAATAATAGATAAGAATTATCTTAGCTGAAGGGAAGGACAGCACACACTACAGGGGAAGTCAGCACAACTGGACTAAACCAAAGCTAAGAAGTTTCCTGAATACAATCAAACACTTTGAGGGACAGAGTAGCAGGGGTAGGGGTCTGGAGGCCATGCTTTCAGGGGACATCTAGGTCAACTGGCATAACAAAGCTTATTAAGAAAATGTTCTGCATCCTACTTTGGTGAGTGGCGTCTGGGGTCTTAAAAGCTTGCAAGCAGCCATCTAAGATACATCAATTGGTCCCAACCACTTCGACTAAACAAGAACGAAGAACACCAAAGACACAAGGAAAGTATTAGCCCAAGAGACAGAAAAGGCCACATAAATCAGAGACTTCATCAGCCTGAGACCAGAAGAACTAGATGGTGCCTGGCTACCACCAATGAACATCCTGACAGAGAGTCCCTGATGGAGCAGTAGAAGGATGGGGTGCAGAACTCAAATTCTAGTAAGAAGACCAGACTTAATAGTCTGACTGAGATTGGAGGTGCCCCGGAAAGCATGGCCCTTGGATGCTCTATCAGCCCAGAACTAAAACAATTTCCGAGGCCAACTCTTCAGACAGGGATTGGACTGGACTGTGGGACATAAAGTGATACTCGTGAAGAGTGTGCCTCTTAGTCAAGTAGATACAAGAGACCAAAGGAGCAGCTTCTGTCCAGAGATGAGATGGGAAGGCAGAGAGAGTTAGGAACTGGTTGAATGGTCATGGGGAATCGGGCGGAAGGGAGGAAAGTGCTGTCACAGAATGGGGTGAGCAATTAGGGTCTCATAACAATGTATGTAAAAAAAGTTTTGTATGGGAGACTAACTTGAAATGTAAACTTCATTTAATTACAACAATAAAAAAAAAGACTTAAAGAAAAAAGAATGGGAAAAATTAGCAATATTAAGATAGGCATCATAAAGGAAGTCATATTTTAGCTGCATCTGAAGGACAAGTAGGAAGTCGCTAGGCAGAGTAAAGAAGGTATAGCAATCCAGGCTGAGTAAGCAGTGTGTACCAAAGTCTAGAACGCAAATGATTTGGTGTCACTGGGTAATATTTTATGTCAAACTGGTGGGAAATGGGGCCATAAAGTGAGTGAAAGCTTATATTGAATGTTAGGAGTTTTCACCACACCTGTAAGCTTTGTGGAACCCTGGTGCCTCAGTGGTTAAGATCTACACCTGCTAACCAAAAGGTTGGCTGTTCAAATCCACCAGCTGCTACTTGGAAACCCTATGAGGAAGTTGTACTCTGTCCTATAGGGTCGCTGTGAGTCGGAGTCGACAGGAAGGTAGTGGGTTTGGGTTTGGTTTTGGTAAGCTTCGTGCATCTATTAAAGGATTTTATGTAAGGAAGTGGCACAAGCAGCTCTGTATTTTTTAAATTTGTGTTTAGAAATACATAGAAGCCCTGGACTAGTGGCCTGCAGGTGAAAAGAACTGGTGATCTGCTTCTGTAAAGACCACAGCCTAGGAAACCCTAAGGGGCAGTTGTACTCTTAGGGTCGCTATGAGTCTGAATCGACTTGACACCACATAACAATTTAGAACTACAATAAGTGATCACAGGACACTTGGGGTAAGTGTGCAAACCTAAGGAGGACCCAACCTGGCACTGGGCAGGGACAATACCTGCAGTAGCATTTTATTCTTTGTTGATACTATCTAACAGATCAAATATGAAACTAAAGGAAAAAGAAAGTCTTCTGACTCCTAGGGTACTGCATCACCAATTCATAGCACTATAAAGCTGGAAGGCCCCTTAAATCTTACCTAGTCCTATACTCTCATTTTTATAGGTGCGGACACCTGTAAGCAACTTACCCATCACACAGCTTACCCAAAGTGACTCACATTTACTGGGAATGTATGTACAAAGTTTTATTTTATACTATGATATCTCTAAATTAAAGGGGAAAAAAGAGTTTTTCTGTGAATTTCAAAATCTTTGGTTGACACAGTTTAAGGACATCTACTCCTTAATGATGACAAAAAAATTTTGAAATGGCATTTAAAATAGATTGGAGGATTGCCAAGTATTCAGTATAATGGAAAGTGACTTTTAAAAACAATTAAAGACAAATCCTTAAACTTCAGTATAAATGGATATGATCTGGCTAAGCATAAATCTTAATTTTCAGACTCACTCATTCAATAGTGTTCCTTAAGTAAATCTTATATTTGCCAAACCATGGCATTTTATCACTTCGAAATGATAACCACACACTTACCTATTAGCTTCTCCCTTCTCTACCCCACCCCATGTTAAAAAGCATATTCTATTTCTTGGAACAGATATAACATATTTTAGCCAGTGGAGTTTAAAAAAACCTGCTGTCAAAACCCTAGTCACCCACTGGCCTATCCTATTTTTGCACTCAGAATTATATTCCAAAAAGAGAACTGACTGCTACTAGTTTCAACCCTCACTGACCAGTGTTCCAAGTCATTCAAACTAACATGATTGATCAAACTCCATTCACCATCTCAGAGCACCATGTAGCCATGAGTAACTTACACTGATGAATTTAATTGAAGCGTCACTTGCAAGCTGTGAAAAGAGCAAATATCAACACACTAAATGTTTCCTCCCTTGAATACGTCCTTCCTCTGTATCAATGACTTTCTGAAGGGAGGTGTTGTCCTTTGGCTCTCTCTGACTGTGTATGTTAACATTCTGGAACATGAAAAGCCTGTGCCATGGTCAGTAACAAACCACAAGTCACTTTAATCCCATTTGCCAGGAGGCATGGCAGATCCTACATAACCACCACCACACAGAAAAGCAAGCCCTTGGCCAAGGCTTGAAGGAGGTGGAGGAAGAGACCCAGCTTCCAGCCACTGGAGTGCGAAAGTAAGCCAGGATATGGTGTCATTCTATGGCTCTGATCTAGAAGCCTCCTTCCCCAGGGCATTCTTCATATTGTTACCCGCCAAAGTTGGGATCCCAAGAACATAATAAAAGAAGAAAATGGGATATCCTTCTCCCCAGCTCGACTTTTCTAAATTCTCCCTCATCTTTCAATTCTCAAAGCCCACCTCCTCCGGGAAGCCTTCTTCGATTGGCCCATTTTATATATTTATATATTATAAGGGAATAATAGTTCCTTTCTCTGAACTTCACAGATATTTGTATTTTATGTAAAGTATCACCTTTTGCCTTGTTTTATTTCTGTGTCTTGTCTTAAAATATGTGACAATCTATTTTGTATTTTCTTCATCTCGGAATTACCTTACAAAGCTTTCTGCTCATCAGAAAAATGCCTAGTGGGTCAATTCATGATGATTATCGAAGCATGAACTAAAAATGAAGGGGAAGGTACTTTTGCACAGGGGAACCTTTTTAATATGGAAAAGTGACTGGAAAACTAGAAATCAGGGAGACAGAAGAAATACAACGTGAAAGAAACGCAGAAGTCAGGGCGAACATTCAAATGACTTTCTGATTACTGCAATATTACCCCAACAGCTCATCCTCCCTTGAAAATTTCATCAGGCTTTCTGAGAATTCCTGCCAAACCCTGTTTGCATGAGTATTGTCCTAGATTATCTAGGCAGTGTGACCCTAATTCTATCTTTCTGGGTAGTCACAGCGGCAATCCGGGTAAGGCAGACACACAGCATAGTTCTCTAAGTCAGAAAATGAGACATGGGATACTTACAAACACCAAAGTGGCTATCTATGGTGGAGGTTAAGGGGCCCTGCAGAAGCTTGGAAGCTATCCATTTGGAAAGTGTGTTGTATATCCTCTTTAGGTTGCCTGTTGAGTGATCCTATGAAACTATGTCCCCCAAATCTCCATTTCCATCCTTCTAGACAAGAGACACCTTAGCAGATGGTCTGACCAGAGCACCAGAAGGGTATCACATGATTCACGGTGTCACATGATTCATCGTGTATTCTCTTTCCTTCTTTTTCAGGTCATCCCCAAGAGGTTAATCTCTTAGCCTTCTTTTCCTTCTATCTGTCTTCTGTAGGGGAATGGTGAAAGTGCATGGGGCAGAGATCCCTAGGCATCTGGGGGGACTGATTTTAATCACTTACTTGAAGTTAAGTGCTGTCCCTCATATCTTATGTCTCCAAGTCCAAACAGAGCAAAATAGTAGCAATCCAATATAATCCTCCCAAGAGTCTGTATTTGGAAGAGACTATTTCCAAACTAACTATATTCTTATGGTTCTGTCTCCTCCTATCACAGTTCTTAGGTACCTTTTTCCTCCTCCCACCAAATCTTAATAACAACTGAATCATGCTAATCATACATACTTCTATTTTCCCACTCTTTCTCCTCATAGTTCATCTCAAATCATTTCTAGGATGCAGGTCTCTTAAGATCCCATCTCAAAGCCGTCTAATGGTTGCCTGTCACCCCTTGCAGCCAGTCTAAAATGGTCTCACCTCTTCTCTAACACCCTCTCTCTTATGTTTCCTCACATTCCCTTTTCCTTCTGCTTCTCCCTTTCCAAGCTCTTCCCCCAGTTCACACAATCTCAATTACAAGCCCCCTTGCCCAGGGCTCTATTTCTGAAGCACCCCACTTTAATTCATCGAAGATCTCCTGGCTTCTCCATAAAGGCTTCTCAGCTTTTGCCATAGACTAGATGAACCACAAGGAGTAGATAAATACTACTCAGATATATGTGTATATAAGCATAGAGTTTAAATATAATTTAACTTCTTTGATTTATGTGTAATCTATGTCTCTAGGACAGATCTAAATCTTGACATCTTAAAAGCTCTATTTGCATAAATGTAGGACAGATCATTTTAAAGATTCTTTTCCCTCACAGTACCTCTGGTAGCTCATAGGAGCTATCCTGTGTGTGCTCACAAATCAATCTAGCCTCTTGTTACTCAAAGTGTGATCTGAGGACCTGCAGCATGGAGATCACCTGGGAGCTTGTAGGATATGCAGACTCTCAGTCCCCACCCAAACCTCCTGATTCAGTCTTCATTTTAACAAGAGCCCAGGTGATTCCTAGGCCATTGGTCTGGCTCATTGCTCATGAGGCTCCCACGGGTTCCAGGCTAGGCCACTGCTTGGCACCAATGCCCTCTACCGCCACCCCAGTGAGCCTCTGATCCTGCTACTGTTCTAGTAACTGTTAGCCTTGGTGGGGGGGGGGGGGTTAAGGGGTGCAGGAAATCAAACTCCTACTTGGTCAGTGGTCCAAAATGCAACCATTAGGGCCCAGAATGCTGATTTAAACTTTCTCCTCCAAAGCAAGTAGGGGAAAGTTCCTTGCTATGTTTTCTCCTGGAAGGGTCCCACAGTAGGGTGGCCTGAACACCAGAGTGCTTCAGTTTAGGAAAATAGCTTTTTTGGTTATATTCATACAGCCTTTCTTCCTGTGCTGCAGACACACCACCACGGGGCTGTAATGACGAATCCACTTAAAAGCCACCATGCTGTACCTACAACCACTTCCCTCTCTGGTTCTTGATCCTGTTGCTGAGTTTGACCAGACCCTCCTTTCCCTTGGGGTGAAGTCTCTCCATGGGGCTCAGCTCTGTACAACCATTCCTCCCCCTTCAAACTTGTTACACATGGTGTGCTATGTCTAACTTCAATGATAGACAAAGATCAAGGTCTTTTTCAAGGACTTTCTCAGCAGTCCTGGCATAAATCACATGGTGAGAAGGGGAGAGGGAGAAGGCAGGTAAGGTATCATCTACTCTCTCACATGACAGACATACCTCACTTTCAGTTCCTCAATTCCCAAGATTAAAAAGAACCTATCACGCATATATGTTGTCAGAGTAATTTTTTTTAGAGGCAGGGAATCGGGACCATGTCTAATGTATTGTATGTGTGCTAGTAAAGAGCCAAACAGTAGAAATATCTGTCAGTTGGGCACCAGCCTGCCACCCTATTTCTTCCTCTGGTTTTAGCATGCCTCTGTTCAATAAATATGTTTACCAGAGGGCAAAAAAGAAAAGAGTCACGTTCACTCAGTCATTCAACTCAGGAGAGTCATAAACTCTAGCTACTCAGATTCTAGTAATTAAGGATCCTTCATTCAAAATTATGGCTCAGGTTAAAATGGAATTTAATTTAGCAAAAATTTCCTGTACATTTTTGTGAGAAACTGATACAAATCTCCAGTGCCTTTAAACATATATATATAAAGCACAAAACTAGGTGTCTTAGTTATCTCATGCTGATATAACAGAAATCCCTCAAGTGGATGGCTTTAACAAAGAGAAATTTATTCTCTCACCGTATAGGAGGCTAGAAGTCCGAACTCAGGATGTCAGCTCCAGGGGAAGGCTTTCTCTCTCTGTTGGCTCTGGGGGAAGGTCCTTGTCGTTAATCTTCCCCTGGTCTAGGAGCTTCTCAGGTGCAGGCACCCAGGGTCCAAAGGCTGTGCTCTGCTCCTGGCACTGCTTTCCTGATGGTATGAGGTCCCTCTGTCTCTCTACTAGCTTCTCTCTTTTATATCTCAAAAGAGATTGACTTAAAACCTAATCTTATAGATGAGTCCTGCCTCATTCACATAACTGCCTCTAATCCTGCCTCATTAACATCATAGAGGTAGGATTTACAACAATAGGGTAATCACATCAGATGACAAAATGGTGGACAATCACACAATACAGGGAATCATGGCCTAGCCAAGGTGACACACATTTTGGGGGGACACAATTCAATCTACATCACTAGGTAAACCACAAAGCTTTTTTATCTACATCATCATTTACAGCAGAAAAATCTACCATGGTAGTAAGGTAGTTATGTTTCTGCCCTTTGATAGAAACACAGTTACAAACCTAACACAAGTTTTTTAAAGTCAATGCTCTAAATCCAGAAGTGCCCCTGATGGATCCTCAGCTGAAACGTTGCTATAGGAACTAAGAGGGACTCAGGAGGGGTCTCTCCAGCTTCCTGAAGGAAGATGCCTCCGTGGACATAGTGGCTACTGAGAAAGTACTTTAAGAACTCAGTAAACATTTACTGAGTACAAAGATGAGTTATTCATGGTCCCTGCCCTCATTTATAGTCTAAAGGGAAAGTGAGATTCTAAAGAGATAAGTTCAATATAATTTGTTCAATGCTATGATGGAGGTTGTACACACTGTCCTGTGTTGTTAAGATAAAGATATAAAACACAAATCTGAAGAGAAGAGGGAACCACCTGAGACAAGAAAAGCTGTATTCCACTTGGTATGAGTGAATTTACTACCAGTTACTCTCTGAGAGGTACGGCTCAATAGATCCCTTTCCTGTAATAGTACCCCCACCCCTTTCCTTTGGGAATCATTCCTTCCCAGTCTGTGTGGTCTGGAGAGGCTGCCCTCCTCAGTTCTGCAGTCTGATTCTAGTCACAAAACCCCAAACCAAACCTGTTGCTGTTGAGTTGACTCTGACTCATGGCAACCTCATGTGTTACAGAGTAGAACCGCTCCATAGGATTTTCTTGGCTGTAATCTGGTGGTACAGTAGTTAAGAACTCGGCTGCTAACCAAAAACTCTGCAGTTTGAATCTACCAGCCGCTCCTTGGAAACCTTATGGGGGCAGTTCTACTCTGTCCCATATGGTCACTATGTTCCAGTTGACTCATTGGCAATGGGTTTTTCTTTTTTATTTTTTGCAATCTTTATGAAAGCAGATTGCCAGGTCATTTTTCATGGCACCACTGGGTGGGTTCAAACTGCCAACCTTTAGGTTAACAGCCAAGCACTTACCCATTTGTGCCACCTATGGACTATTACTCCAGCCACAGAGATGAGCAAATCTGGAACCTGATAATATTCTACTCTCTCAGTGACCCCAGGGATTGGCCCCATGGATAGTTGCATTACCTAAGCTGAGCCAGTAAGAATCTTTGCCTGGACTTTATATGTAGATGCTACATTCTTCTAGAATTTACTTTCTCCTAGAACTGCTCCATAGATTGATATAAGCCTAGAGTTGTCTGTGGCCATGCTTTCTACTTTGCATTTCTCCCTTCCTAACCCCTTCTGTCCCTCCAAACCTCACCATATAGGGAGGCTCATCTGCAGGATAGAATAAAGCCAACACAAGAAGAGTTGAGAGAGAGAGATGCCCTGCCCAAAGGTGCTCAGCTCAGGAGTGAGTGGGAGCCAAAATCCAGCCTGCATTCTGCTCATGCTGGTGAAGTACAACCCTCAACCAGAGGGAGGGGACCCCTTTTTCTTCAGACATATGCTCTGTCAGCTCACCAAGCCTTCTTCTAATTCACACAAAGGTGTTGCATGTGGTAGAGACATGTGACAAGAACAAGGAAGCCCCAGGAGTCACTCATATCCTTTCCAATTACAGCCACCAACATATTCTTTTTTTCACCTACACTTGCTTCAGTTGGCTTTTTGTCACTTGCAACCAAAGAAATTCTGACAAATACAGCAGACCAGACACCCAGGTTGCTTCAGATGAATCCTTGCATTTGTTTTACGCTTAAACTTCCTGTTAGCCATTGCCTTTGGACTCTTTCTTTCAATCTGCAAGTCCTTACGGTTCACTAGCCAGGCAAGGCGTAACTATTAGCTCTCCTTTTCTTTCTTAGAGTCTGAGATAGCTTCTACGCAGAGATAATACACTAATGAGATCAAGTTCAACCCAATAAAGCTGCTACTGGTTTCTTCATGAAAATGATTATTTATGAAATCATTCCCAACGTGTTTGGTAAATTGCTCTGCTGTCAATCCTGGAAGCAGAGGTGTGTAAAAACACTGACTGTTCTTGCCCAATATTAAAAAGGATCATGGCTAATTTTTCCTCACAAATTCTGGTTTCTATTTTGTTTCATTAGCTTTAAATTCCCTCCTGCAGAAAATAAGGGACTGATCACTCACCCTCTTTGGTATCTGTCCAGCTTATGGAGCACTGTGTGGTCACAGTACTCGAACACCAAGTGAAGCTTCCGTTTCCTCCTGAAGACCTCAAGGAGGTTGACAAGGTTAGGGTGCTTGAGTTGCTGAAAACACAAAAAGCAAGGTGCTAACTTTGAGTTGTAGAAGATCTACTTCCTCTAGTTTTGGTCCAGTGAAAACAAAGCTATTTGCTCTTTAGGAAGTTTAATTTCTTGGATTGAAGGGGGCTGTAAATGGTGTTATTTCACCTCTCTTTACAAACTGTTTTTACTAGCTTGTAAGTGAAAAATGATTATTTATAATCCAGGTGGTTGGTGAAGGCAAAGAGAGATATGAGAAGGCTGGGAAAGAAAAGAGAATAAAAAGGGTGGGTATTTTTAGTGAACACAAACTCATACTTCAAGGCTCAGATCAAATGTCCCTTCCTAAGGAGGTCACCCCTCAGTGGCATTAGGGTTGGTGTTACCCAGTGCGGTAGCTCATGGTGTCACCCTCTCCCATGGACCTCCTCCTGTACCAGACCATACAGAATCCTTAGTAATGTTTTTGTACTAATGTTACTTGTAAATCATAATTCCTGTATATCACTCCTTTTCCTTTAATTACTACTTCATTTTCAGAAAAGTGATTGATATAGGTTCACAAATACTAATTACCACAATACTGTAGCTAAATCACCAGAAATTTTGACAATATCAGCAACTATTAAAACACCAGCAACAATGAAAACAACAGCACGTGGTTGTAGCCTGTGCAGACGAAACCACATGATTGAAAGCATCATTGTTATTGGGTAATAAAGACAGCTCTGACCAGATGGCATTGGAAAGTACAAAAGTAAATTAGCATAGAGTTTTAGCCTTGTAGGTATATTGATATATGTAAGCTGGGCTTAACAAAAATGTTTTTGTTGCTATAACTATAGGAATATTTTTATAGACAGTCATTTTGGTGTCACCCCTCTGACAGTGTCACCCAGTGTGATCCACACCCCCGCATCCCCCTAGTGATGCCACTGTCGCCCCTGACCTCCCAGACTGATTCAGTGCCCGTTAATGCTCTCATTGCCCCCTGTATGTCTCCTTCAGAGCATCTATCACAATTCTTATTTAGTAGTCACTTGCCAATTGTTTAATATCTTTCACCTTCAATAGACTGTAAGAACCACAATGTCAGGGTCTGTGCTTTCTTGTTTACTCAAAATTATGTTGCTGTATCCGCAGCACAGGGCCTTATATATAACAGCCATTCAATAGATGTTTGTGAATGAATGAGTAAATCATGTTTCATAGGTTGATGAAACATTTTAAAATGGGAAAATGAAGGCTCTGCAATCTAATGTGCCTGAGGCGTGTGTCTAGAAAAAAGAGGCAGGAAGATATGTTGGCTTTGGCAAAGATAAATATTGTACACAGCTTCCTGGGCCCTCTGCACTTACTCTTATCAGAAATACTACAGCCAGGCACTGATCTCCTTTTCTGCAAAAGAAAGTATGAACTTTGTACTTAGGAAGACAAAAATCCACAGGAAAACACATCAATCATGGGTTCCCTTTCTGCAGTTTTCATTCTTGTTTCACTGATCAAACAGATCACCATTGGTATCTGCTTTATTTATCATTGCACTGTTTTTTAAATAATTTATTTTATTCATTTTTTGTTGAAAATATACACATTAGAATATACACTGATTCAACAATTTCTACATGTACAATTCAATAACATTGATTATACTCTTCATATTTGTAAAAATGGTATGTGGTCAGACCTCATCTAACTTCAGGAGGAGGAGAGAGAATTAGCATCATCAGCATCAGCCCAAAGCTGATCCCTATGAGGTAGAGGTCAGGCATACCTCCACTCTCCTATTTTTTAACAATTCTGACACCAGCTGTCCCTCCCATGTACCCTCCACTTCTCTGCTGGGTTTGATAATTCCTCTCTGCTGGGTTTGATAATTCATTGCAATCGCCACACAGAACTCATAGACCATACTCACCATTATGGGGTTTATTAGGTAAGTAACAGGTTACAATTAATGATCATCTTAGAGGTAACAGGAACAACTCAGGATACAGTTCTTCGATCAGGACAGCTTCTTCTCAGCTGTGCCCACAGGCAAGCCTTTCTCTTGGCCCTTAGCCCTTGGCCTGGCCTCTGCCCTGCTTGGCAAGTGTTAAAAGCTCTTCAGCGCCACCAATAAGTGCCCAGAGGCATCCCACTCTGCCAGCAAGCCTCCTGCCTGAAGGCTATCAGCTCTCTTGCTCCATGAGCTGGGATTCTCACTGTAGCCACCTCGCTCTGTGGGTCAGGAAGCCCACTACACCATCTTGTGATGGTCTCCTGGTTCCTGCCATCTCGTGCTGCTGCTACCTACAGTGTTATTTTTCTCTTTCCTGTGTATAGGAGGTCCTCAGTGCAGAGACCCTGGGTCCAAAGGACACACTCCACTCCTGGCTCTTCTTCTTGATGGTAGTGAGCTCCCCGCTCCAGCCTCTGGGATTGGCTCCCTTTAAGCCTAGTGGGATGGCAAAACTGACGAATCCCCTACAAGGGTTCCATACACCTTATCTGCATGGTCCCCCCCCCTCCCCCCCAACAAGGGTTCCATGCACCTTATAAGCACTAGTAAAAACTGTCCAATCCCCTTAGTGGGCCAAAAGAAACTTATTTGCATAGTTCCACCCCATCATTTTGTGGGAGTTATAAGACCATGGCTAGAAGGGTCATATAAAGTAATTCACTGCACTACAACATCGTCGCACTATTTTAACAGTTGATATATTGCTCCTCTTTTTCCAAATATTTTTTGATAGTTCCACCAGATAACTTTCCATAAGAATTTTACAATCAAGTACTGCTTTACAATATTAACTTTTTCCATCAACAAACAACATTGCCTTCCCATATTAAAAATTTTAGTAAAAGAAAGTACTTTTAACTCATAGAAGCCAGTTCAGATGAAAATATTCCTCGACAACTGTGAACAATTTTTCCATGTGGAAAAATAGAGACTGCTAGGTTTAAGCAGTAGTACAAAGCACATGAACTCTCTCATTTCACCAGAGGGCCACTCACAGGGTAGAGCTTGCTGTACTCTCCCAATGTCTCTCTCTTCCTCTTAGTAATGGAATCCCGTGGTTAGCTGTCACACAGCCCACCAGAATAAAGACCACATTTCCCACCTTCCCTCCAGCTAGCTGTAGCCTTGTGATTAAGTGTCCACCGTGGGAATTTAAATGGAGGTGTTATACACAACTACAGGAAGTGTTCTCAGAGAAAAGAGATACATCTTTTTCTTCCTTCTTCTTGATGGCTGGAATGCAGATGTAAGCAGCAATTCTGGAACAAGAGGAAGAAACCATGTCCTGGGGATGGTGGAGCATCAAGAGGGAGGAGCTGGGGCCTGGCACTGGGAAGGCTCCTAACTAACCAGCCTTGTACCACTACCTCCACAGTTTTCTTGCTGATGCCATTATTATTTTCACTTTTCTTTCATGTGAAGCCAAACTGGTAACTGATACATCCTGACTGGGAAGAGGCAAAAATGGTTAACTTGGGAGTGTTCACAGACTTCCTTCATCCCTCAGCCTGCCAAAGAGAATCCCATCATTGCCAGCCCAATTTCCCCTCGCTCCTTCTCCTAAAAAGAAAGAATTCTTTTTTGCTGGTTAGAGACTGAGTCAATACACTTAATAAAATCCTGAAGGCGTTGATGTGGAGGGGAAAGAAGGAGGAAGAAGAAAGGCTACAGGGCTGGAGATAAAGGAGGAGTGGACTCAGGGGTTTGACAAGAGCAGCTTCAAGGTGCAGGGTCTAAGATTTTAATAGGTGAGGCTGTATTTTATCTGAGTCCCCTCTAATGTCTTTGAAAGAAGTGACTAAAGAATAGAAATCTTTCTTAGTTAATTTTGACTATATGCTTAATTAATTTGAAGTGTGCTTCTTCAATAAGACAGTTTATCTCTTAGATAGCTCTGCCTGTACCTGCCTAGAAAAAGAGAAATAGCCAGTACTAAACTCACACACATATACACCAGGCTACTGCATACACAATGTGAATTCATCTGTGAAGGGCTGAAGAATGAAGGACAGAGAAGTTAAAGGACTTCCTGGGATAAGCAGAGCTGTTGAATCTGTTTATTACAGAAGACAGTGGGTCAAAGATTACTTCCAAGGTTAGGAGCATGTACAGCTAGAAGGAGGATGGAATTGCTGATGGAGTTTTCCGAGTTTGAGTGATGGGGAGGAAGGAAATCTAGACTTCCCATGTTTCTTTTTGGAGGACATAGAAGGGATGCAATCTCTGGACAGTCTCAAGTAAGAATCAAAAGTAAGCTGACTGTAGAGCCATGGTTCTCATGGTGGACTGCTTACAAAGATGGCTGTAATAACTCCTCCTGTCCCTGTGTATGCTCCAATGCAATTTGAATTTACAACTGATTGCATCAAAGGTAGAGTCATTTCCCCGCTCCCTGAATCTGGGCTGGTCTTGTGATTTGCTCTGACCAATGGAATGAGGCAGAAGCAATGTTGCCTGACTTCTGAGACTAGGCCTTAAGAAGTCTTGCAGCTTCCTCTTTTGCTCTCTTAGACCACTGCCCTGAGAACTTTGTGTCCTGAAGAAGCCCAGGATGAAATACCATGTGGACAGAGAGGCCCACTCTTGTAGCTGAGCCCAGCCAAAGCCAATCAACCAACTGACATGAGTGGGCCCAGGCAAGAGCAGTTGAAGAATCACCCAGCCAACTTGCAAAATTGTGAGAAATAATAAATCTTTGTTGTTTTAAGCTACTAAGTGCTGGGGATGTTTGTTATGCAGCATAGATAACTGATAGAATTCTCAACTTGTATTAAAATTACTAGGGGAGCTTTTGAAAAACACAGATAACCAGGTTCCATCCTCAGAGATCCTGAATTAGTCTTAGACAGGGGCCAAGGCATCTGTGCGCTTAATTTTTCCAAAACTTCCCAAGTAATTCTAATGTGAACTCAAAGATATTAATCACAGGCAGGCAGATATTCTGTATCAGTGATAAAAGGTAGAAGGAGACAAATCAAAGTTCTTGAATTACATGCTGTAGCACAGCTGTGATCAGCTGGGCAGCGAGAAGAGAAGCAACCAGCAAGGAAGATGCTAAAGGAAGACAAGTTGTGTTCTCATTTTCTTTGCAAAGTCTTTCTGTTATCTTTGAGATGTGAAATTCCTGCTCCAGACATTACACTTGATGAAACAAGCACAAAACACCTAAGATCCTCTAAAGCCCATTAGTCACATTCAGGCCTTAGAACAGAGGGCACTCCAACCTATAACCCCACATTCATGCTAGTGTGCCTGGAAATTTTTAGGCTGACCCAACATTTTCCAGACATAGGGATAGAACTGACTACTGTCTTTTGTTTTAATCTGTTTATTTTATTGTGTCTAGAAATATTGACTGCTGTCTTTAACCAGTGAATTGCATTGGCTGGAATGCCTCAAACAGAGAGCAAACAACCAAGTTAAAAGGGGTGCCAGGGAGCTTTACGACAGAATTAGGAGAAAGCAGAAGTTTTGTTTCAGGCTCGAAAAGTCACTGGCTTTAGGTTTTACTTTTCATTTTCACACCATTTGCTCCTTTGATAGGACACGATATTGAGGCCCAAACCTCAGATCTTAGACTCTTTTAATTTTCCATGTTCCATATCTAGCGCTCATTATCTCTTTTGGCAAAAGTACAAATGTATCAATTCTACCAAAACGAATCTCCTTGATGTTTTCTGGATGCCAAGACTAGCATCTCTAACTTGCCATGCTCCAGTGATCACCCCAGGGCACTTCTGCCCCCAATGAAACCCAAAGGTCCTCTAGATTTGGCCTCTTACCTCTCCAGCCTCATCTATTATAACTTCCTCCCAGACACACTGAATTTCTCTCACTTCCTTGAAGCCCACGCTCTCTCTCGTTTCAGGACTTTCACCCCATTCTCTGTCTGAAACACTCCCCACCCCTCCAGCTGTCATTTTCTCTGTCCCGCCTCCCCTGCCCCGACCCTGACACAGCTGGTATGAACTATAAGAGCTACAACTTTGGAACTCAAGCACAGGGTAACACTGTGGCCGGTAAGAAGCATGTCACAGCCATATCCATTGTACTGAGTGGACCAGTAAATATTATATGACACCCATCTTTCTCTGTTATCACACACTTGTTGAAAACCCAGATTCTAATTCCTGCACAACATTCTATTCAAGTAACATTTAGGTTCTTTCCAATTTGGGGCTATTTTAAATAAGGTTTTGATGAACAATTGACTAGCTGGTTGACCTGAACTTTGACTATTAGTTCACTTCTCTAGGACTCAGTTTGCCATCTGTAAAAGCAGGAAGCACAAGCAATGCTGTGACATACACAAAGCAAGTAGGACAGTGTCAGGCACATATTAAGCCCTCCATGAAGATTAACTGTTGAGATTGTTATCTTTGTGTTAATCTATTTTCATTTAGGATGATGATTTTATTTATTCATTTTACCAAACAATATTGATTTATTTTAATATGCATAAGGCACTGTGCTAGCCCTAAGGATACAGAGACAAATAAAGCAAACGTTGTCCCTACTCTCATGAACCTAGGAGGGGAGACAGATGTTGAACAAGTAATTACAGATATGACAAAAGCTATAAAAAGCAAGGTAGAGGAATGAGGAATGACACTTTAGGAAGTGACCATTGAGGTAAGACCTGAAGGTAGACTAAAATCAGCTGGGCACAGTCTAGAGCCTCAGAAATCTTGCTTTATGGCTCCAAATAGATATAGCCAAATTGCTTTCCAAAGGATTATACATATTTAGCCCTCTCCCAAGAGTATCAGAGTACCTTCTACCACAACATGGCCAGCTTTGAGGAAGATACAAACATTTAAGTTTTTGATGTATATTGTCAAATTGCTTCCTGTGAGGGCTTATAATACCTCCAGCAACATAGAAAGGTATCACAAACATGGTTTTTAAACCACTTGTTTCTCCTACCTTCCTCCATGGGATAACTTTCACATAATTACAAATACCAAATAAGTTCTTTCTCAACTTTTTTTCAGGATAATTTTAATTTAGAAAAATTGATCACCATGAAAACCAGAAACCAAACCATCTGTCATCCAGTCAATTCCAATTCATGGAGACCCCATGTGTGTCACAGTAGAACTGTGCTCTACAGGGTTTTCAATGGCTGATTTTTCAGAAGTAGATCTCTAGGTCTTTCTTCTGAGGGGCCTCTGGGTGGACTCTAACCTACAACCTTTCAGTTAGCAGCCATGCACATTAACCATTTGTACCACCCAAACCAAAACCTGTTGCCATCAAGTTGATTCCGACTCATAGCGACCTTACAGGACAGAGTAGAACTGCCCCATAGGGTTTCCAAGGAGCAGCTGGTCGATTTGAATTGCAGACCTTTGGGTTAGCAGCCAAGCTCTTAACCAGTAAGCTACCAGGGCTCCTTGGGACCTCTAAATCCTAATTAGAAGTTAAAAATTAAATTATAAATATGTTAAAATTATAAATTCTCTCTACGGTTGGCAGGATTCGGGGTGACCTGGAAACATTGCAGAGTAGCAGGTACCTGGTCTGGCATAACAACCCCATGAAGCCAGTCCCTGTCCTGGCTGTGCTCATCTGTTCAACAAATATCTGCAGAGTACCTACTCTGCATCAGGCACTGTTCTAGGCAGTAGAGACACATGGGTGAATAAGACAGAGGACTCCGTCAGCAGACAAAGAAGTGCTGTGAAGAAGTCCTCTGTATACAACAGATTAGCTACCTCAGAGAAACCGTTCCTGAGAAAATGACCTTGAGGTGAGTCATAGAGTGTGAGTGAGAACCTGACCAGACCAAGGGGAGGAGTGGTGGTGGAAGGACCGCAGCTGTCCAGGCAGACGGCTGGGAACTTAGGCCATTTAAGGAACTGAAGGCAATGTGGCTTGAAAGTCAAGCGTGTGGAACTGGCCAGTGAAACAGTCAGAAGGCATGTCCTGCAGACACTTGTGGGCCATACTAAGAAGTCTGCACGTAGAACATTCTCAGCATGGTCCCCAATAGGAAGTCACTGGAGGATTTTTAGCAAAATGTGATGCAATACGATTGGGTTTTAAAAGCCCCCTCTGGCTGCAAGGTAGAGAATGGTTTGGAGTAAAGCAAAAATGAACAGTGGAGACCAGTGAAGAGCATAATGCTGGTTTGGAGGAGAGTAGCTTGGCCCTGCAGTGGCAGGTTAGATGGCAAGACAGACACTGTTTCAAGATATATTTTGTTATTAGAAGACTCAGGACATAGTGATGGACTGGATGTGAGGGATAAGGGCATGGGGGCGGGTGTCAAGAATGACATAAAGGTATATATATACAAGTGGATGGTGGAGCTCCCACAGAGGGTGGAGCAGGTTCTGGGGGGAAGAGACTATTGTGTTTGGAACACTGAGTTGGAGGGGCCACTGAGATATCAAAGTGGAGTTGTCAGGTCAGCTGGAGTTGAGCTGAAGATAAAAGCTAGCATTAGTGTGTGTGTAACTGAAGCCATGGATAGATGAGACTGCCCAGGAAGAGCAAGAGTGAGAAGGTAAGAAGGCCTAAGAAGAGGCCCAAGGTATTGAGCACAGATGTTAGGTGGATAAGGAGGAAGCAGAGAAGTCAAAAGGGAAGGAGGTCCCCAGAGATAAGAAAGAAGAGAGCAGAACACTATGCCACAGGCATATCATGGAAGGAGGAAGTGGTCAGTGGTGTCAGACACTACTGAAAGGTCAAGTGGGAAGAGGCCAAGAGGCACACACCAGACTTCCCCAGGCCAGGGTCATAGTGACCTCGTTGGAAGCAGGGTCAGAACAGTGAGACCAGGAGCCAGACTGTATGGATTTGGCACCTCAAACCCCCTTACTCCTCTCTCTCTGTTGACTCCCCTGACCACAGGGGCAGAACACAGAGGGATAACTGGTTCTGAACCTAGTTTTGCAGTTGGTAGCCTGGAGATGTCAATACAGCACCAGTATCATAAATGTTCTGATTCACAAGGGTTTAGATGTTCCTACTTCAATACTGAACGGATTTCTTTAGGGATACAAAGGAATTAAATGAGAAGAACCAAACAACATGATGAATGAACTGTTTACAGGCTTACTCAACATGTTTATTACATCTTAATATACAGAATAGAAAAAATTACCACATATACTACAAAGATGTAGTTCAGGACTCATTTAATTATAATTCCTTCCTACTGTGGGTATATGAAGCCAAAGCCTCAGTCCTGGTCTTATTCCTCAGCGTTCTGTTTTGTGCTGGTCCAATCTTGAGGGTCTCAGTGGTCCTTGCCAGGCCAGTCAGCACCACCTTGCAGTTGTACTAGACTTAGAAGCATGGGCCTGATCAGGCTCAGATTCAGTTTCCCATATAAAGTTTCCAACTTTACTACTGTTATTTCATTTTGTGCTCCCTTTTACTTTCTGTGTTTTGAATATTGATGTTCCACATTATGAATGCTAAGTGAAGCATTTTCTCTGACATTAAGAAAGATCCATTTATGAAAATTGAACTTAACCTGTGTTCTAGTTGATTTCCTCTGAAGAGCTGAGAATGCACATATCCTTCTTGGGCAGCTTCCTCCGTCTTGTCATCAGCCCTGTGTCAATACCGGCCACCCATCTGTTATGATAAGCTCAGGCCCTACATCCTCTAAGGCCAACTGTTTGACCTGTTCAGCTCACAGCATTGAAAAATTCTGTATCAGTTGCCAAAACTTCAAAATCAGGAAATGTTACTTCTAAAGTCTAGTTACCGGGCTTCTCTTGAAATTGTTGGAGATCTAGCAATACTGGGCCTAGAGTGTCTGTGGCAGTAATGAGCTAGGGCTGAGAAGCAACAGTCCACTTTAGACGAGGCCGGCAGACTTTAGTTTACCACAGTGCCCACCACTCCTTTTTCCTCTCTGATACCAGTTGCCTTTTATCACCACTTTTGCATTATTGTTTTCCTTAGAGTTAAAAGTGCAATATTTAATGTACCATGTTTCTATCCAAAGTGGGGAAAACGTACAAGCAATTGAGACAACTGCATCTCAAGACAAGTAAGAAAAGTGTATTAATTTGTGGAAGTAAAGCGTTTCTCACACACCTGCCTGGCCCCTGTAGGTATTAGGTTTGTGACTTCTACTTTAGGAGTTCTCAGTGGTCACCTATTTCTAGACCGAACAGATCATTTCATCTGTGGTCCTTCCTATCCTTTAGATGTCAAGGATTCTCTGGCCTATGTTCTCTGCCGGGGAGAGGGGAATATTTATCCTGTGTCTGTGGTTTGAGAGAAAAAATAGACCATTTTTCTCAATGGTCATTTCCTGTTTTCCTTTCAAAAGCATTCTTCTACTACTACAACTGTGGTAGATAACAAAAGGACAGAGATTAAAGTTTAGAAAATGGGAACTCCTATTAAAATTAAGAACTCTTAACTGTGCTCATGCGGAACCTATACACAGATCAAGAGGCAGGTGTTCGAACAGAACAAGGCGATACTGCTTGGTTTAAAATCAGGAAAAGTGTGCGTCAGAGTTGTATCTTTTCACCGTACTTATTCAGTCTGTATGCCAAGCATATAATACGAGAAGCTGGACTATATGAAGAAGTATATGGCATCAGGATTGGAGGAAGACTCATTAACAACCTGTGATATGCAGATGATAAACAACCTGCTTGCTGAAAACGAAGAGGCCTTGAAGAACTTAACTGATGAAGATCAAAGACTACCGCCTTCAGTATGGATTACACCTCAACATAAAGAAAACAAAAATCCTCACAACTGGACCAATAAGCAACATCATAATAAATGGAGGAAATATTGAAGTTTTTAAGGATTTCATTTTACTTGGATCCACAATCATCGCCCATGGAAGCAGCAGTCAGGGAATCAAATGATGTATTGCACTGGGCAAATCTGCTGCAAAAGATCTCTTTAAAGTGTTGAAAAGCAAAGATGTCACTTTGAGGACTAAGGTGCACCTGTCTCAAGCCATGGTGTTTTCAACTGCCTCATATGCATGCGACAGCCGGACAATGAATAAGGAAGACTGAAGAATTGATGCATTTGAATTATGGTGTTGGCAAAGAATATTGAATATACCATGGACTGCCAGAAGAATGAACAAATCTGTATTGGAAAAAGTATAGCCAGAATACTCCTTAGAAATGAGGGTGGCAAGAGTTTGTCTCACCTACTTTGGACATATTATCATGAGGGACCAGTCCCTGGAGAAGAGATCATGCTTGGTAAAGTAGAAGGTCAGGGAAAAAGAGAAAGACCGTCTGCAAGACGGATTGACACACTGGCTGCACAATAGTCTCAAACATAGCACTGATTGTGAGGATGGTGCAGGACCGGGCAGTGCTTCATTCTGTTGTACGTAGGGTCACTATGAGTCAGAACCAACTTGATGGCACCTAACAACAACAACAACAAATATAACCAATACTATCCCAGTACAGTGATTTTTATAAGCCTTTAAAATTTTTGCACTTGACACTAGGTCTTAGTTACATAGACATCTTCACATGAATCCTTTTTATCAGTTAACGATCATCCAAAATGGATTAAAGTGAGGTCTCCACCTTTATCATAATTGATCATGGATATTTCCCAAGGATTCCCAGACCAGCATATTTTAATACTCTCAAGGGCTTGAGACTGAGCAATGTTTAGATTGTCTAAACTAAGAAGCAGAGAGAGAATAAAGTTTCATAGTTCTTGTCATTCTTCCTTCCCCCTAGGATGAATTCTCTCAACTACATCATGTAGCTCAATGTAAGGGATAATGGCAGCAGGACCCAGGTCTGCTTTTGACTCAGAAAAAAAGCTCTAAAGTTCATCTTAACCTCACTTAAGGACTTTAAAAGTACAGGTATGATCCTGATAAAAATGATACCACTGAAGAATTTATATTATAAAAAGGTTAGAGTTCTTCTAAAAATAATAAGTAGATGTAATGTAATACAGTTCCAATCAGATTTCAAAACAGATTTTTTCTGGGGGCAGGGGGTGGGGGACTAGATAGAATGACTTTAAAGTTCATATAGAACTATAAGGGAGCCTGGTGGTACAGTGGCTAAAGCACTTGGCTGCTAACCTAAAGGTCAGCAATTTGAACCTATCAACTACTCAGCAGAAGAAAGATGTGACAGTCTGCTTCCATAAATATTTACAGGCTGGGAAGTCCCATGGGGCAGTTCAACTCTGTCCTATAGGGTCAGTATGAGTCGGAATCAACTTGACGGCAATGGGTTTGGGTTTTTTAGAACTATAACTGTCTAAAAATAGCCAAGCGGGAGGGGGGCAGTGGGGCAACCTGCTTTATCAGATGGTAAAACTTTCAGTAAAGTTACTGTAATCATCATCATCATCATCATCACTATCAGTAGGCCTGCAGGCTGTTGATACAGAAGTAGACAAACAGAAGCAGTATGGAGTCTATAATTAGCTCCAAAGGAAATCAACATATGGCAAAGGTAGAATTCCAATGTAGTTGAAAAAAATGTGACTTTTTAAATAATTTAATAACTTTCCCAAAAGGGAAGTTAGAACCAGACTTACCACCTGATGTACAAGAATAAATTATAGATGTCTTAGTTATCTAGTGCTGCTATAACAGAAATACCACAAGTGGATGGTTTTAACAAAGAGAAGTTTATTTCCTTACAGTAAAGTAGGCTAAAAGTCCAAATTCAGGATGTCAGCTCCAGGGGAAGGCTTTCTCTCTCTCAGCCTTCTCATCAGTATTCCCCCAGACTAGGAGCTTCTCGGGGCAGGGACCTCGGTCCAAAGGACGCACTCTGCTCCTGGCACTGTTTTCTTGATGGTATGAGGTCCCCCAGCTCTCTGCTTGCTTGCCTTTCCTTTTATCTCTTGAGAGATAAAAGGTGGTGCAGGCCACACCCCAGGGAAACTCCCTTTACATTGGATCAGGGATATGACCTGGGTAAAGGTGGTATTACAATCCCACCCTAATCCTCTTTAACATAAATTTACAATCACAAAATGGAGGCCAACCACACAATTCTGGGAATCATGGCCCAGCCAAATTGATACACACATTTTTTGGGGGACATAATTCAAACCATGACAGTAGATATATTAAAATTTTAGATAGAAAATGTAAAGCAATATAAACATTAGGAAAAAAGTTAGGAGAACCTTTGCATGACCTTAGGATGGGAGAGAATATCCTGAAAAATGCAGAAGATCCAGAGCCAAAAAGGTAAGAGAGACAAGCTTGGTTACATAAAAACAAAATAAAGTTGGTATGGCAAAAGACACTATAAACAATGTCAAAAGACAGATAATTGGCTGAGAAATACTTGTTAAAGTTAAGATAAATAAAGGGTTAATTATAAGAAGACTTGTGTTAAGTCTTTATCAAAAAAGGACATCCAACAGAAAAATGGGCAAAAGATACACAGAAGAGGAAATATAAATGCGCAAGCGACACATGAAAAGATACTCAATTTCACGAGTATTAAGAGAAAGTCAAATTGGAGCAACAATGTGAAGTCACTTTTCTTCCTAATAGTCAAACATTCAAAGGATGGGTAGCATGTAGTGCTGACAAGGATATAGGAAAACGGGTCTTCTCACACATGGCTGGTTAGAGTGCAAACTGCTACAACTTTTGGGGAACATTATTAGCAATATTTATTAAATGTAAAATATACATACCACAATTAAAAAGGGGACAAAAGAAAAAAAGGGGTGCAAACCATGGAAGCTCCATAGACACATCCAAACTCCCTGAGGGACTGAATTGTTGGGTGGAGGGCTGTGGAGACCATGGTCTCCGAGAACATCTAGCTCAATTGGCATAACACAGTTTATAAAGACAATATTCTACATTCTACCTTGATGAGTAGCATCTGGGGTCTTAAAAGCCTGTGAGCAGCCATCTAAGACACTCCACTGGTCTCACCTCTTCCGGAGCAGGGAGAATGAAGAGAACAGAATACAAGGAAAAGATAAGTCCAAAGGACTAATAGACCACAACTACCAAGGCCTCCACCGGACTGAGTCCAGTACAGCTAGATGGTGCCGGCTACCACCACTGACTGCTCTGACCAGGATCACAACAGAGGGTTCTGGACACAGCTGGAGAAGGATGTAGAACAAAATTCTAACACACACAAAAAAGACCAGATTCACTGGCCTGAAAGAGACTGGAGAAACCCCGAGAGTACAGCCCCCAGACACCTTTTTAGCTCAGTGGTGAAGTCACTTCCGAGGTTCACCATTCAGCCAGGGATTGGACAGCCCCATAAAACAAAACGGGACTAATGAGGCACAGCAGTCCAGGGACAAGTACTAGAAGGCAGAAGGGGACAGGAAAGCTGGTGATAGGGAACCCAAGGTTGAGTAAGGACAATGTTGACATGTCGTGGGGTTGTTAACCAATGTCATAAAACAATATGTGTACTGACTGTTTAATGAGAAACTATTTGTTCTGTAAACCTTCACCAAAAGTACAATAAAAAAATAGAAAATATATTTTAAAAAAAAGAAAAAAGGGAGGGACAAAAGATCTGAACAGGTACCTCATCAAAGAAGATGTACAGATGGCAATAAGCATATGAAAAGATGCTCAATATCTTTTGTCATCGGGGAATTTCAAATTAGAACAAGGAGATACTACTACACACCTATTAGAATGGCTAATATCCAAAAACCCTGATAACACCAAATGCTGCTGAGGATGTGAAGCCACAGAACTCTCATTCATTGTTGGTAGGGATGCAAAATGGTGCAGCCACTTTGGAAGGGAGTCTGGCAGTTTCTTACAAAGCTAAACATAGTCTGACCATATGCTCCAGCAACTGTGCTCTCAGGTGTTAACCCAAATGGGTTGAAAATGTACACGTCCATTACTAGGTAATTAGTTAATAAATTACAGGACTTTATTCAAATGCAGCTGTTAAAAAGAATGAGACACATCTATCTTTTGACTTAGAAAAACATTCAAGATATATTTTTAAGTGTAAAAGGGAAATTACAGAACAGTATATATAACATGATAGCATTGGTATCTGATTTTAAAAGGAAATATATGCCCTTGTACAAGCACAGAAATCTGGAAGATACGTGACAAACTGTGACTTTTGGGGGGAAATAGAATTGGGGAGTGAAAAGCGACTTCCTTTTCACTTTACATTCTTCTATACCTTATAGACAGCCCTGGTGGGGCAGTGGTTAAGAGCTTGGCTGCTAACCAAAAGTTCAGCAGTTTGACTCCACCAGCTGCTCCTTGGAAATCCTATGCGGCAGTTCTACTCTGTCCGTCAGGGTCACTATGAGTCAGAATCGACTGGACAGCAATGGGTTTTTTTGGTAGCTTACAGACTTTTTTTTTTTACATGAACATATATTACTTTATCATACAAATGAATTAAAATAATTTGCATAAGTCCCTTCATTATATTGTAAAACCAAGATGAATATTTTAAGTTTAGTTTCAGAGAACTAGTTAAGAGGGGAAAAAAACCAAATTTTTATTATTTACAAAGCTATTTAGATTACTACTACGAACTCGGGCCTAGAGGAAAATATTCCTCACTCTGAGGAATCCTCCTGTGACACTCTCGTTCAGTAAAGGGAGGCTGCCTTGATCTCCCATTTCCTCCAAATGCCAAGAGCCCTGGGAGTCACCTGCCTAATGTCTTGTTTCTAGGATGGCCAGAGAAGAAAAAGGGGTGACATGGAGTAGAGGAGTACAGAAAAAGCTGGAATGACTGGTGGCAGGGAGGCTGGGGGCCTGAGGTTTACTTATTTTAGGCTTGCTGTAGACCACTTAAAGAGCTCTGGTGGCACAGTGGTTAACTGCTCAGCTGTTAACCAAAAGATCTGTGGTTTGAACCCACCAGCCGCTCAGCAGGAGAAAGATGTGGCAGTCTGCTTCTGTAAAGATTTACAGCCTTGGAAACCCTATGGGTCAGTTCTACTTGTCTTATAGGGTCGCTATGAGTAGGAATCGACTTGATGGCAACCGGTTTGGTTTTTCGGTTGGTAGACCACATAGAGGGAACAGAGCCTGCCAAGCTGGTCTTCCAAACAGAGATGGGCTAAGATCTCTCCTGGAGTCCTCTCAAGGCCCAGAACAGGCTAACAATGTGGACAGTGGGTTCTCAGTGCATTTTATTGACTAATAAAACATCTGAAAAGTACTATGAAAGAAGTAATAATACAAATGTGATCAAAGTAAAAATTAATACTGACACCCAATATTTAGAACGTCTATTCCTCAGCAATGTTCTGATAATTATAAAGCAAATTATTTGTTTGTTTTAATGTGTGATTGACAGCATCAGTTTGTATAGAAACTCTTACCTTTCATGAGTCCAATAAAAAGAGAGCTTGAGTTCAAGATTTTACCAGGCAATTTTAGCCAACAGTATTTTTAGTAGAGGGCTTTTAAAGTTAATAAGCAATAAAGAAGGTTAATAATTAGTAATATAAATGTTGAAAGCAAATGTGTGGACTGAAACATGAATCCTGCCAAATAAAAAGGTGAATTAAAACATGAAAAAAATACGGAGTGTTGCGGGGATTACAACCAATGTCACAAAACAATTTGTATATAAATTTTTGAATGAAAAACTAATTTGCACTGTAAACTTTCACCTAAAACACAATAAAATTAAAAATATATATATGAAGTATAACAATACAAGCCTGGCCCATTTAAAAATTGTTTCTATTCCATATAAAAGTACTATTCATCTAGTCAGGGTTTACGTTTTATAATAACTCTATGTAACATGGAGTCCCTGGGTGGCATAAATGATTGAACGCTCAGCTACTAACCAAAAGGTTGGTGGTGTGAATCCACCCAGAGATGCCTTGGAAGAAAGGCCTGGTGATCTGCTTCTGAAAACCCTATGGAGCACAGTTCTACTCTGCAACACATGGAGTTACCATGAGTTGAAATCAACTCTACGGCAGCTGCTGTATGTAATATAAGTTGTCTACCTAGAAATTTTATTTGCTGGAAATAAAAATAATTTAAATAGCAAAAATTAAAAGCCATAATTATATTTTTTATCTAGGTAGATTGTAACATCAATTACCCTGCCTCTTCCTGCTCTGTGATATTTTATTTCCTAAAGTCTAAGGTGTGTCCTACAGAGTTGTTAAGAGTCAGAGTTGGCTGACAGCAATGGGTTTAAGGTGTGTGGTAAACTGTATGTAGGGGCATTTACAACTCTGACAGATGGTAGTAGGGGCTTAATCCCATTACAAACTGAGTGTCTTTAAGAAGGTAATGCCCAGTTTGTTGATTTCTGCTTCTTTTGTTCTAAAAGTATTTGCCTGGCAGCTTTATTACTTACGAGTTCACTAAACAGCAGGAATACAATCTTTCTACGTAAACACATTGTTAGCTAAGCTAAAAAAATCTAATAAATACAACAGTCTGTTACTATTTGCAGTTAGTGTGTTATCTTGTTAAAAAAATTTAAGCAGGTCTCCACTTGTTGAACAAATACAGAGCGATGATGATAAGGGGGATTTGTTTGGTTTCTATTATTGTGGGCAAGGGAATGCTCTGCTTTGTCTTCCACACTGAGCACCAGTTTACATAAACTCCCAACATCTACCTACATATTAATAATAAACATCAACGGCCAGATCTCTGCTAGTCTCTAATGAGAACATATCATGAAAGCTGTATAATCCAAAGGCTTGGAACTGACAGCCTGCAGGCCAAACACTGTGTGCAGTTGTATTATGTGTGAATGGTGTTTAAAACTTATTTTAATTGTCAACCAATAAAAGTCAGGCAATTTCATTCTCACTAAAAGGAACCAGGGCTCCTTGGAGAAATGGCTGGTGCCAGGGCTGGGGCAGGAAAAGGTGACCCTGGAGCATTTTGCTGTGCCACAAAGTAAAGAAACGCTCTAAGAATGATGGATACCTATCAGGACAAGGAGGAATGGCCAAATGTGGGACAAATTAAGAATCAAAAAGAATAACGATTTTTGTAATATGTTAAATAAGAAAAAAAAATCCCATGAATTCATTGTGATACTAAAAAAGGGTGTATGTGTGGCCAGGGCAGGGGAGAGGGGGAGCTCTTTGTTACAGAAATACGATAACTAATAAACATAGAAAAAAATAAAGAAAATCACTGTTTTCCAATAGGTCTTATAATTGATTCAGGCAAGGATCCTCAATGGATATTAAAACCATTGGGTGAAAGTTGTTGGGAAACAAGGTAGTCACATAGTTTTAAAGTATCATCCCACAGATTACTTATTCATTATAAAGAGGAAAATATTTCTTTGCAATTGAGAAATATGGCAGACCTGCCTTAATCAAGAGATGAAACATGACAGAACCAATTATGGGACAAACTGACACCATGTGTTGCCTCATGGGAACCAGGGCAATGGACACAGCCTCACGTGTGCAGTGTTCTTGCTGAAAACGTTTAACCTGCATCAAATCATGTGGAAACCACCAGACAATCTAAGTTAAAGGACATGCTGCAAATTTTGAAGAGAGGGACTCTTCAAAAATGCCAGTATCATGAAAGACATAAAATAATAAAAGGCAGGGAACTGTTCTAGATTAAAGGAGTCTAAAAAGGCATGGCAACTAAATGCAAACTATGGGCATTGATTAGACCCTGGATTTAAAAAATAATCTGTGTGTATAGTTATGTAGTTCTGTATGGTTCTATAACTACTATTGGGAAAACATGAGAAACTTGAACGTGGACTGCATATTAGATAACTGTACTGAGTCAATGATTAATTTCTTGAGTGCAGAAATCACACTGTGGTTATACAGAAGAAAGTCTTTGTTCTGGGAGATTCATGCTGAATACTTAGGGAAAAGTGGCATAATGTCCACAACTTACTCTCAGATAGTTCAGCCAAAAAAGTGTGCGTGCAGTGGGGTGGGGAGGAAATGCAGCCAAATTCTGACAATTGGTCAATCAAGTGAAAGGTATGCATATGTTCACTGAACTATTCTTTCAACTTTTATGTGTTTAAAACTTTTTCAAAATAAAAAGTTGTGGGGGAAAAACTGAAGGGATTTTACATAACATTCTGATTACTGGCTTTTAAAAAGTATAAAAACTTGGTTCCCGGGGCATGCAGTCAGCAAGGGTTTTTGGTTTTGAGCAGGGCTACTCACTTTAAGTCAGGGCTTCAGAACCAGTTCATTCCAGTTCAAACCCCTGCTGAGAATTTGCATTTCTAACAAGTTCCCTGCTGAGAATTTGCATTTCCTCCCCAGATATACTGAATCAGAATCTACATTTTAACAAGATCCCCAGGTGATTCTTACATATAACTTCCTGAGGACTTGTTAGAAATGCAAATTCTCAGGAGGAGTTTGGACATGAACCAACCAGTCTGAAGCCCTAGTTTAAATGAGACATGAATGTCCAGTTTGCCCCAGTCTCTACCTCTCCTTTTTGTCCTACATTCAGCCTGCTTCACTAATTTGTTACTTCTGTGATCCTCATGGGGCCCTGCTGGTGCAATGGTTAAGAGCTTGGCTGCTAACCAAAAGGTTGGCAGTTCAAATCCACCAGCCACTCCTTGGAAACCCTATGGGGCAGTTCTACTCTGTCCTATAGGGCCACTATGAGTCAGAACCAACTTGACGGCAATGGGTTTTTTTTTTTTTTTCTGTGTATGTGATCCCCATAGACATGTGAGTTTGTAATCAAATATAATCCATAACAGAGAATGCTGGACATGGCTAAACCAATTTATAGAAATATGCTACTAATCCATTTCAACAAGCTAATTAATGGCCCCTATTAATTAGAAATGGCCACTACTAGCTACAGCAGGACTAAATTCTTAACTATGTTACGGGCTTTCCCACTGATGCTTTGTTCAAGAGTTGGAAAATATTTCTTCAACTAATATTGAGGGTGGAGAGTAAAAGCCTTTAAAAATTATGAAAGTTCTAATAAATTCTAAGGCTAGAGAGCATGGACATGGTTCTCTGTTAGCATTTGGTGGGATGGGTCCTGGCACAAGAGTACATGCAATTAAGCACTTAATAAATGCTTTGGATCACAGGGAACCTTGCCAGTCATACTTCCCACAGCATGTTACCGTCATCATGGTGCTAATCTGCCCGGCAGGATTTCTGGTCTGATATTTTAAACTCTTGGAGGAGATTATGTGAGGTGCTTTGCCTTCAGTGCCTCCCTTGGTACAAGGGCCCTGTGTAAATCCCACCTTTTCTGTTTCCCCACCTGTGTTTTACTCTCACCTGTGCTGCTGCTCATTTGACCCTCCTGCTTCCCTGACCTTGCACTCCGTGAGGCTGCTTGACGGCTGTTAGATGTTTGGCCCAAGAGCACTCTGCTCCCCTCAGCAAAAAGTCAGGGAAGCACTCCAAACAGAGGCATAAATCATGGAGATAAGGTGGGCAAGAGTCCAGGAGGCATTAAAGCTTGCCAAGGTCACCCAACAGCTTCGAGCAGGATTAAAATCTGCAATTCCTAACTGCAGCTCCTGTCACCAGGTGGTCACACAGCACAACGCTCCCCGTGAAACACTATTTAAAGTGAGAAGACAGTATAGCAAAGAGGATGCTCTGAACATTCTGTGGGTTATTACTACGCATGATTATTAAAATAAAATGAGAGCATTTTTCTGGCACATGGTATACACTCAACATTCTTACCCAGCCCACCCACCATGCACCTTTTTTTCATTTTTGTCCCCCTAAGGAGTCTTTCTGGAGTCCCTGGGTGGCGCAAATGATTAAGTGCTCGGCTAGTAACTGAAAGACTGGCAGTTTGAATCCACTCGGAGGCACCTTGGAAGAAAACCCTGGTGATCTACTTATGAAAACTCACAGCCACTGAAAACCCTATGCACAGTTCTACTCTGAACACAAGGGGTTGCCATGAGTTGGAATCCACTCGAAAGCAATTGGTTAGGTTTTTTTTTTAAGGAGTCTTTTTAGACATTTTTTTCTAATCACCTCTTGGTGAAATTTTAATACCACAGATACACTGTATATCTGTATAGATACCCACTGCCATCACATCAGTTCCAACTCAGCGACCCTACAGGACAAAGCAGAACTGCCTCATAGGGTTTCCAAGGCTGTAAATCTTCATGGAAGCAGACTGCCACATCTTTCTCCCAAAGAGTGACTGGTGGGTTTGAATTGCCAAAATTTCAATTAGCAGCTGAGCTCTTAACCACTGCGCGACCAGGGCTCCTTACCTGTATAGATACTGTATGTATATCTATGCTTTATACATAAACAGAATCAGACTTTTTACCCCCTTAGTGGTGGAAATTATTCCCATTGAGAATGCATGCACTATATTGCATATTTATAACTACATGCAAAGTTTCAAATGGACACTTCCCCCATGTTTATTCTCATTTTTGCTGGTGGCAAACCATAACTTTTAACTCTCTGAAAGACTCGACAATGTGATGGAGTTAGATTTGGAAAGAACTGCTATTCCAGTGAGAATCCGCACCCAGGATTCCACGGAAGCCATGAGTCTCACAGCTAAGGCCCTGCTGGGAGCACAGGCAGGAGAAATTCTGAAAACCAGCCACTGGGAGACTTTAGAGTATGGCGCTTGGGGTAACGCAATGGTTGTGGTGTGTGGAAGCAGCTGAGCATGGACCTGGGGACAGACAGAACTGTATCTGTAGTCCAGTTCACTAACTAGGAGGTCTTGGCAAATCATTAACCATCCTGAATCCATTTGTAAGCCGGGGATAACAATACCTACCTTCCAAGGTTGTTATAAGTGTAATCTGTGCATCCTAGGTAACGATACTTGGTAGCTTGCCCAAGTCTACTGGTTCATTAGCCCCTACCTGCCAAATGGCAATACTTGACTCCTACTCCTTGCTTCTGTTGTTTTTCTTGTCACAAGAAAGAGCTGTCACAGACAACGTCCAAGCTGCTGTTCTCAGCCCTTGACTGATGTTGCTCTGATCTACTTTAATGACCCAGGGACCATCTGCCACACACCAAACATCTGCCCAGGCAACTCATGATCTGATCTTGACCTCTAGCTCCTCTGGGAGCATCTGTTCTTTCTGCCCCTTCTGCCTGGAATTCTGTCCTTCCCCTTCTAATAGTGCTACCATTTTCTTTCCACAGAGAGAGGGTTCAGCAGCACAGAGGCTTGGGACCTTAGTAATAGTTCTTCTGGGTTGCTTGGTTTGTGTTTGTTTTGCTTTGAACCACACAGCCCTTTCCTTCTTGGGCACACAGATATTCCCCAGGGACCTGAGTTGGGTTCAAGTACAGCCACCTGCCTTATGCAAAACCAGTTCCCCTTCTTACCATAGGGCTTGTGATGACTCAAGCCTATCATACCACACTTCTTGATTTAAGGTGATTTTCTTTCAGGGACTTTGTCTCTCTCTGTAGTCTTGCTTCTGTCATGATCATCCCACTTTCCAATACCATCCAATATATCTTTATATGTTTGAACTCTAATTATGCAAAAGGGTTGAATTCTTTCCCGTAAGGGAGTCAGCCCCTGCCTGCCCTCACCTGGCTTGGCTAAGGTCACTGAAGCACCTTCAGTCTTGGCCCTCCTAGTTCCTATGTTTTTCCTGATCTTAGTAGGTTTAATTAAGAGCCCCAGCTGTGTGAGCAATGTGCCGAGGATAAACCCAAAAAACTCACTGAGCCACTAAGCTGCAACCTTCCCCTGGGCCCACCTAACTGTGCTTCTCTCACAGGTTACTATTCCTCCATCCCCTGGGTGCTGAAGTCCTGTCAGATAAGACCCTAAAACACTTGCTAGACCTCACCAGTTTCCTGTTCCCAGGGACTACAACGTATTTCCTGGAGTCAGGCCCCAAACCCCATACAACCCAGAACCAAAGTGCAGCTGTGTGCTTACAAGTACCAGTTGCTGTTGAGTCGATTCTAACTTACGGCGATCCCGTGTGCATCAGAGTAGAACTGTGTGCCACAGAGTTTTCAATGGCTGATTTTTGGAAGTAGGTCACCAGGCCTTTCTTCTGAAGTGCCTCTGGGTGGACTTAAACCTGCAACCTTTTGGTTAGCAGCTAAGTGCATTAAATGTTTGTACCACCCAGGGACTCCATCTATGTGCTGTTGTTGTTGTGTGCCGTCAAGTTGGTTCCGACTCAGCGACCCTACAGGGCAGAGTAGAACTGCCCCATAGGGCAGTGGCATCACTACGGGATGTGGGGGGTGCAGACTGAACCAGGTCACACTGTCAGAGGGGGTGACACCAAAATAATTGTCTATAAAATTTTTGTGCAGTATTTCAGCAGAAATTCATTATTTTTTTATAAAAATAACCCTGCAGTTAGTTATAAATCCAACTACAAGGCTAAAACTCTATGCTAATTTACTTTTTAAATCTTTTATAGACATTGATTTTGTCAAATTTTCTTGTGTTTTAGCTACAATATTGTTAATTAGTATTTGTGAATCTGTATCAATAATGTTTTTGAGAATGAAGTAGTAATGAAAGGAAAAGAAGGAGTGATATACAGAAGTAACATTTTTACAAAAACATTACTAAGGATTCTGTATGGTCTAGTACCGGAGGAGGTCCATGGGGGAGGGTGACATCATGAGTTACCATACTGGGTAACACCAACCCATGACACCACTGCCATAGGATTTCCTAGGCTTTAATCTTTATAGGAGCAGACCTCCAGGTCTTCTCTCTCGAGGAGCCGCTAGTGGGTTCGAACCACTAACCTTTTGGTTAGCGGCCGAGTGCTTAACCACTGCACCACCAGGGCTCCTTAACTATGTGCTACAGTACAGTACCCATTGTTATGGAGTTGATTCCATGTCATAGTGACCCAACAGGACAGAGCAGAACTGCCTCATAGGGTTTCCAAGGCTGTAAATCTTTATGGAATCGGACTGCCACATCTTTCTCCCCTGGAGCAGGTGGTGGGTTCGATCCATCAACCTTGTGGTTAGCAGCCAAGTGCTTAACCACTGTACCACCAGGGCTCTTTAGCTATGTGTTAACCACTCCTTATTCCAGGGCCAGACCTGTATTCCAGAAAGTTCTTCATATTCCCTCCTACCAGACTCTGGCTTCCTTCTCTTCCTGGCCTATTAGCACCCAGCAGGCATCCTGGCCTAGATTTGGGGGTTATTCCCTGTGTTCCCTCAATAGGTTGTGCTTTCTGCTTATGCACCTTTTTTTAGGATAGACTATAGACTCTATGGCAACGGGTTTGGGTTTGGTTTGGATAGGCTCTGAATACGTTATCTCTCACTTTGTGCCTCCCTAAACCGTTTAAGGTCTAGCTCAAAGGTGCCTGCAAACAATTTATTTTCATTATTCAACAAGCATTTAGAGAATTCTTGCCATGCACAGGGAACACAAGGTGAATGACACAGGCCCTGCCCACTAGGAATCCAGTCCATTAGGTTGGGAAATTCATCTTACTTCCCTTCCAAGAGGCAAGCCTCTGAAAGACAGGGCATATAACTTTGCATAAACTTTTAGGCACAATTGGGGCTCCATAAATACTTACTGAATAAATAAATGGAGAAACTATGACTTCACATTCTCTCAATTCACTTATTCAACAAATATTTATTAAGTGTTAGGAATATCACAGAGTTCTGAAAAGTTAGAGCTTGAAGGGACAGACTCTACTGATCATCAAGCCCCACCACCTTATACAGATCAGGGATGTCTACACTGGTATACTTGATTGTGGAGTCAGGTGCTGTGTGCTTTGAAATCAGGCTCTTGTGTAAATGACTCTACCCTTTAGAGTACATCAATATTCAGTTATTCAAAAGAACATATTTGACTTCCTAATTTATTGGAAATACTTGCGTTTCCTAAGAGCTTATTTTGCTAACATTTTTTTTTCAATCCCACAATAACATTATTGGAGGATTACTATGTGCCAAGTAGTGTGCTTCAGGGGTACAGAGAGAGACAGAGAGGCAAGGTTCCCATCCTAATTAATTCAAGGAGATATACCTGTAAAGGTAGTACTGACAGACTGGTGAGAGGATTAAGAAAGGCATTCACAGGTGACCTTCAGAATCAGAGAAAGTTATCTCTGCTAGGAACAGATTTTCTTTGCAGTAAATAAATCCTTTGAAATGCAGGTATCATCTCCTCTAGGGAAAGTCTGAGAAAGTGAAAAAATGTCCATCAGCCCAAAAGAAATGGTGATACACTCTCCCAATGTAGAGCTGGTGGTAGGTGAGAGTCACCAAGGCGGTGGGATGGGCAAACAACACTGGTCTCACCTCTTCTGTTATGGATTGAGTTGTGTCCCCCAAATATGTGTGTCAGCTTGGCTAGGCCATGATTCCCAGTATTGTGTAGCTGTCCACCATTTTGTGATCTTATGTGATTATTCTATTGTTGTAAATCCTAACCTCTATGACGTTAATGAGGCAGGATTAGAGGCAGTTATGTTAATGGGGCAGGACTCAATCTGTAAGATTAGGTTGTATCTTGAGCCAATCTCTTTTGAGATATAAAAGAAGCCAGCAGAGAGACAGGGAGACCTCATACCACCAAGAAAGTAGTGCCAGGAGCACAGCGTGCCCTTTGGACCCCGGGTCCCTGAGCAGAGAAGCTCCTAGACCAGGGGAAGGTTGATGACGAGGATCTTCCCCCCAGAGCCGACAGAGAGAGAAAGCCTTCCCCTAGAGCTGGCACCCTGAATTCAGACTTCTAGCCTCCTAAACTGTGAGAGCATAAACTTGTTTGTTAAAGCCACCCACTGGTGGTATTTCTGTTATAGTAGCACTAGATAACTAAGACATCTTCCTAGGTTAGCACTTCACTGGGGGGCTTTGGAAATGTCTTCTCAGAATAAGTAACACCCCTATTAAGAAAGAACATCCCCAACTCAAATAGAGAAAGTTTTCCTATTATCCACCCATTTGAATTTATCCAAAGTCCGCTACCTCCCATTCAGGGTGCTTATCCAGAGATGACCCCACAAACTTAATTCATGGGAAAAAGGAAGTTTTTAGAGAGACCTGGAGAAAGTGGAGGTGCCAGGATAAGAGTCATCCTCTGGGTGTTTTATTCATCTCTCACTCAGTTGTTCTTCCCTTGTCAAAGAATTCAGTCACACAGAGCCCCGGTGGTGCAGTGGTTAAGTGTTTGGCTGCTAACTAAAAGGCCTGTAGTTTGAATCCACCAGCCCCTCCTTGGAAACCCTATAGGGCAGTTCTACTCTGTCCTATAGGGCTGCTGTGAGTCAGAATCGACTCGATGGCAACAGGTTTGTTTTTTTGGTTTTGTCAGAACACAGGGGCCATAACTGTTTGGAAAAAAGTTAAGCCCCACTGTATTCATTACATGTCACATTCCACATTGCAATTTGGATTTCATCTTCACAGAAATTTAAAAAAGAAGGCTCTTCCCATTAAGGAATTTGTAATAAACAAATTTTTTTTCCCTCTGAGATCTGGTCTCCTAGAGTTAACGGATAAGCATTTTAAAAGTGACAATTTAATTTCACTTCTTTAAGAAGAGCCTTTCTTCTAAAGAGGCAGGATGCTCACCAGTAGATAAACATGAGGTGTAATGAAAATCTGATTCCTCCAGTTTGAAAACAGGTGAATGATTAATTCTCTTAAAGGACTGAGACCTCAATAGAAAACAGCCTAGAAGTTTGAAAATCACAAGTGCTAGAAAACTTGAGTTGTTTTAAGTTCCTGTACTATTAAAGTATGATGACTCTTCAAACTCCAGATCTACAGGTGATGTGGGAGAGAAGTTGCTGGGAAGAAAATTAAAATATTCATAACATCTCAAAGTGAATACCCTGACATTTGCTCCTTTCACCTTACCCTTACATCTCTGCTTCCTAGTTCATTATGTAATGAGTGGCTTGTGCACAGACGTTCCATGTGTGTCATTGAGGACAAAAGTCCCTGAAGGAAGGAGATGTAACCACTTCTCAAGACATGCATTTAACACAACGCGACTCACTTTACTGCATTTCTTTAATCCTTGAAAATTCACTTAAAAGAATCAATGAATTACCTTAAGCATGCGGATTTCACGAAGGGCGATTTTCTTTATGACAGGGTCGTCTTCTGATTCCAGAAACCTCTTAATGGCCACAATCTGACCCGTGTCCCTGTTTCTGCATTTGAAAACAACTCCATAGGATCCTTCGCCAATTTTCCCAATTTTTTCATACTTCTCCATCACAAAGGAATAAATCTTCCTAAAGTTAGTCTTCACATAGTTTGAAAATGCCGCTTATAAAATATGGGAGTGAACGGACTGCACAAGAGCCCCACTCAACAACGGGTCTTTGTCAAGGACCTGGAACAGAACGAGGCACTTGTTAAAGAATTAGGAATGGACCCATGTCCTTAAATTCAACCCCTAGGCAATGGCAACGCGATCAAGGATGACATCCTAGAGTTAGCTGTCTCCAGGTACCCAATTTTTATCGCCTGTGACATACCCCGCAAGTTAAAATAAAACCTCTCATCCTAAAACAAGTCGTGTTGTAAGATAATCTTTTTAATGTTATAGTTCATCCGATCCAAGACACATGAGCTGGCTGGAAGACCGGGAAGGCTAAGGGCTTCCCCGGTTCTAATTTCGGGTCTCATTTCCCTTCGGCAAGAAGACACCTCCCGGCTCCCTGTGGGGGTGGCGGCCAGCCCCAAGAGGGCCCGCCCCGCGCCCTCTGCCTCTGCCGCCCGCGCCTGGGGCGCGGACCCGGGCACTGCGGGGAGCACGTCAGCGCCTTCCTGCCGCCGGAGGACGAGGTTCTATCTCTACTGCTGCCGCGCGGCCACGGGAAGACGCCGCCAGGGCTTCCCACCGTCGCCCGGCCGGCGCCGCGCAGAGAGCGGCGCCACGTGGCAGCTCGGCCCGCGGGTTCCCGGCCCGGGACTCAAGGCGCTGCGGCTGCCGAGCCCGACCTTGCTCCCGCCTCGCGGTGTCTGGCCTGGCTGTGCTCGCCGCCCGCCTGGTCTGCGGTCTCTATGGGAACCGGCCCCCGCCCCGGGTCGGCCTGGGCGGGGCCACAGCGCCCCGGCTTCCCGCGCGGGCCCGGCCGCCGTCCTTGCTGCGAGGAAGGGCTCAGTTGGGCCGCCCTCGGGCCCCGGGAAGGCTGTTCTGAGTGGGCCCGGGTCCCTGCACGTCCCCCCACCAGGACAGGAGAGCTTCAGGATTGCAAACTCCCGCAGGTGGTGAAAAACGCAGCTATAACAGCATCAGCTTGGAAGACGCGGGTGCTAGGAACCACTTCTATGCAGTCTGCACTTTTCCCGGGCATGGCCCTTTCTACATTTTGTAATAACTGTATTTTCTCAAATGTATTCCCTGAAGTTTTTGTGTGTGTCATGATCATCGCTGTACCATCCAGTGAATGAATGAAATGAACGAACAAATGTATCAGTGGCAGGAAGGGAGAGAGGAAAATGGAAGAGGAGGAAGACATGATGGCTGAAATTAACGTCGGTACTTGCTTGTAGGGGTGGTGGTGGAAAGGCTCCTTGACCACTGATTTCTGAGGCAGGCAGTCTAGTCGCAGCCTTCTAAGAGGGGAGGTGGTGGCCTACAGGGTCCTGCGTTAATTGTTTTAGGTTCCTTATTCCCATCCTTCTCCCATTTGGCTTCTACTCTCTCAGGTCTAAGCACAGTGATGGGAAGTTGTTAGACCTGGGGAAATTATGAGATAAGGTAATTTGTCACCGGGCAGACTGCCTTAACACTTATCATCCACCCAATTCCATATGCCCAGTGCTGAGGTGGGTGATCTCAAGCAATACCTGAAGAGGGAGAATTAACACATTCTCTATGAAACAGGGACCGATTCTGTACCAAGCAGCATGCCACTAGATGTAAATGTAAGTAGGATTCAGGAAGGAACTGGAGCTGGAGGGAGAGGGGTTGACAGCTGCCTTGAAAACTGAGTACCATATAGATAGGGTCCGTGGATGGGCTAGAGGTAATCTGTGAACCTTCCAGAAATTGTTTGCGAATGGCAACCACAGATCTGTTTTCTGTCTCTATAATTTTGCCTTTCTCAGAATGTTGTATAAATGAAGTCATACATTATGTATATAGCCTTTTAAGTCTGGCTTCTTTCACTTAGTATAACGCATTTGAGCTTCATCCATGTTGTTGGCGTTTGTCAGTGGTCTATTTCTTTTTATTGCTGAGTAGTATTCCATTGTATGGGCATGCCATAGTTTTGTTTATCCATTCCCAGTTGAAGAACATTTGAGTTGTTTCCAGTTTTTGACGATTATAAATCAAGCTGCTATAAACATTCATACATGGCATTTTGTATGGACGTATGTTTTCATTTCTGTTGGTTAAGTACTTAGGAAGACAACTGCTGGGTTGTACAATAAGTATGTCATTGTAAGCAACTGTCAAAATATTTTCCAAAGTGACATTTTGCATTCCACCAGCAATGTATGAGAGTTCCAATTACTTTCCATGCTTTCCAGCACTTGATATTGTCAGTTTTTTTTGTTAGCCATTCCAGTAGGTGTGTAATGGCCTTTCATAGTTTTAATTTGCATTTCCCCAGTGATTAATGTTGAACTGTTGTTCATGTGTTTATTTGCCATCTATAGGTCTTCTCACTTATGAGTTCTAGGAGTATTTTTGGAGCTTCTTTGGGGTATTCATGTCATTTGCAAATAGGAACAGTTTTAGTTCTTCCTAACCATTATGGCTTTTATTTCTTATTGTTGCCTTATTGTACTGGCTAGGACCTCCAGTATGATATTAAATAGGAGTGATAGGAGCAGACGTCTTTATCTTATTCCAGATCTTAGGTGGAAACCATTCAGTCTCGCACCATTAAGTATGATACTAGCCATGGGTTTTTTGTGCGTGCAGTGGCAGGCAGTCTCTAAGATAACCCCTAATGATCCCTGCCTCCTGGTATTCATGCCCTTGTGTGATCTTCTCCCTTTGAGTGTGGGCTTGACCTAGTGACTTGCTTCTAAGGAATAGAATATGGCAAAATTGAGGGAATGTCACTTCCAAGATTAGGTTACAAAAGGACTGTGACTTACACGTTGGGTGTTTCTCGTGCTCTCTCATTCACTTGCTCTGAGGGGAACTTGATGCCATACTGCGGGCTGGCAAGGAACTGAGGGTGACCAACAGCCAGAGAAGAACTGAGGCCCTCAGTCCAAGAGTCCATGAGGAAGTGACTCCTGCCAATACTCATGTGAGGGAGCTTAGAAGTGGATCCTCACTCTCGCCCGACCAGTCCTTCCCTGAGCCTTCAGATGAAACTGTAGCCCCAGCAGACAACATAACTTCAACCTTGTGAGACACCTTGAGCCAGAGCCAGCCAGCTCAGTTGTAGGCGGATTTCTGGCCTCCAGAACTGTAAGATAATAATGTTTGTTGTTTAAGTTTTGGAGTAAACTTGTGATGCAACAGTGTATAACTAACATAACCAAACCCAAACCAAACCCGTTGTTGTTGAGTCAATTCTGACTCATGGCAACTCTATAGGACAGAGTAAAACTGACCCATAAGGTTTCAAGGCTGTAAAACTTTACAGAAGGAGACTGCCTCATCTTTCTCCCATAGAGCAGCTGTAGAGTTTGAACCGCTCACCTTTCAGTCAGCAGCTGAGCGCTAATCACTGTGCAACCAGGGCTCCCATAACTACAGTGTTGTTCTTGTGTGCCATCAAGTCGATTTCAACTCATAGTGACCCCACAGAACAGAGTAGAAGTGTCCCGTAGGGCTTCCAAGGAGCAGCTGGTGGATTCGAACTGCCAACCTTTTGGTTAGCAGCCTGAGCTCTTAATCTTCACCATCAGGGCTCCACAACTAACATAGATGTCCTTTATCAGGTTGAGAAAGTTTTCTTTAATTCTTAGTTTGCTGAGAGGGGTTTTGTTTTTGTTTTTTAAATCATGAATAGTTGTGCAATTTTATCAAATTCTTTTCTGCATTTATTGAGATGATCACATGGTTTTTCTTATTTAGTGTGTTAAGATAGTGAATTACATTGATTGATTTTCAAAAGTTGAACCAACCTTGCATTCTGAGGATAAACCAACTTGGTTGTGATCCATAATTTTGATATATTTCTGGATTCAATTTACTAATATTTTATTGAGGATTTTTGCATTCACGTTTCTGAGAGAAATTGATCTATCATTTTCTTTTCTTGTAATGCCTTTATCTGGTTTTGGTATCGGGTTTTGGTATGCTTATCACAAAAATTAGTTGTGAAGTGTTTTCTTCTCTGTTTCCTGGAGGAGTTTACATTAAATTGGTATTATTTGCTCCTTAAATGTTTGGTAGCATTTGCCAGTATAGCTACCTGAACCTGGATTTTTGGCTTTTTCTTTTGTTTTTGTTGTTGTTGTTTTTGAAAGGCTTTTAATTACGAATTCAATTTTTAAAATAAAATACAGGACTAGTCGGGGTATTGATTTCTTCTTGAGTGAACTTTGGTAGTTTCTGCCTTCAAGGAATTTGTATATTTCATCTAGGTTGTTGAATTTATGGGCATTAAGTTGTTCATAATATTACATTATTATCCTTTAATGTCTGTAGGATCTATAGTGGTATCCCCTATTTCATTCTTGATATTGGTAATTTATAGTTTGTTTGTTTTTTCCTGATCAGTTTGCTAGAGAGATCTCAGTTTTATTGCTCTTTTAAAGAACCAGCTTTTGATTTTCTCTGTTTTCTTCCTTCTGCTTGCTTTGGGTTTAATTTGCTCTTCTTTTGCTAGTTTTTTAAGGTAGAAGCTTCGACCATTGATTTTAGACCTTTATTCTTTTCTAAGATAAGCCCTTAATGCCATAAAATTTCCTCTAAGCACTACTTTAAATGCATCTCACAAATCTTGATATGTTTTATTTTAATTTTCATTCCATTCAAAATATTTTCTAATTTCCCTTGTGACTTCCTATTTGACCCATGGGTTATTTTGAAGCGTGTTGTTTCATTTCCAACTACTTGGGGATTTTCCAGATTTCTTTCCGTTATTGATTTCAAGTTTAACTCTTTTGTTGTCAGATAATTCACTTTGTATGATTGCGGTTTTTTGAAATGTGTTGAGGTTTGTTTTATGGCCCAAAATAATATGGTCTATATTGGTGCATGTTTCTTCTTGGTATATATGTGTATGTGTGTGTATAGGAGCCCTGGTGGCACAGTGGTTAAGAGCTTGGCTGCTAAACAGAAGGTCAGTAGTTCAAAACCACCAGCCATTTCTTGGAAACCCTATGGGGCAGCTCTACTCTGTCCTATGGGTTGCTATGAGTCGGAATCAACTCAGTGGTAATGGGGATGGGAAACACACACACACACATACACACACACGTATGGAGCCCTGGTCGCGCAGCGGTGAAGCGTTCAGCTGCTAACCAAAAGGTCAGTGGTTCGAACTCACCAGCTGCTCCATGGGAGAAAGATGTGGCAATCTGCTTCCATAAAGATTACAGCCTTGAATACCCTATGGGGCAGTTCTACTGTGTCCTACAGGGTCGCTGACTTGGCATTGACTCCACGGCAATGGGTGGTGTACGTGTGTGTGTATGTGTGTATATGTATATACACACACATATGTATGAATATTATCCATATAATATATATATCTTATCTATATAATATATATTATCCATATAATAATATATAATCCATGTAATTATATATATATAATTTTAAAACGAGGAGATGAGAAAGGCAGTGTGAATTTCTCCAGAGTTACCTTGTGTGAAGTTCATTCCAGGCTAAAGTTAGCCTGGAAAATTAACTTTATGGACTCTACAGGGTTCAGTACCCAGGGCACCTGGAACTGTGCCAAACCCAGTGGTAGTTAAAGTAGGAGCAAATGCACTAGTTATTCATGCCTAAGCAGCCAGTGAACCAGAAAGAAGTGTGACTAGCAGCTGCACTGTTGTTTTGTTTGCAGGAAGTTGGAGCAAAATATTAGAGAACAACTTTGAAAGGGAGACAAACAGTTGATGTCATCATTTAGCGTAAAACAGAGAAGATAGTATGGCCTCTGTACTGTCACATCACAGGCAGTCCTTTCAGCTGGCAGGTCTGAAATTGGTTTTGATCTCAGAGAATTAAATCCTAAGAAGTATAGCTCTTGGCCAGCTGAGAAATGGTCTGATGCGTGGGTCTTTTTCTCAAGCAAATGCAAAGAACAGTGAAACAGCATTATTTTCTACTTATAGTAATCTTCTGTTTGCAGCTTTGCGTATTAAATGAGAGAATACTTCAGTGTCCTTGGAATAGCACCAACAATACTGTGGTATTTTAATTAATCAAGGAAATAATAGACATTCAGTAGAGCCATACATAGTAACAGAAAGAGCCTGGGATCTGGCGTCAGAAGACCAGGATTTCCACCTTTTTGCTGATGTTTGTTCTTGTACAAGTTAATTATTACCACCAATTCAATAACAATAACTCTTTAATGATGGGTTTGGTTTTTTGTGTTTTTTTTTTTTAATTTAGTGGTGGTGCAGTGGTTAAGAGCTCAGCTGCTAACCAAAAGGTCGGCAGTTTGAATCCACCAGCCGCTCCTTGGAAACTCTATGGGGCAGTTCTACTCTGTCCTACGGGGTTGCTATGAGTCAGAATCAACTCAGTGGCGATGAGTTTGGTTTTACTTAGTGGCAGGCATTATGCTAAGGGTATTGTATACACAATCTTCCCAACAACCCTAGGATCTAAGTATTAATATTATCCCAAGTTTTCAGATGAGGTAATTGCCTAAAGACAAAGAGCTAGTGAGTGGTAGAGATGGGCTGGGAACCCAGGCAGTCTGTCTCCAAAACCTTTGCTCCTAACCGTTTTGCTAATACTACCTTAACACGTAGGGGCGGTTGTCAGGATTTTTGAGTTAATGTATAAGACATTGGGAGTTGGCCCAGGGTACTACAACTTCAGATGTGCACAGCTCCACCTCTCAGCTCTGCCACCTGGCTCTGCCACTCAGGAGAGCAAACCTCTGTGAGTTGCGCAGAACACCCACCCCTCATCTAAGTGCTGAACCGAGGGGTAATGGTTGAAGCTGCTCGCCCTTCCCCAGTTATGTTTCCTGTAAGGAAAAGGAACTTGAGTCACTGTGATCTTAAAGTAACACTGTACAGCAACTTGAAGAAATACTTGAATTTACTTTCCTTGCTTTAAGTGGTTTTGGAAAGGAAATTGTTTCCAGAACACATATAGAAAACAGTTAATAACTACCATTTGGGGACACTTAATTATGTATGAGGCTCAATATCCACATTTATCTCTAATCTCTACAACAATCCTATCAGGTTGTAATTATTAGTAGGCCCATTTTATAAAAGAAGAAGCTGAAGTTCTGATGGGTTGGTCAACATAGACAAGACCACCCTGCTATCAAGGGCTGAAAGCAAGTTTCAAACCCAACTCTACCTATTTCCAAAGCCCACACTTTGGCGGTAGTAGTGAATGGAGTTTGAACAAAACACCTTAAGAAAGGTCCTCTGGCTTTGGTCACTGTCTTAGTCATCTAGTGCTCCTCTAAAAGAAATACCACAAGTGGATGGCTTTAATAAAGAGAAATGTATTTTCTCACAGTCTAGTAGGCTACAAGTCCAAATTCATGGCATCAGCTCCAGGGGAAGGCTTTCTCTCTCTGTCGGCTCTGGAGGAAGGTCCTCACCGTCATCAGTCTTCCCCCAACTAGGAGCTTCTCTGCACAGGAACCTTGGGTCCAAAGGACGTGCTCTGCTACCGGCACTGCTTTCTTGGTGGTATGAGGTCCCCCAGTCTCAGCTTGCTTCCCTTTCATCTCTTGCAAGACAAAAGGTGGTTCAGGCCACACCCCAGGGAAACTCCCTTTATATTGGATCAGGGATGTGACCTTAGTAAGGGTGTTATACAATCCCACCCTAATCCTCTTTAACATAAAATTATAATCACAAAATGGAAGACAACCACACAATACTGGGAATCATGGCCCAGCCAAATTGATACACACGTTTTTTGGGGGACATAATTCAATCCATGACAGTCACCCAAGAGAGCAAACAGTGTGGTAGACCTGCTAGTCCAATCCTGATACACAACAGTCTAAAAAGAAGCTGAATGTCAGCCAAGTTCTTTCTGATAGGGGCAGATGACCCAGTAAGCAAGGTAATCATGTAAAGTAGTTCACTACAGATTAGTAAATAAGCACAAGTAGGCCCGTGCTTACCTTGCTTACTGAGGCATCCGTCCCTGTCAAGGATTGTAAATTTGAAAAGAGGGTTTGATTCTGTGGAAGGGGCTGTGGGGTTAGGAGAGAGACAGATAGATGCCAGCCATCCCTAGAAGCAGAATCTTTAATATGGTGAAAAAAATGTGAAATTGTTCACTACAGATGATTTAGTAAGTAAGGTAAGCACTGTGCCTACCTTGTTTGTTTTATAATCCGCCCCTGCTTCCTGATCAATCACTGGTAAAACAGTACAAAACCAGGCATGAAAATAACTTTTCCCCTTATCTGGAGATAGTAAAACTGGTGAATCAATGTAAATATTGGAAAATCAATTTAAAAAAAAAAAGAAAGAAAGGAGCCTACAACCTGATTTTACAAGCAGCTCCACCAGTGATGAAGTGTTTTCATTTCCAGTTAACACAACCTTGGTTATTTTGTGTGTATGTGTGTTTTTTCCCCTTTAAATATGTATTGGACTTTATATGTGGCAAGCCAGTCCTTTTGAATCAGTTCTAATTTCCGAAAAGCTTTGTTTCTGTATCTTCCTTTAACAACTCAATAGTTTTTGCACTTCCTGATTTTAAAACAATTGCCCAATACCATCAATTAGCTCAAATGCCTTTGAGAGCTCAGCAAGATTACCACTAAAACCCTGGAGGGTTTGTGTCGCTAGCTCTGGGCTGCCAGTAGGAGAGTCAAGGTATGTGATGATCCTCCTTCAGGAAATAAGTCTCAAAGCCTCAAGCTGTATATCTATTTACCACTCTGGATAGTTGATTAACTGTACTTATTCATAAGACAATCTACGTCTATTTCTGTACTATTATAATTTTGGAATCAGTATATTCTAGGGAAAAGCCTTTCAAAAGGTAAATTTATACGACTGAATAAATAGGAAATGACATGAATACTTTTTGAACTTCGGTTTAAAGCTGTCACGCAGAAACAGCTGCTTGGATAGCAGACCTTTACTGAGTGCTGATGCGTCAGACTCCATGCCGGGCACTGGAGACTAAGAAGTGGTTTTCCCAAGATCAAACACGTGTCAGTGTGCAGAGCAAGCTCTCTGCCTCCTCCCCCAGCGGGTTTCCTTCAGGGAGGAAACTAGATAGGAGAGCGTGGAGGGCTGGTGTTTACAATGTACTTTTTGTTTTTCAAAGTATTTCACAAGGGTCTGTGAAGGAGAAAGGGCATATCTGGCATTTGAAGAGACAGATAGAAAAAATTTAAATGAGTTGTTCAGAGTCAAAAAGCAAAATTGTGGCCACTAACAAGCCTAGAACCTGGGTCTTGATTCTGAGTTGTATTCTTTCCACTCTGCTGTACCATGCTGTGGCATCAAATTAGATAGCTCTAATTAGGTGGTTGAAAGGAGCCCTGGTGGTGTAGTGGTTACGTGCGCGGGCTGCTAATCGAAAGGTCAGTGGTTTGAACCCACCAGCTGCTCTGCAGGAGAAAGATATGACAGTCTGTTTCTGTAAAGGTTACAGCCTTGGAAACCCTATGGGGTAGTTCTACTCTGTCCTGCAGGGTTGCTATGAGTTGGAATCGAATCGACTCGATGGCAGTGAGTTTGGCTTTTGGTTTAAATAGGTGGTTAAGGCACCTTTGTGATGTAGTGGTTAAGAGGTAAGTTGCTAACTGAAACGTCAGCAGTTTGAACCCACCAGCTGTTTTTCAGGAGAAAGATGTGGCAATCTGCTTCCGTAAAGATTTACAGCCTTGGGAACCCTACGGGGCAATTCTACTCTGTTCTATAAGGTTGCTGTGAGTCAGAATTCGATTCAAGGGCAATGGGTTTGGTTTTGGGTTTAATTAGGTGGTTAGGAGTTCCTGGGTGGCGAAAACGAGTTAAACACTCCACTACTGGCTGAAAGGTGGGCTGTTGGAATCCACCCAGAAGCTACTTGGGAAACAGGCTTCGAGATTTTCTTCTGCAAGGTCACAGCCTTGAAAACCGTATAGAACAGTTCTGTTCTACACACATGGGGTCTCCATGAGTTGGAATTGACTTGATGGTAACTAACAACATGTGGTTAAAGAAATATAAATCTGTCTTAAGAAAACTCAGTATTCAGCACAAATATTCATGCGTATGTGACAGTGTATGGGAGGAGGGGAGTAGAGGGCAGGGACTATGAATGATTTACATTTTAAAATATTTCTCACTTTACATAATAATTTACTACAGGATTTCTTTCAATACAGATTGTTTTAGAAATGCATCCATTTTTTAAATGGAGTTAATACTATAAGAATAAGCCCTATTGACTTACCCCTTCCTTGCAGAAACTTTGTGATGCATATTCATTGGCGTCTAAATAACTCTGTACAAACAGAAACCTCTGGCACCCTAGATACATTTTCCATGTCAACCATTGAATTTGTCGGGTGTGTATTTATCCAAAAGATCTAAATAGCTTCATAAAATCATCTTTAAGCTGCACACATGCCAAGAATTGAATGAAGATCATAGTGACAACCGTATGAGGCAATCCTATTATTATAAGTAGTTTTCACGGGAATCGTTCATTGTCAACATTTATAGTGAGATATTAGTGTGAAGCATCTAAAATGAATCCACTTGTAGGTTCTTGTTAAAAAAAAAAAAAGTATTTAAACAACATTCCTCCCAAATAATAAGAAATCCTACACCTTAAACAGCAACATATTTATTTTTCTGCGATATCATCTGATCTGATTTTCTCAGTAAGAGCCCAAATCTGGAGCCAAGCTAGCTGCCTGCTTGCCTGTAAGAACTTGGGCAAGTTACTTAACTGCCTTATGCTTCGTTTGTGTCATCTGCAACCTAGAAGTTAGGTGCCTCTTAAAGTGGTTATAAGGATTAAATCAGCACTGCCCCCTGGGTGGTACAGACGGTTAATGCAAAGGTTGGCGGGCTAGTCTACCCAGCAGAGAAGCCTCAGAAGAAAGGCCTGACAATCTTATTTCCAAAAAATCAGCCAATGAAAGCCCTATGGAGCACAGTTCTCCTCTGACACACATGGGGTCGATAATGAGTCAGAACTGACTCACTGGCAACTGGTTATATCCAGGTTAGCTATTAGTATTATCATGATGGTCATAATCTCTGTATACTACTTTCTGTTCAGGTAGGAATTTCCTTTACTACTAATATGTATTCCATGTGTTACTGAAAATGCATGTAAATTCATGGATTCAGTTAAGGCTTACCAATCAAGGAAAACCATCTTTTTAGTCACACAGTCATAATCAATAATCCTAGGGATTCTATTCAAGGAACTCAGTGCTTCCCACTGCTAGAGCTATACTCTTTCCATCACACCATGCTGCTTGCTCATGAGGCAATCTCTAAGAAAGGAGACAGCACATGATGGAGGAAGAGCAAAAGCTTGTGAGCCCAACAGACCCAGGTTCATATCTGGGTTCTACCCTTTATTGGCTTGGCTGTGTGAAACCAGGGAAATTACTTTGTATATTGATCTGGGAATTCAGTTGCCAACCACAGAAGCCACTTCAGCGAGGATAAGCAGAAAGGAATTTATCAAGGCATATTAAATAGCTTGTGGAGTCCCCAGGAGGGTCAGAAAGTTGGATCTGGAGGCTACACAGCCAGAAACAATACCAAAACCATTCGGCAGGACTACCTTAGCCAGACCTCCATGCTGCTGCTCCTGCCAGTACTGCAGATGGTGCTGCTACTGCCGGACACTGCACGCAACAACCTCCATCATTCCTGCCCCGAAGACCAGACTCCTCTCCACATCCAAACCAGAAAAATGGATTCAAGGTGACACCTGCTTCCTCAAGCTACTCTCTTCCCTACTGAAGCCTTGTGTGGGTCACTTGGTTGGAAAAGCCTGCACACTAGCTGCTAAGGTGCTGGGAAAACCCTAACATAGGAAGGGTTTTCAAAGACAGCCACAAAGCATGAGAATTATCTACTGTACTTTTCCACCCTATTTATAAATAGGGTTAAAAATAGCTACCTCATGGACTTGTTTTGAAGATGAAATGAGATCCTGCATGTAAAATATCTAACAGTATCTGGTACATAGCAGTTGTCAGTAATGTTAGTTTCCTTTCTCTCAATAAAATGTAAGTTGTGAGTTACTACCTGGTGTGACATATGGCTATTAGTGTAGGCAGCTATATGATATAATTTTAGGGACATCCGAAGCATTCTATGACCTTCTAATATCCTGCCTAACATAAAGTTCCATGTTATTCATTTAGCTTAAGTTCTGATCTTTAGCAAAATGTAAATATCTAAAAAAAAAGAGTGCCATTTGAGGCTACATCATATGCTAGAAAGAGTACTCACTGGGACACTAAGAGGTTCGAGTTAAAATCCCATCTTCTTATAACTAACTGTATGATACTAAGCAGTTGGTTACTCTCTCTCAGACACTCCCCTTTATGTAACAGGAGGATGAGGTACTGGATCACCATTCAGCCATGAAGTAACATGTACTACGAATGAAGGCTCTTGAGGTTTAGCTGTGGAGCAGAAACGAGAAATCGGGAATTCCCTGGGCCCTTGAAGGAGAGAAAAGAACTCTTGGGAAGAAAAGGACATAATCGTAGCTCATGCTAGGTCTAGGGGTGAAGTGATGGGGGGTCCTCTTCCCAGTACCATGATGACTGCTGTAAGATGGAAGTTAAAAAAAAAAAAAAGCAGAAAAGTTAAGGTTTTATGGATTGTTTATTTAACTACCTTGAAATACTCTTGGGATGGACAGGATGGACTTAAATACACTCACACTGCTAACTGAAGTGTAATTTTCTTTCTATATTCCATTCTTTATTTTACTTTTATCCTTGATCTACCATGAGTACCATAGCTTTATTTTACCTAAATATGACAGAAATAGAGACTCTGAAACTTGCTCTTGAACGTAGAGCAGCTAAAGGGAACAGGAGAAATGATGAAGTAAAACAGCTAAACAGACGATTTCAAAGGGTGGCTGGAGAAGACAAAGTACAGTATTATAATGAAATGTGCAACGACCTGGAGTTAGAAAACCAAAAGGGAAGAACACGCTCAGCATTTCTAAAGCTGAAAGAACTGAAGAAAATATTCAAGCCTCAAGTTGCACATTGAAGGATTCTATGGGTAAAAATTGAACAATGCAGGATGCAGCAAAAGAAAATGAAAAGAATGCAGACTCACTGTACCAAAAAGAATTGGTCAGCGTTCAGCCATTTCAGGAGATAGCATATGATCAAGAAACAATGGTACTGAAGGAAGACGTCCAAGCTGCACTGAAGGCATTGGCAAAAAACAAGGCTCTAGGAATTGAGAGAATACTAATTGAGATGTTTCAAAAACAGATGCAATGCTGGAAATGCTCACTCATCTATGCCAAGAAATTTGGAAGACAGCTACCTGGCCAATCGACTGGAAGAGATCCATATTTATGCCCACTCCAAAAAAAGGTGATAATTTCCAGTGTGGGAATTATCGAACAATATCACTAATATCACACACAAGTAAAATTTTGCCGAAGGTAATTCAAAAAACGATTGCAGCAGTACATCTACAGGGAACTGCCATAAATCCAAGCCAGATTCAGAAGAGGACGTGGAATGAGGGATATCATTGCTGATGTCAGATGGGTCTTGGCTGAAAGCAAAGAATACCAGAAAGATGTTTACCTGTGTTTTATTGACTATGAAAAGGCATTCGACTGTGTGGATCATAATAAATTATGGATAACATTGTGAAGAATGGAAATTCCAAAACACTTAATTGTGCTCATGAGGAACCTGTACACAGACCAAGAAGCAGTCATTCAAACAGAACAAGGGGATACTGTGTGGTTTAAAATCAGGAAAGGTGCACATCAGGGTTGTATCCTTTCACCATATTCAGTTTGTACGCTGAGGAAATAATCTGAGAAGCTGGACTATATGAAGAACAACATGGTATCAGGATTAGAGGAAGACTCATTAACAACCTGTGATATGCAGATGACACAACCTTGTTTGCTGAAAGAGAAGAGGACTTGAAGCACTTACTGATGAAGAAAAAAGACCACAGCCTTCAGTATGATTTCACCTCAACATAAAGAAAACAAAAATCCTCACAACTGAACCAATAAGCAACATCATGATAAACGGAGGAAAAAATGAAGTTGGCAAGGATTTCATTTTACTTGGATTCACAATCAACACCCATGGAAGCAGCAGTCAAGGTATCAAATGACATATTGCATTGGGCAAATCTGCTGCAACCGACCTTTTTAAAGTGTTAAAAAGCAAGGATGTAACCTTGAGGACTAAGGTGCACCTGACCCAAACCATGGTATTTTCAATCACCTCATATGCATGCAAAAGCTGGACAATGAATAAGGAAGACTGAAGAAGAACTGATGCATTTGAATTATGGTGTTGGCTAAGAATATTGAATATACCATAGACTGCCAGCAGAAGGAACAAATCTGTCTTGGAAGAAGTACAGCCAGAATGCCCCTTAGAAGTGAGGATAGCAAGACTTCATCTCATGTACTTTAGACATGTTATCAGGAGGGACCAGTCCCTGGAGAAGGACATCATGCTTGGTAGAGGGTCACCAAAAAGAAGAAGACCTTCAATGAGATGGATTGACACAGTGGCTGCAACAATGGGCTCAAGCGTAACAGTGATCACAAGGACGGTGCAGGACCAGGCAGTGTTTCGTTCTATTGTTACACAGAGTTGCTGTGAGTCAGAACCAACTTGACGACACCTAACAACAACAACGACATGACAGAAATAGTCTAACAATATACTGTCTGGCACATAGTTTAAAAAAAAAACAAACCTGTTCTCGTCGAATCGATTCCGACTCATAGCGACCCTATAGGACAGAGTAGAACTGCCCCATAGGGTTTCCAAGGACTGAATGGCGGATTCGAACTGCCAACCTTTTGGTTAGCAGCTGAACACTTAACCACTGCACCACCAGAGCTCCGGCACATAGTAGGTACCTGGTTAAAATTTGAATAAATGTTAACTGATGGGACTAAATTTAACTGATGGGACTAGATCTTGCCACTAGGAGAGGGCTTTAGTGCATTGTTCACTCACTGGTATTCATTTCCCTGATTTATTCCAAAAAGGAATGTTCAGAAATTATAATAGTTGCTTTAGATGATACCTATAGGAACATTGGTCCCTCAAACAAAAGTTCCACAACTAAGGTAAATCTGGAATCATAATGAAAAGATAGACTGTCTGAGTAGCCATATTTTTGAGACAGAGCCCCCACAGTGTCGTATTAAAAACTCTGTTTCCTTTGCTGGGCTTCCCCCCTCCTCCTGCCCCCAGCTTTACATTTGAATCCTGCTTTTGCTTGAAGGTTATATGGAAACATCATTGCGCCTGTGTTGTGTGATTAAGAATATTGCTGACGTAACTTGTATGAACTCCCTCGTTGTAAACCCCTTAAAAGTAACTTGCCTGCCTGCCCTAGGGGAACAGTCTTGGCAGCAGAAGCTTCGACTGACTCCTTTTCCTTGTACAATGAAATGAAGGTGACCTTCCTGTTCTCCCACCTTGGTCTCTCATTTATTGGCCAATATGAGCCATGCTGAGCAAGAACCTGGGATTTCCACCCGGTAACACTTCAGCTAATCACAATTGATTAGATCAGAGTTTGTTAATTTCAAGAAATATATCAGGCATATTAGTTTATTGTTGTTATACCAGATACTGAAGTTTTTGGTTCCCAATTGCTCTTGTGAAAACAGAGAATTACGTAAAAAATACAAAGAAAAATAATCTACAGAAAAAATTTATTTACACATTAGTTGTCAATAAATATCATGAGTCTTTTCCTTATTCAGTCTTCCTAAAAAGCACTGCTTTGATGAAAGGCCACAGTAAAATAGCCATAAAGCAATTATACCTCCATTTAGTGCCTTTGATTCTAACCTTACATATACTAGAAAATAAGCTGTTATGGGAAAATGACAGATATAATTTAACAGGTGACATTCCTGCTATTTGCATTGTTCTAGGTGGCATGTTAGCCCTTCTTTTTGGGATTACATTTCAAGTGGTTTCCTAGCCTGCGTAACAATCTGGCTCAAATATTGTCCCCGGAAATATTATGGTATTTACCTATTTAATGTCTTTTAGCTCCAAAATGACACTTCTATATTCTGTTCTGTGATGCTGGGGCTGGAACGCTGCAAACGGTATTTCCCAAAATGCATTGCCAGCTGACTTTGTTAGGTTTCACCAATTGGAGACAATAGGAGAATGGAGAGTAGGAGGAGGAAAAATCTTCCCTGTTTCTTAATAGCGGAAGTTCCCTATAGTTCTAGATTCTTTCATCCCTTCCAGAACCAGCTTTATTATACCCCCTCAGAGGTATTGGCAGCAGCCAGGCAGCTCCCTCTCCTGAGCCCCAACATCATGGGGTGCTTCCTTTGAGCTCCTGATGAGCCAGTGGCTGGGCAGCAGCCCCTCCTCAGAGGTTAGGGCCCAATTCTGTGGGTCGTCTTCTCTGAGTTCCCAGGTGCTAGTAATCTTAATCTTTACCCTTTGTCCTCCAACCCTATAGGGGGTAACTGCCTCCTGCAGTTGTTACCTGAGTTACTTTTGTGTCCCATTTTTGCTTTTTCAGTCCTCCAGTACATGGTAGTAATAATTCCCTCTACCAACACCCCTCTATTGAAATACCTAGTGTGATTTGTTTTGTTGCCCAGACCTTGACTGATACACCTAGGTCATAATATAATTTTTTAAATAATTTACTCACATGACTTTCCTCATTTTCAGAAAGCTGGCAGGTGTTTGCAATTTATCTACATTTTACAGAAGCTAGACTCTTGAGTCAAAGAAAATGGTCTTAGAGTTATAGCCATGAATGAGTTACTTCATTACTGACTCAAAATATTCATTCTGTTATAGTTTAATACAGCAAACATTTACTAAACATCTACAATGTGTCAGGAACTGTTAGGAGCTGGAGATTCAAATATAGATGTCATTTTTTTGTCCTTGAGAAAAAAAATTTACCAATTATATGAGTAATAGATGCTTTAATAAAGGATGCACAATAAGTTGTTGCATCCTGGAGGAGACTTTGGAACTGGGCTTTAAAGAATTTCAGTGGACACTGGTATCCACTGTGGGTTTTCAGAAACCACAAACTAAGAAATAATTATACACTCTAAAGCTTGAAATGGAGTCAAAGCTTATATACAGCATTTAGATGTCAAGTGGCTGAGATGCCGTGGCAGGTGCTCAGTTACTGACATAGGTCACTGGATTCTCTTGTGTCCTTCGGTCATCACAAGACAACCACAGAGAAGTAACTAATCCGGGAAGATTTAGACTTCAGAAACATCACCAGGATGAAGTCATATATCCAAAATTAAATGTCAGACTTAGAAAGTGCTAAATCTTACACTTAACAAAATTACTCAGGAAAGAACTTGTGGTTGAAGATCATGATTTAATAAGCCATTTCATTCACTATGAGGAGTGTTTTTCTAAGCTTCACCAAGTGGTGGCTTATAGCTACATAGGACAATTGTTGCTTTTACCATTTCTCCTTCTGTAGAGAGCCCAACATCCATTCCTTTTGTTTTTGGGTATCTGTCTTGGTGGGATTATTATTCAAAGTACCTCACCCTCCATGGCCAAGGGATAGACATGTAACCAAAGCCAGACCAAACAGATTTTCTTCACAAGGAATCAATCTTGAATGGAAAAGACACAGGGCAGACCGCTTTTGGAGTGGATTCTTCCAGAGGGCCTAAAAGGGCCATCCTTGGCTGCTGCCGCCTAATCTCTTCTGAGGCCAGTTCCTCAGCTTTTTCTTTCTGTTGCTTGCAACCAAAGAACTCTGATACAGGAGTTTCTCAATTATGCTTATTTCAGATACAATACCCTCTGCCTAGAATGCCTTTCACTGTCATCTTTGTGTTACCAAATACTGTTTCCTTTAGAGATATGGATTGGTTTAATGGTTTTCTTAGATATCTGAGCTACATTTCGTAGGTCTTGGACAGATGGGATTGATTCCTAACCTCCCACCTAACTTAACGTATGACTGTGGCAGCTATGGATGTGTGCTGATTGGATCTCAAAAGAGAACCTGCTGCAAGAAATTAACCTTCAAATTCACCTCAGCATTCCGGGCTGCTCCCAGCTAATGGCTGAGCCTCACTGGGATTTGCAAGCTAAGCCATTTGAAAGCTGAGATACTCTTTTCCAGCATGGGATTCTAGCAGGCAATTTTTGCACTAGGGCTATTAACCTGGCCAAGATGTTCTCAGAGCTGCACTGCAGCCTAAGGCTCTATCACATCCTCCTTCCTCCCCTTCTCATTACGTGTGTGTCAGAGAGTCTGACACTTCAGGTCTCCCCACGTACTCCTGCTGCTTTTTATTCTCCACAGGTGTTTTCCCTCAATAAATCTTTTGTACTTGTGATTCCATCTTGATGCCTGCTTCTGGAGAACTCAATCTGTGACAATAGATAATCTCTTTGGTTTTCTCATTTATAAGAACCTACATTACAGGGGTAATGTGGAAACTGATATATTCCCCCCCTCCCAACTGCAAGTTACATGGCACAGTTTCTTTTTAATAAATATTTTTATTGAAGTACAAGCACATAAGAAAAATGCATAAATCACGAGTACACCGTGCTGAGTTATCACAAAGTGATACAAAATGGAACATTTCCAGCATTCCCAAAGCACTCTCTCTTGTCCCCTTCTCAATCATTACTCCCTCACTCCTCCCCACTTCTTACACCATAGATTAGCTTGCCTGTTTTTGAACTTTATATAAATGAAATTAGACAGTGTCCTCTTAATTTCTGGATCATATCATTTATGTACTTATTGAGATTCAAATCCATATTATTGTGGATAGTTCATTCTTATTATTCTTCTTCAGTATTTTGAGTTGTGAATACACCACAATTTATTCATCCACTGTACTGCAGATGGACATTTGGGTTGTTTCCAATTCTTGGCGAATATGAATAATGCTGCTATAAAGAATCTTTTTTATGACTTTCGTTGAATATGTCTTTTGGGTGGAATTGCTGGGCTGAGGGTATGTGTATGTTTAGCTTTAGTTTTCTAAAGTGATTGTACCAATTTACACTACCAGCAGCAGTGTATAAGAGTTCCAGTTGCTCCATATACTCACCAACATTTCATATTGTCCTTTTTTCCCCCTCTTTATTTCATTTGAGCCATTTGGTGGGCATACACAAGTATTGCATTGTGCTTCTTTTTTTTTTTTTTGTAGTGGTATTGCATTCATTCTTGATAGTCTAAATCCCCTAGGTTTGTTTTTCTTCAAGATTTCCTTGACTATTCCTGACCCTTTACCTTTTATATGTTTTAGAATCAACTTACAATTTCAACAAAAATATCTGCTGGGGATCACACTGAATCTTTAAATTGACGTTTTTATAGTATCTTATTTTCTAATTCATTAACATGGCATAAATCTGCAATTTATTTAGGTCTTCTTTAATTTCGTTCATTGACATTTTATAGTTTTCAGCATAGAGACCTTGCATCTTTTAGGTATTTCTTCTTAGGTATTTAATGGTTTTCTATATTATGAACAGTATACTTGCAATTTTTTATTTTATTGCAGGTATATAGATGTGTAATTAGTTTTTATATTGACAGTGCATCTAGCTGCTTTTCTAAATTCAATTATAAATTCTAGTAAAAATAGTAGTTTTATTCCTTTCCAAATCCTTTTATCTTTTCTTTTTCTTAGTTTTCTTAAACTGGCTACGGCCACAAGTACAATGAATAACAAGTGGTGACAGTGAGAATATTTGACTCATTCTTGTTGTCAACATAGTAAATTCTTAGTATTTCTTGCTTTTCTTCTAAGTAAGATCCATTTGGAACAGTCTGAAATTCTTTGTAAAATCTAGAACACAACTCCTTTTGCTAGGATTAGTGTGGGACAATTTCTTGGACCTTTGGAATTCACTTGCCACTGGACAAGCTCTCTTCTGCAGGTTGCTAGCTGGAGAAATTAGATATTATCCATTGAATACCCACTATGGAAGATGAGGATTTAGATCACTTTTCTACCTCACCTCCACAACACCATGTCCTCTTCCACTATAATTGCTGTAATTCTGATCAGATTAATAACGTTAACATTATTATGCCATTCAACCACAGTCATAGATTACTTTTTCTTTTTTTCCTAACATTTTGCTTCCCTGGAGTTCCTGCCAGTTTTATTAGATTTAAGTCTTAGTTAAGTATATGCTTAGAATCAACATCAACACTGACTGAATCCTGGTGCCTTGAATAACATCCCCTCCGCCCACCTCTGATTTTAGCCACAAAGGCAGTGGACAGTTCAGTGTGAGCTCGGACTCATACTATTTTTCAGTGTGCTGCCTCAGGGACTTCTCTGACACTGAAGGAGTCTACTTGTCTTAGGTGCAAGCTGCAGCTTGGTAGTTCAGGAGATAATGCCCCTGGCAGCAACTCTCAATTGAGGGGAGGGGAAGTCTGTGGATAAATGCTCCAGCCACTTGTCTTTCAGGAGACAATTCTGAGAGGTATGCTTCTCAGAGGACCTAGTAAAATCAAGCTCTTTTTGTCGACACAGCAATGACTTCGATAATGTACTCCTATATTGACTCTTCCGCCTTCCCATTCTCAGATGTCCCTATTTTCTGGGGTCTCTCAAATAAACTACCTGTACCGATGTTCTTGCCTCAGGCTCTGATTTAGAAGGAATCTTTCCCTCTTTGGTAGTTGTCTCTTAAGATACTGAGGTGTCTCTTAAAATACAGAGCTTCTGATACCTTTCCCCGATATGTTCTCTATGTCTGGTGTAGTGGTCATCCTTGGATATCCCACCATCACCTGGGGATTTCCTTTATCTCTCTCTTATGCTGAATCCCATTTTCTGTATCGTATGCCTTCATTTTACTTAGTTTATGCCCTTTTTTACCCTGACATTTACTAATACTTTACTGGATAACAGAATTTTAGGTTGCAAATAATTCTTTCAAAAATTTGAAGGCATTGCTTCTGTTGAAATTTGAAGCTATTCTGATACTTATTCCTTGGTATCGACCTGCCCATTTTCTCTGGAAACAGTAGATTTTCTCTTTGACCCCGCTGTTCTTGAAATTTCACAATGATGTGCTTTGGTACAGATCTATTACATTCACTGTGTTCTTTCAATCTAGGATCAGATGTTCTTCAGTTCTAGAAAAATTTCTTGAAATACTGTTGATTTGTTCCCCTCTGCTTTCTGTTCTTTCTCTTTGAACTCTGGGAGATTGGATATTGGGCTTCCTGGACTGTTAATTTTCTTAACTTTTCCTCCAATATTCCCATTTCTTTGTCTTTTTTGTTCTACTTTCTAAGAAATTTCCTCAAGTTTATATTCTGAACCTTGTATCAAATTATGCAGTTATGCTATCACATTTTTTTCCCCAAGAACTCTTTATTTTTCAATGATCCTTTTTTACTATCCTGATTCATGGTAGCAACATTTTTCTGAAGGAGTTTTTTTTTTTTTTTTGACATTTTTCTTTACTCTGTGTAGTCTGTTTCCTCTGCTTTTTTTCTCTTTCATGTTAGAGGCTTTCTCAGATGTCTTATAACTTGATTATTTGCTCATTTTTAATAGCACAGGACTAAAAGACTAACTGCAAGCCCTGGACACCAGGGTAGTGGGCATATAAACTGTGACTTTCACTGTACAGTTACCTAGCTGGGCCATTTAGCCAGGACACTTCTGACATCAGGATCTTAGGTATTTCCACTTGCGTTTGCTCAGATTTCACAGAAAAGAGCCTTCCAATATTTTTATAGGATTGTGAAGATCTGGCTGCCAGGACTGAGTGAGAGGAGGCTGTTGGTCTTTGTATCCAGTATGTAAGTGTTCCCTGTTTTGACTATGGCCCCCCTGCCATCTATTGTATCCAGTGTCCCTCAATCCAGAGGCCCCATTTAACATATCCAAAATAAACAGCCACATACTTACTGAAATCATATCATATGTGCATTTTTAAGGACAAATACTTAATACTGCATTTGTACAACATTTTGTTTGCATATTGCATAGTGAAAAGAACAGAGTCAGAAGACTCAAGGTCTGGCTCAACCACTAACTTGCTGTGTGAATTGAGTTAGGTCTCTTAACCTTGCTAAGCCTATATTTCCTTGTCTGAAAAGTGGAGATGATGATAATACTTATTTTTACAAAACTGGTAAAAGATTGAATGAGATAGTTATACTGTTTTCCCTCAAGTAACTGGTCAGAAAAAATCTGTAGACTGCTGCTATTGCTAATCCCTTATTCAGCATTTCAATGCTAACTAAATAAACTCATTAAGACAGCAGGTACCAATGTGACACTTGAATTTTAAATACTAACATAACAATAGCACAAGTAAAACAAACCCAAAGATGGCCCTATCCTCTCCTATTTTTTGAATACTGGTTTTTATAATACTTACTTATCTTATCCTTTCAGGAATTCAATTTCATTTAAAGTTTTTCTTTTTCCTTAAACCTACTCAAAATGAGTAACTACATATGTGAAAACCCCATGATTACACGTGTAGTTGCTTTACAGTTATTCCCTCTGGTATACTATAAGTAAAATACATATCATGGACAGTTAAATACTTTTTTCTCCTACATTAGGGATGATAATATATATGAAGATTAATTTCTTATGCATTATCCCTAATGTAAAAAAAAATCACAGGTATAGTATACTGCTTGTCAAGAGTACATACGCATGGTAGTCACACCTAGACATATATATTCCTTCCAATATTTCAACCGTCATCAATATCTTCTGTATGACCCCCTACAACTATTAGAAGTTGAAAACATGAAACTCCCTTTTAAGGCAATTCTGCATGAAATTACAAGATACTTTTGTTAAACAAAATTGCATGGATGTATTGAACCCCCAAACACACTGCCTTCAACCCCTTGAAGTACTACTCCTAAAAGGTAAACTTTTTATACATTACAAAAAAATTTAAGCTGCTCTGCAACCCTCCTTTGCTAAAAGTTAGATACATTACACCACTCCAGCAAGAGATTAATAAATAAGGATTAAATATTCTATTTTACAAAAACATACAGAATGGCCAATGTAAAAATGAAAGCCTTGTTTGGTAATTTCTTTATCAAATTACGTTCATTAAGGAGGAACAGGACATGGTATTAAGGAGGAATAGGACATGGTATAAAATGAGAAACCTGTTACTAAACTGGAGCCCTGGTGGTACAGTGGTTAAAACCTCGGCTGCTAACCAAAAGGTCGGCAGTTCAAATCCACCAGCTGCTCCCTGGAAACCCTATGGGGCAGTTCTACTCTGTCCTATAGGGTCGCTATGAGTCGGAATTGCCTTGGTGGCAATGGGTCAGGTTTATGGGTCACTAAATTTATCTCTCTGAAGATAATCACAAGTTGTTATCTAAAAATATGGCACCCTTGTTACAAACTATAATTTTTTTTAAAAAAAGACTGTTTCCTGGAACTAAATAGAGGACTCTCTGTCTCATAGCTTTTATTAAGCAAACTTGATATAACCACCACACAGTGGCAAGAGATAGAAGAGCTGTTTCCAGCTACAGAAAATATTGAATTCTATCCTAAAATACAGATCACTGAGATAACCCACAACAGTTGAAGCAAACCATAGTGCAGTTTGTACTAAATATCCTTAAAATATTTTGCATTCATATGGAATATATTCATTATCCTATCATTTGAGATCAGTTTCTGTTGCTTAGTAACTATTTTCATGTCCAGCCAAGATGTAGAGATTGCTGTGTGCAGTAGGATTTTCTGTTGGCCTGCTTTCCAAAACGACAACCCTGCAATTAAACCAAAACAAAAGGCTTGTTTAAGAGTAAAAACAGAAATTGCATGCTTCAAATACTAACATCAAACCAGGAAAGAATATCATTGTTCACATTCTTATAACATTATATAACGATCATAGAAGTATAGTCAAATTCGGCTTTACATTTTATAGCTTAAAAACACAACTGATTAAGAATTACTTAATTTATAAATCTAAATATTTCAGGACAGTCTGATTACCTCATTGCAACTATAAAACAAAACTATTTGCTCACTCATATATGCCACCAAAAGGCATAATAATACTTCAGGAATTTACACTAACAGGAAGGGGGTGGAAGAAGGGCTGAGAGAACAGAACAGGACTCTCAGAGATACTCATCCAAGGTTCTATTTTCCAGGTGTTTGAAAATAAACGGTTAACAAAAAAGTTATCAAATAGAGCCCCTCTCCCTTGTCCCTGGAACAAGGACAGGGAAACAGCCCAATCAAATGACTGATAGGAAGAAAAAAAAAAACCAAGTGCCATAACATAGTATTTAAACCGTGGGGGGTGGTGGGTGGGGGTGGGGGTGGGGTTTGAGAACAAAATAAAATATGCATGTGGAGGAAAATAGCACATATACTTTATGAATTTTCTACAACTAGCATGTATTACTTTTGTAATGAAAATAATAAAAAAGGTAATACATACTTTATATTATGCATTACAGAAAAAAGGGGAACTAAAACTACCTATAATCTAATCAACCAGGGTTGTTGTTGTTGTGTACTGTCGAGTCCATTCCGACTCACAGTGCCTGACCCAACAGAGGAGAAGTGCCCCAAGGGGTCTTCTAGGCTGTACTTCTTATGGAAGCAGACTGCCAGGTCTTTGGTCTTTTCTCCCAAGAAGCCTTTAGTGGGTGTGAACCGCCGACCTTTGGATTAGCAGCCGAGCACTTAGCCACTGGGCCACCAGGGCTCCTTAGCCAGTTAATATTTTTGCTATATTTAGGGTTTTTTTCAAGGCATAAATCTCTCTATTTAAACAATTATTTAACCACTTTTAAAATCAAATACTTTTTAAAAATACACATCTCAAACTCAAGGAGATGCCTAAGAAAGAAGATAACTAGAACAGAGCCATCCATGGTCTCAGAAAAGCGGTTTTTTAGGGAAAACAGTGAGAGAGAATGGAGAGGCAATATAGAAAAGCAGGGAAGAAGGCAAAAACTCTGGGGAAAGGGAGCAAAATACAATAAGGAACAAAGAAATGGCTTCTGATTCACCCTTCACCAAGCAGAACCCTGTTACACTATGTGTCTCATTAAAGTGCCAACTGCATCAGGATCACTGGACACAATTCTCTTGTCAGCTCTTCCTACAGAAGCGATGAGCCTCCCAGTCTAGTTCTAGAGTCCTTTACCAGGTAGTCTCAAATTCCTCTTTTTTGGCTGGACTCTAGTTACTAAGTTGCCATGCTCTTTTCTACTCACTAAGGTAGTTGCCATTTTTCAAAGAATCCTTTTCTCTCTACCAGAGTCTGTAAAATTTCCATACAGTCACAACTCCACTTTTTCCTCTACCTTTCCTCAACTGTCTAATATTTAAGCAATGATTTTGTGACTTGATTGAACTGAAGACCAGAGGTTCTCAATCCTTGCCTTAGGATTATAAATACTACTATAGCTAATTTTGCTATATGGGTAATTTATTAGTCACTGGTGTTGTTACGTGCCATCGAATCAATTTCGACTCGGACCCATGTGACAGAGCAGAACTGCCCTACTGGGTTTTCTAGTCTATAATCTTTACGGGGGCAGATTGTTAGTTCTCCCTTGGAGCCACTGGGTGGGTTTGAACCACCAACCTTTTGGTTAGCAGCTGAGCATTTAAGAATCTGCGCCACCAGGGCTCCTTTTATTAGTCATAATAAAAAACAAAACAAAACCTATTGCCATAAAGTCAATTTTGACCCACAGCAACCCAACAGGACAGAGTAGAAATGCCCCATAGGGTTTCCAAGCCTGTAAATCTTAATGGAAGTAGACTGCCACATCTTTCTCCCACAAGAGCGGCTGGACTCGAACCACAGATCTTTCGATTAGCAGTCGAGTGCTTTACCACTGTGCCACCAAGGCTTCTTTTTTAGTCACAGAGGTAGATAATATAGATTTGAGGGGAGCATTATTCTCTTTCCTAACAAGGTACAATTTGTAACTTGTCTTTCATTTTGAACAAAGAGACTACATAATTCTTTCTAATTTAGATTGACCTCAAAAACAGAGTTGAACATTTTCTGACATAAAAGCAAATGTCAGGATGTGCATATTCTCTTGGATTTATATAGTAATAGTTAACAGAAAGTAACATAGCAGGAAAAAATGATGAAAACAAAGGGGCCTGAAATATCTGTCATGTTATTAGAGACATAAAGACCTATATTAACATATTTGTCTTGGTTGACTCTGTCTCTAGAATCATGATCCTCATACTGACAAAAGATTGTTTAATCGACTTAAGTATTATTCTCTCTCTCAATAAAGATAATGGGAAATTTCTCGAAGTGCTGAGCCCTGTTCAGAGTTTTGTTTGAAACACCATCACAAGCTGACAGTATATTTAATCATACAACCTTTGAATTCTTTTGGTAGTTAACCAAAAACAACCAATCTATTACCTGTCTGATCCTAATAAGCGGAAAACTCTTGTTTCGTCTGAAATCTCCTGGGTAACCTATGAAAGAAAACGCATGTTAGTAATAGCTTATCTCCTACATTGCTTAAATAATAATTTAAATATCCATTTAGATATAGCAATTATTAAACAGAATGAATAATTCTGATAGATGCCATTCCGCCAATGAAATAAATTTCAGTAAGTTTTTTTCTGACTGCCTATTAGAAATGAACCAACATTTATGGAACATCTAGTATGGGTCAGGCACTTTCCTTAGAAGAACCTTTGGGGTATGTATTATAATTCCCATATTACTGAAGAAGAAACTAAGGGTCAGAAAAGTTAAGTGACTTTGTAGACCCAAGAGTTGAATACAGGTTTGCCTGACTGCAGAGCCCTGCTCTTTCCTTTATATCACAGTGCAGATGCCTGGGGTGCTCTACACTGCACACTGTAGCCTACCTGATTTCAGTACAGCTACAGTGGATGCTCCCATGCACCAATGTCTCATAAGTATACACTGCAGGGTCCTTCTGCTCTGTTTTCTCTAAAGCTACAGAAGGTGCTCAGCCATGTGCAGGTGCTTCCCCAAAGTGTGGAAAGTTTATATACCGGGGGCAACTCATAACCGAAATAGGATAGCAGTTGGTGCATAAATGCCCACCTCTCATCTTCAAGTGAGTCAATCCTGAGGTGCGCCGTATACCCTTCCTTAGTGTCCCTGTGGGATTAAGCCCCAGTTGCCCATAGTGGGAACTAGCTTATTAATGCACATTTTATTGACTTTTCCCCCCTTCTCATTTTATATTTCTCATGCCATCGCTTGTTTTCTGGAATCTACTACCAAATAAACTGCCTGCACTTGAGTCCTTGTCCTTGGGTCTGCTTTTGGAGGAACCCAAACTAAAACAACGAGAATATAAAATAAGTATGAAAATAGTCCAATATCAAGGAATTTACGGCCTAACTGGGAAGACAGAATAAACTTGAATCACAAGTAAACTAAGTGCTATACTAGACGGAGCTGATGTTCAGAGTAATAAGTTCAAGTATGTTTCAATCATTGTGGACTGGAGTAGTTGACTATTACTTTATGAAAGAAGTTAAAACTTCAGCAAGACCTAAGATGAAGGATGAGAATGTAATCAGAAAGAAAGAGCTAAGCAAGATGAGTTAAAATCAGTGCTTAGACAGAAGAAAATATTCTTCGATGGTTACTAGGGTGGGGAGGGAGAGGGTTATTCACTCACTAGATAGCAGACAAGATTTATCTTAGGTGAAGGGAAGGACAGCACACATTACAGGGGAAATCAGCACAACTGGACTAAACCAAAGCTAAGAAGTTTCCTGAATTCAACCAAACACTTCGAAGGACACAGTAGCAGGGGCGGGAGTCTGGGGACCATGCTTTCAGGGGACATCAAGATCAACTGGCATAACGAAGTTTATTAAGAAAATGTTCTGCATCCTACTTTGGTGAATGGCGTCTGGGGTCTTAAAAGCTAGCAAGCAGCCATCTAAGATGCATCAATTGGTCCCAACTCACCTGGAGTAAAGGAGAATGAAGAACACCAAAATCTTAAGGAAAATACTAGCCCAAGAGACAAAAGGGCCACATAAACCAGAGACTCCATCAGCCTGAGACCAGAAGAACTGGATGGTGCCCAGCTACCACCAATGACTGCCCCGACAGGGAAAACAACGGAGAGTTCCTGATGGAGCAGGGGAAGGGTGGGGTGCAGAACTCAAATTCTAGTAAAAAGATGAGACTTAATGGTCTGACTGAGACTGGAGGAACCCCAGAAAGCATGGCCCCTGAACTCTCGGTCAACCCAGAACTAAAACAATTCCCAAAGCCAACTCTTCAGAGAAAGATTGAACTGGACTGTGGGACAAAATGATACTCATGAAGAGTGTGCTTCTTATTCTTAGCTCAAGTAAATACATGAGACTAAATGGGCAGCTTCTGTCTGGAGGTGAGATGAGAAGGCAGAGAGGGTTAGGAGCTGGCTGAATGGACACAGGAAATCATGGGTAGAAAGGAGGAGTGTGCTGTCACAGTAGAGAGAGAGCAATTAGGGTCACATAACTATGTATAAATTTTTGTATGAGAGACTAACTTGAATTATAAACTTTCACTTAAACTACAACAATAAAAATAAAATTACAATCCAGAAAAAAAAAAAAAATCAGTGGTTAGGATATAGAATTTGTACTTGATCAAGTGAGCAATAGGTATCTTCTGTAGAATTTTAACCACAGGAATGACAGGATAAAAGCAGCATTTAAGGACAATTAATCTTATGGCAGTAAGTAGGACTATAAACTTCCTCAAGTTCGCAGACCTGGTACCATTTAGGTATATGGGTCAGTAACTAGATAAACTGATATATTCCAGCACAGGTGGTTTAAGTTATTTTCTCCTGGAAGCATTCTAATTCTGCATTCATCTAAGAGGTGGAAATACGCACTTATATATAAAAAAGAATGTAGCTAAAATGAAAGGTAGATTCAAATAGAAGATTCTGAAATTTAAAATAAGTTCACAAATATGCAGCCTACAAGAACTACACGGGTACACAAATGAGAAATTTCTCTGTTAGTACTGTCTTGAACTATTAGAATTCATCCCTCAAGGCTGAGCATAAATCCCATTCTCCTGTATGAAACGTATCCTGCTGATTAACTAAGCTAGAAGTGACTTTAGAGATCCTTCAAATCCAGGCACTGGCACTTAACTAGTTGTGCAACTATGCCAAATTACTAAACCACTCTATGCCAGTAAAAACGGGAATACAAATTGTACCTGCCTCATAGGATTATTCTGAGCCTTACATGAGCAAATGTACGTAAAGTGCCTGGTGTTTATATTATTTATAATTATACTTCGTTATGCCTCACAGTGTTATAACAGTGTCTTGCATGTACTTAGTACTCAGTAAATATTTACTGTCTTATATTTTTCCTTAGTCCTGTAATCTAATAATATTAATTTGGAATTTTAATTAAAATATTAAAAAAGAAGCTACACATCTGTACCTTATGGAAAAGGCTATGAAATTTAGAAAAAGAATCATTTGTATCTAGGTTCAACAAGCTTACCAATCGTATTTATAAACTACAAATTAGAGGACTAAAATTGTATAAGCTCATATTTTGTAATTCCTTGTGGCCATGAGAATTTAAAAAAACAATACAAAACATGTTTAAAGGAAAATACTGGTTCTTTTTCTCTACCAGGTCACAGCATTAAGGGCACTAAACATAGTAATGTAGGTTCATAGACAAAATGCATAAAATGAACATTTTAATATTTAAAATCTTTAGCAGAAAACACTGGAGGTTGAAAAATCTTACCTCATCTGACTTGAAGCTTTTACCCTGCATCCCATGTTTCCAGAAGGCCAACACACTGTCTTGAAGGCATACTAAAATGATAAGGGAAAAGCAATTAAAATAAAGCACAGAGTTAACTATAAATTGCCTGTTTTACTGAATTATAAATAATGTAAGGCTATTCAAGTGCTTGATGCAAAATTCCACTGTCTAAACCATTAGTTCTCCCCAGTGCTTTTGTGGCAAAGCTGTGCCTAAGCTGAAGCAACCTACTGAAGGTTATCCAAGTTTTCAAAGATATATATAACCGTCATTCATTTAAACGTGCTAACTTCTGATAAGCTCGATATCAGCATTTTAATTTCTTTCATATGCTGAAACTTGTTTTCTGGATTAAAAACATGGCTATTTAAATACTGTCATATATTCAGAAGTATCTATTAAGGAAGAATTCTTTACGTTCACATTTTTCCTATTACAAAATTAAGTTTTAAAAATAAAACTGTCCCACAGTCTAAAATTTAACCACACACTAATACTTATGATCTGTGAGCCAATTCTTACAGTAAATCTGTAAAAAGTTAATGTATGAATGTTCTGGAAACACAATTTAACTCAATAAAAATAAAAGTATTTTACAATGACAAATCATATAAGTTTCACTAACTGCTGAAAATAAAAAAAAGTTACTGATTTTATTTTTTTTAAGAGGTGATTTAAATGGATTTTTCTACTCAGCAGGTTTCTTGTTATTATTTCAAGGTTCACTGGCAAGGAGGGATGGTAGCCTGAGAGGAGAAAACTTGTGTAGCAAATAAAACTGCCTAAATAATTGAGGTGTTTTTCAGTGTGTTTCAGTTAAAATGAAGAGGAACTAAGGGACTACATGTCAGTAGCTCTTTTAAATATTATAAATCTTAAATAAAAATATTAAATCTTAGAAACTGGCATGCAATATCCAGCACATAGAGTAAGAGAAGAAAACTAGTTCCGAAGTACCTTTTAAGTTGGCATCTAAAGAACATTTAGGTTTTCTGCTTCAAGAAATTAAATTTCCCAATCACAAGCAAATTATTTTTATTTAAGATGTTATACAGAGGCACGAACATACTTCGCGATAAGGCAAAACTCCAGTTGAAAAACTAATATTAAAAATATATATATA
>NW_004443946.1:2092102-2136925 GCF_000243295.1 Trichechus manatus latirostris
ACATTTAATTATAAAATCCATACATTTTCATGGTCCAAATAAAAATGGCCAACTTTGTTTTAACTCTGTTTTTGACTTATGGTAGAATCATATCATATAAATTGTTCAAAATGTTTCCAGCCAAGATATTTTTTTCACAAGTTCTACTACCTCCAGGGAAAGAACTTACTGACATATAATCAATGAGACATAAACAATGATCTTTTTTATCACAAAACCAATGGATATTACAGAGTAAAACACTCATTGACAAAGAAACAAGCTAAAACGGCACATTAGTCTCCAAGTCCTGTGGGAAACTATTTATTTATATATAAACAGACCTAAAAAGCAATAACCAATAACACACCAACCAGTATCTTACATACCAAAGAATTACAATACACCTAACATTGTTAATCACATCACACAAATAACCTCATGATTTGGAAAGAATTGGGAGACGTATAATTCACTTGATGTAGCAAAGGGAATAATGAATAGAAATTTTAAAAATGATTTCAAGTTTTAAATACTTAGGAAACTACAATAAAAGATTTATTGTGGTTTAGACCTGCGCTGTCCAATATAGTAGCTAATTAAGTAGCCACATGTGGCTATTTAAATTAAAATTTAAAATTTAAATGTAGCACTATCCATGTTTCAAATGCTCAACAGTCACATGCAGTTAATGGCTATTGTACTGTAGACCACAAATATGGAACATTTCTATCATAACAGAAAAACTTCTATTAGACAGTGCTGGTCCAGACAAACCTAAATATAGAATGAGCAATAAAACAGGTATTCCAAACTCATTAATAAAAAGAGGAGACTTACCTACAGATTCGATGCGAAAATCGAAACTTAGCTCAGAGGCCAGTTTCTTACTTGATTTTAGCTTTCCTTGTAGATTTACAATTTTTACAAATTCTTTAAAAAAATGAAAAAACAAAAAAACAAAAACAAAACAAACAAGCAAACAAAAAAAAACAAATCAAGACTGGAAATGCAAATCTGCCAAAACAAATGTAACTTGGAACAAATAGTTTCTCAATAAACAGTTAGTACACATATTGTTTTATGACATTGGTTAACAGCCCCACGACATGTGAACACTCTTCCTTCTCCACCTTGGGTTCCCCATTATCAGCTTTCCTGTCCCCTCCTGCCTTCTAGTCCTTGTGCCTGGGCTGTGTTGTGCCCCATTAGTCTCATTCTGTTTTATGGGGCTGTCTGATCTTTGGCTGAAGGGTGTCAACTATTTTCTTGATCCAAGTATGGCCAGTGAAAAATTGCTATTTATATATTTTAAAAGATGTACTATAAAAGTGACTCCTTTGGTAAATGGCAGTTTTACTGGTATTATTTTCTTTTTTATAGAGCATATATTGAACATTTATATTCTCATTTTTTAAAAGTACAGTTCTTTAAAACAGGCTGCCTTGGTGCCCAAATATTTACAATAAGAGTTGATTTTACCCTTACAAATAATACAACATATGATGAGTAATATCTACAGTAATTAGTAACTTCAATTAATATGAGTACTATTCTACAAAGGTCCACAGAGGCAAGAAATAGTACTTCATGGGTCACAATTTCTCTAGAAGTAAACTTGAGGATAAGGAGTGTACATAATTAATTCCATTTCCCTTTAGTCCATTTGTTTTTTAATTTCACCATCTTAACTCTGACATAAAGATGCTTTCTCTTCTGCACTGCTTCTCCTTTATCTACTGCCATGATTTGTGATTACAGGCCTATCTCCATTGTTGCTTACTGAAATTGATTTATAAATAGTATAGCTAACAACAACTGAAGTTGTCTTCTGCCTCCTTAAAAAACAGAAATCTCAAGAAAGTAAATATTCTGTTTACCTTGAATAATTGGGAGAAACAGCCTAGTTAGTCAAAGGTTTTGAAAGAATTTTCATAAATATATAAACTACTCAAATGAAAACTACACACAACTTATTTTTCTTTGATGACTCAGAAGCTATTTAAGGATTTCACATTAAAGGTTCTGCATTATTAAAATAAATTCAGATTATCTGACTATTTGGTTAATCAGTACTGAACTTGTTTGGATAAAAGAAGAATTTATCAAATTCACTGAATGGTAACATAATAACACTCCAATCTTCTCCTTATTCAGAGAATCAAAAGTACCTAAAAAAGAGATAATGGACGAAACACTGTGGGTTTTGGTTTACTTGTCTATAATATTAGATGATCTTTATGATTGTATAAGGTAAATCTATTAGGGAACTCTTCAGAAAACAGAAATAGATGCAAAATCAGTATTTAGAACAATCCTGAATACCTATGGGCAGGTCCAAATACTGGAAAAAAAGAAAAAGGAATGGATTGATCACAGCAAATATTGCTAAATTTCAAAAATAATCCCAATCTGGGTGAATTTCAATTTACAGAATTTATTCCATGAAAATAAGGTTGGTTTTAAGAACCAGAGTACTTTGCTTGGAAAATTGAGATAATACCTGTTGCTAAAGTTTTTCCTGCCTCTACTGTTTACAGTACAGCTCATTTCCATCAGTAACATCTCTCCCTGCATCAAAAGAACTACATCCAAGAGGTGGAGGTGTTAAATTCATAAAGACATTAGAATCTCACTCTCATGAGATTCCAAAAGTTCATGTTATAGGATTATAAGTGACCTTATTAGTATAACCTTCTATTTTTTCATTAATTATAATGAGGTATGGGATGAAATAGTTTTATGCAAAATTTTACCCTGAGATTACAGCAAACCATTCTTATACAGTGTTTCCAAGTAGGTCAACATGAAATAAAGAAAAAAGTTACAGAGGGTAGTACTGACAAACAGATCAATTAATTACTGTATCTGTAGCCAATTCAGGTTTTACTTCAGTAGAATAAGGCCAGTTAAGGTGGAAAAGTGACAATCTTTAATTATAGTTTAATAGAATCAATTCCATTAAAAGAATTGTTATATCAAGTATCTATTCCAAATAAACTTTAAAATAGTACTTACTGTCTAAACACACTAAAACTGTGTCTCTCTCCAACTGTGTTACATGAATGGAATCTAACTGTTGGCTGCCTAGGGGAAAAATAACAAGGTTACAGTCATGTAACACCGCTTAAAAAACTAAAACCTAGGAAACACAAACTCTGACTTTTGCTCTGACTTTGAAATCTAACTCAGAAATTATATTTTGTAGTAATAGTTATATTTTCAAAAATCAAGTATAAGTCAAATTAGGAAGAACAACTTATAAGTCCTAATTGAGCTGAGAAGAGCTCAATATTTCATTTAATTAATATCTCAGCCAATTCTAGAAAGGTGAGTTACAAAGATAAAATGAGGGAAAGAGTATAAATATGGGAAGGAAAGTATGCATACTATACAATGGCTAGATTTTGCTCTGCGCTTTACAGTGCCAGTGGGAATACGGAAGTAAGATCAGTTAGGCAAGTTACAGTGTTCCTTGGATAAAGAAAACCCAGTCATTCAGAAAAAGCAAAAGTATTAATGATACTATGGTCAGAGAGAAATTTTTCCTGGTATTGGGGTGTGTGTGGCAGGGACAGGGGGTGAGGTGGTGGTGGTGATAGAAGGTCCTTTAAAAAGAGGACACTGAGTAACAAAGAATAATATTGCTCACAACATCTCTGCAAGAAACAGTTCTCATCATTTTGCTGATATTCATAGGGCTGCTTATTTTAACATCTGCTAAAAGATGTCATGGTATTTTTGCAAAACGTTCATTGTAGGCACTCAGATCTAGTGAATGGTCTGTCTGAATTGAAGAACAGATTTTAGTTCAGAGCAGTGCTTCCTTTGGGAAGTCCATGGATCCTCTAACCTTGAAAAATGCATGTTCGACTATAAACACAAAATTTTTATATATTGGAAAAATAAGAAAGCAGTCTGTCGCACAGCCTCTGACTCCCATTTGGGATGCCTTATCAGAAGCCTTGGGCCTGATAACAGAGGCTGGTAACACAGCCCCTTTCCCTCTCCCAATTTCTTCTTATTGGAAAACTCACTCCCTGTTCTGGGTACACAGAAAACTCTCTCTGCTCTGCTTATGTATGCATATCATGTAGCACCTGGCCAACTCCATTTCTATATCTGATCCTGTGGGGAGGGAATAGTGTCTGTCATCTGCAGCACTAGAGGGGTACATGCAGACAACTAGCCCTGTGTTGCCTGCAGGGAGCGACCTACTGGCCATGGGGGACTAGCATCCTCTATTGAAAATGACCTTGCTCTGACTCTTCTCTATGTGAAAAAAGCAATGTTTCCACTAGTGCCTGTACATCATGTCTTTCTTGGTGACCTCAGACCTTGGCTCAACGATATTATTTCAGGGTGTCGGTGGATCTTCCAAAGCCCACTATCTGAAGAATTCAGATCTACAGAATCCATAAACTGTCCCTCAGGCAACTCTCTAAAACAATAGTATTTCTCAGCTAATCTATGTTCATGCATTAATTCACAAATATTTACTGAGAGCTCACGATATGTTAAACACCATTCTAAGAGATGAGAATTACAGTCTACAGCTATAATAAATCAGATGAAGACAAAAAGAGTCTTGGAGTAGGAGCACATTTTAGCTGTTACTGTTGCCAGTTCAAGGCATAGGCATGTGCTTTAACAAGCAACACAGGTGGGAGCTGGATTAGCAACAACTTGTGAAAACTGAGAAGCCTAATGGGCTAAAGTGCAGGACTAGAAAGGCTACTGCGCCTCTATTTTAGGGTGACTGGAACAATTACCTTCAGGCAGGCTCCTGGCCCTCCTCCGGAAGTAATTTTGAGTCTGTTTTAATTTTAGCATAGTCATTATAATTGGGGAATAGTATACCTCAGGCATTGAAAAAAAAAAAAAAACCCTCAAAACTCAAAAGAAGACTCATCAAATATCTAGCTCTGAACATGTAACCTGCTAAAGTTAGCAGAAGAAAGTGGCTGAAAACACACATTGGATAATTGTATGAAATGACTTGCTCTATAGTATTATATACTAACCAGGAAAAAAAAAAGTTGGGGCTGTTTGCTAAAAATGATCTTGGTTTTAAATAAATTTATCTATAACCCTTCTTTTTAGCAGTAACTATTTAACAGGGATATGTTTCTATTTGGACTGCTTACAATTTCATGATAATAAAACTATTGTCATTTGTACCAGTTTGTTGTAGCAGGAATACATGCATCCAAAAGCATTAAACAATAAATTAAAAAGGCCAGGGTGCCAGTGGACGTGTGAAGGTACAGAATACATTCCTATTTAACTCTACTGGAAATTATGACTTGGTCCATAAAGAGTGTTCACAGTCCAGTGAATACTGAAGCTGGCTTGTACTGGGTTCTTAAATTTTCAGGAATTTTGTGAACCAGTTGATGTCAGGTTGGTGTCTTCAAACTGGCCACGGTGGGAGTATTTATACCACAGAAATAGGCAACTGCTACAAATCAGCCTTCTGTGCACCTCAAGAGCCTGTTGTTAAACATTTACTAGGACCCCACTAGTTCATACCGATTCTTATTCTGAAAGTGACATTAGGGTGGATTCTACATTATTGTCCATAGCTGGGTTCCATAATGACTTCTTACAATTTAGCCTGTGTTATGGGTTGAATTCTGTCCTCCAAAAATATGTGCTGTAAATCCTAACCTAGATACCTGTGGATAGGGAGCCTTGGTGGTGAAGTGGTTAACGTGCTCAGCTGCTAACTGAAAGGTTGGTGGCTTAAACCAACTAGCCGCTCCAGGGGATAAAGATGTGACAGTCTGCTCTGTAAAGATTTATAGCCTTGGAAACCGTATAGGGCAGTTCTACTCTGTCCTTGAGGGTTGGTGTGAATCCGAATCCACTGGAAGGCAGTGGGACTGGTGTATCAGTGGATGTAATCCCATTTGGAAATAGGGTTTTTTTTGTTATGTTAATGAGGTCCTATCAGTGTAGAGTGTGTCTTAAACCAATCACTTTTGAGGTATAAAAGAGCAGACAGGCACTGAAGCAAGCAAGCATGAATGAAGGAAAGATAGATGCCCCGAGAAGATATCCAAGGAACGGTGAAAAACACGCTAGAAAAGCTGCGACAAGGATTTTCCCTCTGAGCAGACAGAGACTTCCCCTAGAGCAAGTGTCCTGAATTTGTAATGCTAGCCTCCTACACGGTGAGAAAATAGATTTCTGTTTGTTAAAGCCACCCACTTATGGTATTTTTGTTACAGCAGCACTAAGAAACTAAAACAGCCTATAATTGATCAAAAGTCAAAACATATTTAATAAAAAAGATACTTGTAAGGGATTTCTGCACAGGACAGTAAGGAATATAATAGTGGTCAGCAATGAAATAGCCACAACTAAAGCTTGCTTGATTTCATATGTAAAAATGGCTTGATAAACCTGGAATTGCAACTAATCAAATACCAGCATAAGCAGGAAACTGTAAGTGAAACCCCCCTCCTTTCCCTTCTTATGCAGATTTTAAAAGCAAATTCTTGATTGATTTGTTCCAATTTTAAATTTGAAAATAAACCTTCCAGTCTTTCCTGAGGCTTCATTGAGACATATTTGATAAAATCCTAGGCTAACTAATCGTTCTCATTTGGAAAGTGCAGGAGACATTTCCTTGCATATTTAAATGGCAAAGCTTGCAGGCCACACCTGAGAAGCTTCTTTCTATTCAAGTCTGAAAAGCACAGTCAGTGATTCAAAGTGAGGGAAATAAAGAGAGCAGTGATAAGAAAAAAGGTAAACTTCTTTGCTTGAGAAGCTGATAAAATTTGAAAAATAACTTAAAAAACTTAATTATTTAGCAAGCCCAGAGATGAACTGATAACAACTAAGACCCGCAAATGTTAGGAATCATTAAAATTTTCCTTGGTAAAATAATTTGTATAAAATTGCCTCTGGCAAATAGAGATTCATACACTATATGTTCATGATTCTCTGGGCTTACTTAGGAAACTATGCACTGAATCTTTATTTAAAGGAGTCCAAGCTAGCTGAACTTGTTCTTTTTGTTTCTTTTGCATGCAAAAGCATGAATATTCTAACATAAGGTAAAAAACACTTACCTGAACCAATTTCTGTAAACCATGAAGATGCAGAGTTTAAGTTGATTGTCTCAAACTGAACTACCTGATTTGATTCTGTGCCCTTGCTAATAGCTACACAAACCATGGGATATTCCTGTTCTGGTATCACCAGCATTTCAAAAACATTCAAAGGACTTGGCAAAGGAAAATCAAAGTGCTGCAAAAAATAAGACAGAACTATAATTTAGAAACAGTCTCCCCATTCATGCTATTGTTGAATAAAATCAACAGAAAGGCTTCCTTTTTTTTTTTGTTTTAATCTATCTAATTCTAAAAAGGACTACCTTTAAGATAATAATCATAGGGATGAATGTTTCAGAGAATTGGCCGTATTATCTTTATGGTTGTAATGTTTCTGTAAGTTTATTAACTATAAGTTAAAGAGGAACTCTTAAAAAGAACACAAAAATTCTTAATTCAAACAAATATCTATAAATAACTACAAATGTGCTGACCCTAGATTGTAGTTCTTATAATTTTTTAGCTTCAGTTATAAACTAGTATTTTCTACCAAAGAAAAATGTAAGCCTAAGTAGTATATACCTTTATCAACATGAATTTCTGCATTGGCTCATACCACTGAAGTAAAACAATTCCAGACTGTAAAGCTCCACAGAGGTATTTATGTCCTGTGTAAGGGTTTCTGACTGAAAAGAAAACAAACATACAGACCCAAAACATTGAATGCCTTTATATGAAAAACATAATTAGTTAAAAGTAACAAATGAGCTATATTCACCTAAAAGCTACCCTAGCTTTCTTTCTAAATTCAGTGCTGACAGGAGGAAAAAAACCAATGGAATGTGGCCTGACATTGATACAAAAATATGTACAGAAGAAACTATCTGAAGTGGTTTAGCTGATAGAGGAAAAAATATTGTTTTTGTTCATTAGGATGACAAGAGTGAGTGGGCAGAAAGGAAAGAAAGCTGATTTTTTTTTTTCTTTTGGCTTTGTTATCCTTTCATCTTTAACTTGCTTATCTCTATTTTAAGTTATATACATCTTATTTCTAAAAACCTTATACAAACTAGATTCTTAAACACAAAAACAATACTTTAAATGCTATAAACACTCTAAAGAGCTGCTTCTTGAGTAAATTGACTGAAAGCATGAATACTGGCAAGAATTAAAATCTATGGTCTCATTTTTGGTGTAGTAGTTTACATCTATCTAAGACAAGATAAAAATAATTAATTGCTTAACAGCTCACTAAAGATATAAGTTCCTTGACTTAAATTTACAAAAACTCATTTTGGTCTTTCCTTTTCCCCAACTTGACTCAGAATGAAAATAACATATACTGGTTAAAAGAGTAGTAATTTAAAACAAGCATTCTCTCATTTATGAGTTTACATCTTATACTGTAAGTTTCCAGACGTTTTTTGAGGTCTTGGAAACAGATATGAACCAATTTCTCCCTAGGAAAACATTCACAAAATTTACTTACAATTGTAGGAGGTACGTGCTTAAATGTTTCTGTTCTAGTGAATATGAAACTATTATGTAGCATGAAGATCAATGTGTAAGCTCTTAAATATTAACGAAAAGGATAAACAGAAGTTAGGAGCACAGGATCTGAAGCCATCGGACTTGGGTCTGACTCCAGGCTCTGTTATTTACTAGTAACATGACAAGTTGCTTTGAAGATTAAATAAGATAATGTTCACAAGCACAAAGCAATAATTCGTACATGGTAAGGGTTGAATAAAGAGCCCTGCAATGGTTAAGCACTTGGCTGCTAATCAAAGATCAGCAGTGCAAACTCACCAGTGGCTCTGCGGGAGAAACGACCTGGCAAACTGCTTCCATAAAGATTACAGCCTAGGAAACCCTATGAGGCAGTTCTACTCTGTCACACTAGGTCGCTATGAGCTGGACTTGATTCCACGGCACACAACAACAAGGGCTGAATAACCGAAAGCCAGGACATCAGCAGAGATACAGCCTCAGTGACGATGGTTAAAAAGCTTTAGGAAAGCTATGCTTAAGGAAAACACTAAGTCTATTGTCTCCCAGCATTTTTATTCCATGTCCCTCTCTATATATTCTTGTGCTCCCAATGGGCCCTTAACCTCTTACTAAAAACAAAAAACTTTCCCTCCTTCCTATTTAATTCTCGAAGACGCTTCAGATAATTTTAAAGATGTCGAAAGTTCTAACCATCCAGTTTGATAAATAGCATTTACTCACCTATGCAACATTTGTGACAGCCTTTTGTATCGGGAATCTTGGTTGTTAAAGCAAACTTTCTGAAAACAGAAGACAATATAAATGTACTCTACTATAGTGGCTGCCAAATAGTGACCTGTGAATCAGCTGCATCAGAATCACCCAAGGAACTTAAAAAAAAAAAAAATCAGTCTTGGACTCTGAATATAGAGTATCTGATTTTAGAGGACTGGGGTAAGGCTTAGGAATTTGTATTTTAAAAGTTCTACAGGTGATTCCCAAGAACAGTCAACTTTAGGAACCACTACTGTTTTGCATTCTAGATGACATATATTTTACTGTAAACTCTTTTCAAAATTAAGATTAAAGAAGTATTTTTACTGGGTAAGGAAAATACGCAGTTTTAAAGATAGACACTAATTCCTCTCATTCCCAGTAGAATCAAAATGTTATTTTGTACCTTGGTAGTATGCGGTCTGGAAACCTATGAGTTTGAATATGGGCAGCTAATCCTGGTTTTTTGGCTTGTTCAAACAAAGCTATAAGATTATGAGAGTAGAGTTGAAAGGTTTTTCCTATAAAAAAGAAACATGTTACTTTCATTAGAATCATTTACAGCAGAGAAATACAATTTTCAAGTAAAAGAAAATATAATTACCTTCTAAAATGAGGAGTCCAGAAATGTTCAAAAAGCCAAGTAAAATAGAAAAACACATACAAAAAAACCCAGTTAATACTATTTTGAAAGGCAAAAATAGGTAAAATGATTTTTTAAGAGAGTAGATAATTTTGTTTCATAAAACACAAATTAGTTATATTCTGACTTTAAAAAGTGATCTGGGCAGAATATATGTAAACCTTAATAATGCTAGCATAGAAAGAGAAATTGTTAAACATTGTGGTACAAAATCTTACATCAGGGATTGAGTTACAATAATGCACATTTGATTCTTTTAGTAAAACATGGGAAATTCTATAAAAACTCTGGGACAGAGCTATTTATCAATAGGTATACAAATTACCTTATATTAAAAGTGATTATGAATAAAGTCTTAAGTATAAAAGACTGAAATACCAAGAAAACTAAAGCAAACCAATATTACAACCCATAATAGAAGCATAATCGGGCTACAATTTTCATATAATCAAAAATATAGCCATGTTCAGCAGGAGAAGATATGGTAAACATCTTCTGACTCCTAATTACTATGGTACAGTAATACAACACAACAAGAGTATCCTTTTATTATTAAAAAACACACAAACACAGTATCTTATCCTCAACAAGATTCTCTGCTTTCTCAGTTTAAAAACATTCTGCCTAATAAAGCACCACCCTTCCTCTTTTCTTCTCCCCTATATATATAGACTGGTTGCTAGCTGGCTAGATAGGCAGCCAAAGACATATATGGTTTTTAAGCTTATTAAACAGAACTGGGTTTATTTTCAAAATAGCAATACAATATATTTACATTTTACTAAACAAAAGAAAAAAATCTGGGGGCATGCATAAGTAAAATCAAACAGATTAAGTATTCTTTTGAGGACTCCTGCTTTTTAGAAGTCATTTACGCACAAATAATATGCTTTTTAAAAAAATTACAAATTTTTTAAAATACCAGTCTCACCCTCCTTTTCCAAGTTGTTCCTCCCCAAGTAACAAATTACTGCCCCCTAAGGCACCTATCTAATCTTTCAAGTTGCTGTTGTCACTCTGATCCCATACAGACAGTTCTTAAAAGAGCATAATGCTCAAGGTAGACATTTTTACTAGTTAAGCTAAACTATTATTTGGTTTTAAGAAGACTTCAGGGGATATTTTTGGTTTAAGTTTTAAGATTCTCTCAGGGCAAAAGTTTCAGGGGTTCATCCAGCTCTCATGGTTCCAGAAAGTCTGGATTCTATGAGAATTTGAAATTCTATTCTGTTTTCCCCCTTTTGATCAGGATTCTTACACAGAATCTCTGATCAAGATGTTCAGTAATGGTAACCAGGCACTATCCAGTTCTTCCGGTCTCATGGCAAAAATAATATGCTCTTTATAAATACTGTCAAGGAGTCCTGGTGGTGTAATGGTTAAGCACTTGGCTGCTAACCAAAAGGTTGGCAGTCTGCACCCATCAGCCTGTTCCTCAGGAGAAAGATGTGGCAGTCTGCTCCCATAAAGATTACAGCCTTGGAAACCCTATGGGCCAGTTCTACTCTGTCCTGTTGGGTTGTTATGAGTCAGTAGACTTGATGAAAATAGGCTTTGTTTTTTTTTTGGTATAAATACAGTCATCAGCTCAAATACACAAATTTCTGAAGAATCTCTGCCAGGTAATGGTTAGTGGTAGAGTTCAAGTTATTTATATGTACAAACACTTAAAATTATGAAATAAAATGACATTTCTTAAATCAGACTATAATTCATAATGACTACCTATTAGGGAGTAACACTGTATGACAGCACTGGTGCTTTGGAGCGTAAATAGATGAAAAGGTACACTCAGTACTGGAAAGCTTGACAATGTGGTAAGTAAGAGCCAGAATATAATCCTCACAAATCTAATGAGATGTAAAACACAAGAAGGCACCAAACAAAAGAACTGAAAAATAAAGAACACTAAAATAATTTAATTATTTAACACGGAGAAAGGGGTGAATGCTATTTTAACAGCTGACAGCATTAGGATTTATTAAGGGACAGAGAGAAACAATAATTAACTATCTTGTACTCTACTATCAGCACAAAAGCAAACAGCAAATCTCTAGGTAGCCACTTAAATCTAAAATGTAAGAATATATTTTTGGGTAGGTAAGAATTAAAAAAAAAAAGCCTAAAACACCTCCCAACCAACCACCATAACCAGAAAAAGAAAACACACACACACAAAACTAGACTAAGTTGTTCTGGACTTCATTGTTTAGAAGACTTTATAGCACCAGTCTAAGATGGTTAATATGGGGTCCAGAACAACATGAATCCCACCAGCAAACAACTGTATAAGACTTCACAGTTTACCAGGCACTTTTGGATATCATCTCATTTAATCCTCACAACAACCTGGTAAGGCTGTTATCACCATCAACCTCATCTTAAATTAAGAAAACTGTAGGGTTATGGAGGTGAAGTGACTTTATCAAGACAACACAGAAAGGAAGCAGTCTGATCATCTGATTCTTTCCCTTTAACTGGTAATTCTCAGTGAAGGGCAGGGGTGATGGTAGTGATGGTAGAAGAGGCTGAGTGAAAGGTCATGGCCCCAGGTGACAATCACTGTGATGCCCCTAAGGTGTTTAGATGCTGGGTGGGTTTGGGAAGTACTGCCCTAACTAAAGACAGGGTCTGTTCTCAAAGTTTCTTCCTGCTTTAAGTTGACAGAAAACATCTGGAAGTCCCAAAGTTTCCGTACTAGATTATAACATGGCTTCAAACCTGTTTGGTTCCGTCTGGTTCAAACCCCTGCTGGGAATTTGCATTTTTAACAAGTTTCCATACTTGTTAGAATACTATCTACTGCTGGTTAGGGATAAATTCTGAGAACCACTAGTAAAGCAAACCCAAAACTCACTGCCAAGTCGATTCTGACTCATAGTGACCCTACAGGACAGAGCAGAACTGCCCCATAGGGTTTCCAAGGCTATTAATCTTTACGGAAGCAGACTGCCACATCTTTCTCCTGCTGAGTGGCTGGTGGGTTTGAACTGCCAACCTTCTGGTTAGCAGCTGAGCACTTTAACCACTGTACCACCAGGGCTCGCTTCCAGTAGAGAAGTGGTTCTCAAAATTTACTATACATACGTAAGAATCCACTGGGATTAAAAAACCCAATGCCGTTGAGTTGATTCTGACTCATGGAGACCCAACAGGACAGTGTAGAACTGCCCCATAGGATTTCCAAGGAGCGGCTGGTGCATTTAAGCTACCGACCTTTGGTTAGCAGCCGTAGCTCGCCATAGCTCTTAACCAGTGTGCCACCAAGGCTCCAACTGCGATTAGACAGGCCCGTAAAACAAACAATAATACACGTAACTCAACCATGTATACGAGACTAACTGGGCACACCAGCCCAAGGGTGAGGACGAGAAGGCAGGGGGGACAGGAAAGCTGGACGAATGGGTGAGGAACCCAGGGTCAAGAAGGGAAGAGCACTGACACGTTGCGGGGTTGGCAACCAATGTCACAAAACAATATGTGTATTAATTGTTTAAAGAGAAACTGATTTGCTCTGTAAACCTTCACCTAAAGCACAATTTAAAAAAAAAAGAAGAATCAACTGGGGATCTTGTTAAAATGTAGATTCTGATTCAGTATATTTGGGAATAGAAATGCAAATTCTCAGCATGGGTTCCAATCAGAATGAACTCATTTGAAGCCCTGGATTATACTTACCCAGAACACAAATAACACTTAAAAATAATGCATATGTTTATGGTTTATCTTTAATCATAGTATACATACCTGATAATGACATTAAAGTATTATTGATAACGTATAGCCAAGTACACTTCCGAGGAAATAACTTAAAAAAAAAAAAGATGATAATTAAATCCTCCAATTATTATTCCTTTATTCCTTAACCTCCAAATTCCAATATTCTGAAATGGTATAAAAATAACTATATTCTATCTTTTAGTAAATTACCAAGACCTTAGAAAAAATATCTTTCAACATGAACATATAAAGAGTATGATATTACTCCTTTATATACTAAAATCATAAAAATTAAAATTGAGACACACATAAAATGAAGATATACCTTTTATTAAATTTGTTCAAATTAATTTCTTAAATTAAAACTCGTAATTACCTGTTCCATTGTTGCCTCATGTAGCTCATTGAGATTCAATGTGTAAATACCATCTTCAGTTCCAAAAATAATGTATTGATCTAAAGCAGGTGAGATAAATTACCAGAATATACTATTATTTTCTGAAATCATTCACTAAAATAATGGTTTTATGTTTTAATGGTATTAAGAGTTAGCTACCCACTCATCCAATGAAAAGTTATTTTCTAAAATTCATGCCACCTTCTTTACTTTTTTCCCCAATTCTTATCATTTAAAAGTAGATATATTCTCTGTTAGACTAACTCACTCTCACTTTTTCTTACTATCCAACCCTCTCCCTTCAACACTTCTATATTTTAACTTTTTTATTATAGTTATATATATTTTGTAAGACCCTTCAAATAAATGCTCATTTAAACAAAGAAATAATATATTAAATATAAATTATAAATCATGACACCACCAGTAACAAAGAGCACATCTAGTACCCAGATTTTGGTTTCTAAATACTATTTCCACTAACAGGAATCAAAGCTTCTTGGAGAAAAGAATGATCCCGATTCTGGGGCGAGGAAGTACAAGATGAGCCTAGAAATCTTCTTGTGCCACAAAGTAAGGAAGAGCTCAAAAAATGAAGATGTAGCAAACAAAAGAACACAGGCAGTCCCACTGGTCAAAAAATTTGGAACAACTTACGCATTAAAATAAATAATAATAGTAATGGATTATACCTTATGGAATAAAATAAGAATTCGTAAATTCAAACTGATGTAAGTATATAAGTGAATAGACAGGAGAGAAAGGAAAGCTTTCCTTCAGTAAATATAAAAGCAATGATGGAATTAAAAACTGCCAGTGGATGCTAAAACTAATGGGTGAAAGTCTGTTAAGCAAGAAAATATACAGTCAATTTATCTCCCCACTAATTACTTATTAATTTGAGGGAACAATAGTAACTTTACAGTGGAGAAAGCCAGCGAACACCACCTTAACCAAATGATCAATGTCAATATCACCAGTATTTGGACAAGCTGCTATCATGTGCCTCTTGATATGATGTACTGAGAAGGGCACAAAAACACTTCTGTGATAGTTTGGCCAAAAAAATGCATAACCTGATCTAAGCAGGAGAACACATCAGATAAACACAAATTGAAGGATATTATACAAAATAAATGGCCTCAGAAATGCCAAGATCAAGACAGACAAAGAAGGACTAAGGAGAACTATTTCAGATTAAAAGAGACTAAAGAGACATGGTAGCCAAAGGCAACATATGACCACCCTGAACTGGATGCTACACTGGGGGAAAGGCTTGGGAGACTATAAAGGACATTATTGGGACAATTAATAAAATTTGAATAGGGACTATGGATTAGAAAATAGTATTACATCAATGTCAAATTTTCTAATCTTTATAAATATACTGTGATTATGTTTGAGACCATTCTTGTTCCTAGAAAATACACGCTGAAGTATAAGGGAAAGAACACGTCTCCAACTCATTCTTCAGTGATTCGGAAAAAAATGCATAGACATAGATAATGATTAAAAAAATGGGGCAAAGTAGAAATAATCGGTGAATCTGAGAAGAAGGTATATGGGAATTCCCTGTACTATTTTTGTAACTCTTCTGTAAGTTTGAAATTATATAACAATTAAAAGTTACAAGCAAAAAATAAACCATCTTCTTACTTTTAAAATACATTTTTTCTGTTTATACTTTCTTATAGGGCATTCTGAAGCTCTGGTGGCACAGTGGTTAAGAGCTACGGCTGCAAACCAAAAGGTCAGCAGTTTGAATCCACCAGCTGCTGGGAACCGACTTGATAGCAACGAACAAACAACAACAATAGGGGCATTTAAAACAGATCATTTTATGTCCTGTTTTTATTACCGTACTGAAGGGGAAACAAACATTTCCTGAACAATCTCTATTGCCGAACCTTTGTTTGCTAATTGCTGGACACTCAGATAGGCGCCTTTCTTCCTTGTAACAAGATCAGTGCTAAGAGTACTCATATTACAAATGATGACACTCAGAATCAGATGTGTTAAGTATGTTTTCCAAGTTACATGGTAATGACAGAACTGGCATTCAAACCCAGACTTATTTGATTCCAAATTTTTGTCTCTACATATGCTTCCTCACTTTAGAATGATTTCAGTCTCGATTTTAAAAATAAATGTCATTTTGAAATCATTTCAGACTTATGGAAAAGTTAAAAAAGTACAAAGAATCCCTGAATACCCTTAATACAGATACCACAAAATGTTAACACTGACTACCTGTGCTTCATTCTTCTCTCTCCACACGCACATTACTCTTTTCTGAACTGTTTAAGCTACAGGCATGATACCCCTATATGCCTAAATATTTCAGTGTGTATTTCGTAACAAAGAAAAAGAAAGGCAAATATAATTACAGTACAATCATCAAAATCAGGAAATTAACACTGAATAATACTATTATCTAATCTATAGACCTTACTGGTTGAGACTGTCAATCGTCCCCATAACGTCCTTTAATGGTCCAAGAACATCCAAAATTATGACTGTTATCAGCTGTGATGTCCCTTTAGTCTCCTTTAATTAGTTAAGTTATTACACAATTTAAATTCTAATGCCTTTAAATCAAAGCCATAATTATCTGCTTAGGGTGTTGCAGGAACCTACACCATTGTCTCCAAAGTCATATTCTTGAAGTAAACAACTTCAGTTCAATGATCATAAAGATCCTTACCCATGATAAATACTTTATTAGAGATGTATATAAAAGTTCAGAAATTTTACCTTTGGTATCAGGATGTATCCAGGATGTTGCACAATTAATTTTCAAAGGGCAGCCATCAAAAACTTTTGAAAAACATGCTCCCATCTTATTTATAAAAAGAGAAATGTTGACTTATTAACTTTATATATTATTAGAAAAAATAGCTAAGATTATGAAACGTCGAACTTATTCTTATTTGCAGGTGCTTGTGGTTTTATCCAAAACTAAAATTTTAATATTTTGATGTAATTTAACCCCTTCAATCAAAGGAGTCTCATATTCTTTCCTTTTGTAGATCACTATTTTGGGGGAAAATATCAAATATACCAAAACATCTACATATTTCAATGATACATCCTAGGACTTTTAAGTTACTGCTTTTCATGAGGACTAACATATATTGATGTGAAATAATGGATGATTTTATTCAATAATATAGTGATTATAATCGTGGTATAACTCCTTAATAGTGATAACAGACAAAAAGACTAAAATTTATAATATATATTAGACTTTTACTGAATAAAAAAATACAATTTATACAGTACCCCATTCACATGATTGGCTGAACCACTTCACAGGTGGGTAGCACTAGACCAGAGAACAAGCATTTACACAAGCTTCCCTGCTCCTTTTCACAGTGTGTAGTCCAATGTGAAGATGGCCTCACGGGCAGAAAGACATTTAACCCACACAATGAAGATGGCACAGTGCTATTAGCATCATCATATTAAAATTAAATTGGCCTTTGTGGGCTAATTTGGGACACTAACTGCTATTATTTATAAAAAGTAAAGCATTCTCCAAATTTTAACCAAAGCACTCAAATTAGGGTACATGATCTGACCTACTGTATATCTAAATGTATCTAATGCCTTATGTTGTAACAGTCTACTGTTCCAGTTTGTATTTTAATGATACTCTTTCTTTCAATGGCTCAAGATACTTATTATTAAAAAAACAAACTTACGATGCTTCTGAAGAGATAAATGGCAAACGGTTCACATAAAAATATTCCTTACCAGTACTTTTGGGGTGGGTGGTAGGCCATTGATGACAGATTTCTGTGGGAAAAGTAATTTTGAATACTGTTAAGACCTCCTAAACCTTAAAAAAAGTCTTTATACGTTCAGAAATTCAGTTATTCACATTCTTAAATAGATTATTCCCCTTACATGATAAATACAGAATTAGTTATAACTAATCACCAAAATGCCTGTTAGACCTACAGGGAAGTCTCGCTTGTCCTTTTTTCGTGGTAACTGTGGTGCTTGTGCTGATCCTTCTGTATTTTCACTCATCAGTTTTGAAATACCATCACCATTTCCTAAAGAGAATCATGTTTAAAAGTTAAATGACCATAAGAATAAGTACATTTTTCTTGAAAAAAATAATTTCCCCTTACTCCTACTACTTATTTTCCTCTTGGGTAATTCTTTATTGGGCAATACCCTCAGATCAGTTAATTTATTTCTGGTGCCTTTCTTTACTTTTGTAGAAGTAGCACTGCATCTTTAGCACTGGTCTTGATCCATGAAAACAAGCGTCTTTCCATACTGTAAGAAAAATGAAATGTGATCTACTGACGCTAATATTCAAGGCCTTGCATAACTGAACTTAAATCCACCTTTTCAGTCTTGACTCTCAGTATATACCCTTCCAAAGCTCACACTTTGCCATACTGGACTGTACTTCAAACACAACTCAGACTTTCCTGCTTTAGTACATTAGCTATTCTTTCTGTTCTCCAAGAATGCCTTTCAGAGTGGCTCCATCTACTGAAGGCTGCCCAAGCCCTATAAAACCCTGCAAGAAGGCCATCTCCTTTAGTCCCTATCCTACCTTCGTCAGAAATCTCTGGTTTTCTACTATGTATAGTTCATTATTGTAGGAGACAAGCTGTCTTGTCTAATGTTATGTGTGTATGGGTATACTCATGCTATAGACCCTTTAGTTCTGGAGAGCAGGACCATCCATTCATCTTTTTAGATCCTCTAATTTTTAGTAAGGTATCAAATCAGGGCTGAATTAGACTGAATGTATTTATAGCCCATTCATGTGCAATTAAAGAATCTTCACAAAGATTTCAACAGTAGTAAGACGGACTGAAAAAAAAAAAAGACGTTTCTTAAATAGAAAAAATTGGCTTTCTTTTCAGTGTTTACTTTGTTTTATTTACCCAGGTCACAGTATCTAGCTGTATGCACTCCAAGGATGCTGATACTGCTAGCCATACCAATAGAGGAAGTCTCTACTGCAGGACCACAACTTGGGCTACTCTGTCTTCTGCGAAGCTGGGGAGCTCTGTTCTCTGAATCAGGGCAACATTTTATGGTTGATGATTTTTCTTCATCTGGGAGGCTGTCTTCAGGGTAACTGTTTATCCTTGGCTATTGATGATAAGACAAAAAATTACTTTAATAATTTTACATCTTTGTACTCCCTGCCAGAAGAAAATTGTATTCATCTAAAATACATTTAAGAGAAATTTGAACAAATTTAATAAAACTATTTGGAAAATGTCAAACCCTTAAGTAGCTCACCTTAGGAGGTAGTGGAGGTGGTACTGCACGTTTTGAGGTTGATCTAATACAAAGAGAATAATGCAATTTAATTTAATTTTTTTTTTTATTGTACTTCAGGTGAAGGCTTACAGAACAAATAGTTTCTCATGAAACAGTAGTACACATATTGTTTTATGACACTGGTTAACAACCCCACAACATGTCAACCCTCTAACTTCTCAATTTTTTTTTTGGTGAAAATACACACAGCCAAAGATACACCATTTCAAAAATTTCTACATGCACAGTTCAGTGACATTGACTACACGAGAATAACGCAATTGAGATGGTGATAAATGACTATAAAACACAGGACGCTATTAAATGTGTATTAAAATCTGTTTATATTCCGAGGACATAAAAGACGAATAGATCATGGTAAAGAGTATAAAACCTTTAAGGAGACCTAGGCTTACTAGTAAAAAAATAGATTCAGAATTTTAGAGATGGAATCCAGAGGGAATCCCAGTGGCTAAAGGCCTTAAATACCATCAAGTATTTGCTACTCAACAAAGTGTGATCCTCAAATCAGCAACACTGGCATCACCTGGAAACTTTTATAAATGCAGCCTCAAGACCTACTGAGTCAGGATCTACATTTTAATAAGCTCTCCAGGTGATGAACAGGCACATTAAAATTTGAGAAGTACTGTTCTAACCCTCTGATCCGAACCACTAATCCAGTCACTGCAATCAACTGGGAAGCTTTCTAGATTCTTAGATTCCAGTTTCAGACTATATTCTGTAGCAGGGGTTGGCAAACCTTTTCTGTAAAAGGGTAGATAGTAAATATGGTAGGCTTTGTAGCCATACAGTGGTTGCAACTGCTTAACTCTGCTACTGTAGTGTGAAAGCAGCCACAGACAATATATAAACAAATGAATGTGGCTGTATTTCAATGAACCTTTATTTATGGGCATTGAAATTTGAATTTCACATAATTTCCATGTGTCACAAAATGTTATTCTTCTTTGATTTTTTTTCAAGCATTAAAAAATGTAAACACCATTCTTAGCTTGCAGGCTGTATAAAAATAGGCAGCAGGCTGGATTTGGTCTACAGGCACTAGTTTGCTAATCTCGGACCTATAGGTCTAATGTGGGGGCCCAGAAATCTGTATTTCCGAAGGGCTCTTTACACAACCGCAATGCACAAATAGATTTGGACAACTTCTCTGGGTCAGCCGTCTTAATTACTGAGGAAGACAGTTCTAGAGATCTGAAATAACTACACTGGAGAGATGGAATTGGGGCTTTTGACTCCAGTATAGTATTTTCCCCCACTACATCATGTGACTCATCTTTTGGTATTTATCATTATACGTAGTACATTCTGATTTAAAAAAATAAACAGCCTTAATGATCAATATATGATGATTTTTGGTAATAAAAAGTCAGAAGCTTTACATGGACAAAAGGCATAGTGCAACTTTTTAAAGAACGTAAATGAAAGTTTATTAGAAAAACCCCCACCCCCCAAATACTGTTTTTATGTTATCAAGTGAAATATGGTTCTTAAGTTAGAAAACAACTTACTTGCCAGTATTTGTACCATCAACAAAAGGATTCCACTGTAATACAAAGTTTGGGTCTGATGACACTCCCTGTGATGATAAAATAATATAGTTTAAAATGCTACCTAGTAGCAGATATTAATCATTCTATTTGATTCAATAAAATATTCTAGTATCATGAGTGTTAATCATCTTGGCACTCAATCATTTGACATACTTAGGTCAATGACTCATTATTAGTTGACTTTAACTTAAGAAATTCCATAAACATACTAAATATAGTTTCAAATGTGACAAGTCCTCTTAACCAATATGCTACTATATTCCAAAGCTAAACAGAAAAAGCATCACTACTCCATTAGCATGGAGAAATAAACATCATATTATTAAATTTTATCATTAATGTATTGGTGCTACTACTTTTTCCTACTAGCACAGAAATTGAGAATTTTTTATACTCTCGTATATACAGTAAGAAAAGCGCTGATTCCAACATCAAGGACAAAGAGGTCACTTAACAGAAGACAATTACTCTAGAAACTATGCTTTCATTAAAGCTTAAAAATAAATGAGATGTTAAGGTTATATCAAGCATATACAATGAATACAGCAAAATTCTTACTGAACAAAATTAAACAGTAAATTATTTGCAAAAATTACATTTTAAAATGAAATACTAGTAGTTGAAATCTATTATTTAGAAATAAAAACTATGGTGGTACAAATACAGACAATCTACCTAGGGTGATTTATCTATTACTTTTTTCCTTTTAGATAAGGAAAAGACTGACTAAATAGTAACCTCAAAATAAGAGTAATGGTTAAAAAAAAAAAAAGGTATATTAACAAAATAAATACTTAAAAAAAAACAGTAAAGGAACATAAAAATGTAGTATCTATTACAAACCTGACACAGCAATAAGAACAAAGATCCTGAGAGCTAAAGCTAAATATCAGATTCCATATATTTAATAACTTCATATAAATTTTTTAAAAGACTCAGGAGGGGTCAAACCTAATGCTTGAATGACTGTATTACTTTGCACTCTGGTCAAAGTACACCTCAATATATGTTTTCTCATATTCTAACATGTAAAATACTTTAAAAGTCACAATTCCTACCATTTCATCCCGTGCTTCTGTTTCTTTTCTCAGAGGAGGCTCAAACTGTAATTTATCAACTGAAAAATATAGAATAAATATTTACAATTCAATACCTTAAAGGACTAACCTCAGAAACGTAATGAGAAGTACATGTACGTGCAGAGGGAGGTGGGAGTCAAGAGAAAACGGGGAAGAAGTACTAGACGACTACTCCTTTTTCTTTACGCTTACCCAAAACAAAGTAACTATCTAGGACCTTGGTAACATCTCTACTTAATTCTGGACTGAAGTCAGAAAATTATATAGCACATTTTATGCAAAAGAGATTTTAAAAAATTAATTACAAGTAGATGATTAAGGGAAAAAATGTTAGAATTTTCTCTATCTAGGCTGCAGACTATTTTGAGACTAAATTAAGTTATAATTTCAGGGAAAACTTGAACCAAGAAATATTACCTGTAAGCTACTAAAAGAACAAATAATTTTTGTCAAGTTAAATGTTATACTCGTATTCAGGAACCTGATATTGTATTTTGCTAAATGTGTATTTTATCTAGCCCAGTCAGAGTGATTTCAGAATTATCCCAAATATTCAAAGAATAATTTATTTCATATGACATATTCTAAACCATAGAACAGGATGGCTTATCATCTACTCAAAAAGTACACAGAATTCTGAAATCCTAAAATCCAATGTGAAAAAAAGGTCAAAAAAATTATAAAACATTCATGCTTGGATCACAGAGATATAAGATTCCTAAATACAATCTTAGCAGACATTAAAAAAAGCCCTCTCAAATAGGATCCAGTTGTCCTTATCACTAAAAACAAGATTTGTAAAGCAATACAAAGTACTGATAACTTATTCATCACATTACAACAGAAGAGTTTCAATAAAAGTTAAGACATAAGATTTTCAATAAAAGCTTGGAAGACATCCTATAAAATATAGTATCTAATTTTTATTAATAATCTAAAATAAAATGAGCTAGCCATTAATGACTTATTTTTTAACATAATTTTAAAAATTTTAATTCAAGAGCCATACTACAATTCATGAAGAACCACTTCACTCTTGAAATAGAGACTAATTCTAAACGGCATACAATATGGCAAAGAAAGAAATAAAATATCACTTTTTAGTAACAAGAACTATATACCCAGAAAATATAAAGACTTAAAAAAATTCCTAGGGAAAATGAGTATCATAAATTTGTAGGGTTAAAGTTATACTGAAATATGAACTACATCCGAATACATATAGCAGTATCAGCAACTGAAATGAGAGATTTCATTTATACTAACAATCTCCATTGCCTTTATTATTTATTATCTTCAGTCTTCAGGTAAAATAAAAAGGACAAATGGAATTTTCAAACTTAAGTTGGCCAACTTTCAGAAATTCTCAAACTTTTTTAACCTAAACTGTACTGTTGTTTTTTTGCTTTAATTCCCTCAGGAGCTCATTAACTCTCTCCTAGTGAACCAAAAACTGAGCATCTTACACGTTTGGGAATATTGCCCCTAACTCCAGTCTCTACAACATTACAGCTAATATAGCTAGGGTGTCAGAGTTGGGTGTATGAAATCAGATTAGTTAGAATGAACAATCCCACTATTGCCTAGAAGATCCAGATATTCTGATATGTTAAAAGTATGTAGCCTCAATTAGTCTGAGATTTTATTATTCCATTAAAAATACAAGAACATCCAATTCAATCCTCCAAAAACACCAACTGAAAATATATATCAGACACATACAATTTATTTCTGAAGCTGTCCGTTCAGCTCTGGCATTCCTTTTTGTAGATCTAATGGTATGACGAATGATTGCATGGGGCTGTGAATATAAGCATAATACACACACTTCAACAAATTTCAAAGATAAAGTTAAAAGGTCAAACTTTCTCTTTTTAATTAAGTGGCACTTTATTGACAAATACGATTATTTACTAATAAATTATACAATAAACATAAAACAACCAAGAGTAAAATAATTTAAAAGTTTATTGCACGTTTATACTGTGTGAAATATTAAAGAGATTCAAAGACATGTTAGACAGGGATCCTGTACTCAAAGAGCTTAGAGTCTAGGAAGATGAGAAACAGAGACAAATACAAGAAAGAAAATAAATGTTATTAAGAAGATAAATGGATTACTCTTAATGCCCAGAGCAGGAGAAAGGACTTTCACCTGGAGGGGTATAGCGTTCTTCATGAAAGAATTGTAATCTCATCTGGGGCCCTGAAAGACAGGTAGGCTTTGGATATGTAGATATGTGGGAGAATTCTAGACAGCAGAAAGAACATGAACAAAGTGATGCAAGAAAGAAAAAGAAACTGTGGAGTTTTTACAGGGACGAGAGGTGGGTTTTTATTTGGCTACAGTGATGATTAGGTGAAAAGATAATAAAACTGAAAAGAGTGGGGTAAACCAGATTATGAAGGGCTCTAAATGCCAACTTAGAGCTCTCAACTTTATTTTCTTGTCCAAAAAAGGAATTCTGGGAGATTTTAAAGCAAAGGAGGGGCATCACAAAAGTCAGACTTTATGTGTAATCTGGTAAGTGTGTAAGAGAGCACAGAGGGGAGAAATACTGGATGCAAGAAGATCAGGTAAGAATACTGTATGTAGCAAGCCAAGTGAGAGGCTTACTACTTCCATACTTCCACCCTCTTTTATAAGCTCTTGCTCTTTTGAAGCTATGTCTTCAGCTCAACTTCTATGTACCAAATTTCTGATGACTCTTTCTCACTAACTGATGACTCTGAAAATGGTTCATATTTTTTCCCTTCTAGTTCAAGACCTACCTTCACACCAAAGAACTTCAAAGGCCCAGGTTGATGTACTATCCATTGTTCTGGACTTAAGTTCTATGACTTCATCTCTAAAGACATTCTCCTGTACTTCAATGCATCCTCTACTCCTAGGATCATATCCTGGATCCTGTCATCAACTCTAATATTCCAAATTCAGGCTATATTCTAAATGTCAGATCCTTTGAACTTGCAATTACTCCCACTGCACTTGTTTTATGTTCCCATTGAGAAGCTCAAGTCCATGGATCCATTACTTTCTCACTTTGCATCAACATCTTGTCTATATTCACTTTTCTCCCTATCCAGTTTAGATAAGGGCTTTGAACCTGTTTGTTCTGGTTCAAACCCCTAGTGAGAATTTGCATTTCTAACAAGTTCCCAGGCGATGCTAATGCTGCTGGTTAGGGACCAATTCTGAGAACTAACAGTAGAGCAGTGGTTCTCAAAATTTATCACACCTAAGAATCACCTGGGGATCTTGCTAAACTGTAGATTCTGATTCAGTCTAGCTGGGGGTGGAAATGCAAATTCTGAGCAGGCGTTAGAACCAGAATGAACTGGTTCAAAGCCCTGGTTTAGATCCAGTGGTCCCCAATTTCAAGGAATCCCTTGCCAATATCTTAAGCTCCCTTTGCCCCACTGTCCTTCAGTACACTGGCATGGCAAAATGCCAACCATGGATGAACTTAAGTAGCTACTTTTGTGTTCACATCTGAGCTATCAATCACTGCTGGAGAAAAATTACAAAGCAGAAAACGTTGAAAACTCACCTCATCTGAGCCCTCAAGTTTGCCCACAAACACTTCCCTAGTTATTTTACCCATCCATTCTCTTCAATTACTATTTCATACCTTCTCCACACTCTTTAAATCCACCAATTTCCTTCACTTTCAGATGAACCTGTCACTTCACAAAAAAACCGAAGTCATCACATAGGACTTAACTTCTAGCTATACTATCATCTTCCTCACTAATGCAAGGGAAGAAGTTTAAAACCAAGTACCTCATCATACTCTAGATTCCAGTTTCTCCTTCATTCTCGGGGACTTTGCCTATTGCCTCTCTTGAATCATCTATCTATTGGATCCTTTTCACAAGAATTTAAACCTGTTCAAGCACCCCCCTCACCTAAAAAATAAATGAATAAACATCCTCTCTTCAACACATTCTCCTCTAGCTACTTACTGCTCTATCCTACACTTCCCTTTTCCAACTAAATTTTGTAAATGAATTACTGTACTTACCTTTCAAAACACTCCAATCTAGTTTCTCCTCCACTATTTGAAAACTACCCTTGTTAAAATCATCAAACAACACTTAAAATACAAAGGCTACTTTAACTTAACTTCTAGGCAGTATCCTCGTTGAAACTCTCCTTTCTTATTTCAATGTTCCTTACCAATCTCATTTGCCAGTTCCTTTTCCCTTGATCCTTAAATTTTGGAAGAAACATTCTTTTTTTTTGTCATTGTAAATATTATCTATTACACAACTTCTGCCAATTCAACGTTTTATAAGTGTACAACTTATTGACAGCAATTACAATAATCGGCTGATTAATCAATGTGATATTTCCATCATTGTTAACCACCCCTTCCCCTGCTCCCTCCAGCCTCTGGAAACCACTGATAAACTCTGTTGTCTATACTTTGCCTTTTCTTTTTTTTATATAAGTGAGGTCATAAAATACTTGTCCTTTTGTGATTGACTTATTTCACTCAGCATAATGTCTTCAAGCTCCATCCATACTGTAGCATGTATCAAGACTTCATTTCTCCTACTGGCTGAGTAGTATTCTATTGTCTGTATGTACACCATACTATTTATCCATTCATCTGTTGATGGGCATTTAGGTTGTTTCCACCTTTTGGCTATTGTGAATAGTGCTGCAGCAAACACTGGTGTACAAATCTCTGAGTCTCTGCTTTCAAGCTTTTTGGGTATATATCTAGAAGTGGGATTGCTGGGTCATATGGTAGTTCTAAGGAGCCCTGGCCACGCAATGGTTAAGTGCTCAGCTGCTAACCGAAAGGCTGGTGGTTTGAACTCACCAGTCACTCAGCGGGAGAAAGATGTGGCAGTCTGCTTCCGTGAAGATTTCAACTTTAGAAACCCCATGGAGCAGTTCTACTCTGTCCTACACAGTTGCTATGAGTCAGAATCGACTTGACGGCAACAAGTTTGGTTTTTGATGATAGTTCTATTTTTAGTTTTTTGAGGAACCGCCACAGTGTTTTCCACAACCATTTTGCATTCCCACCAGCAATGGGTAAGAGTTTCAATTTTCCCACATCCTTCTTAACATTTATTATTTTCTGTTTTTTTAATCTTAGCAATCCTAGTAGAAGTGAAATGGTATCTCATTGTGGTTTTGATTTGCATCTCTCAGATGGCTAATGACGCTGAGCATTTTTTCATGTGTTTGGTGGCCATTTGAATGTCCTCCTTGGTGAAATGTCTATTCAAGTCCTTGCCCATTTATGAATGGGTTATTCATCTTTTTGTCGTTAAGGTGTCAAAGTTTTATATGTTGTTGTTATGTGCCGTCAAGTCGCTTCTGACTCATAGTGACCCTAGGTACAATAGAACGAAACACTGCTCAGTCCTGTGCCATCCTCACAATGGCTGTTATGCTTGAGCCCGTTGCTGCAGCCATGGTGTCAATCCATCTTGTTGAGGGTCTTCCTCTTTTTCACTGACTGTCTATGATGTCCTTCTCTAGGGACTGGTCTCTTCTGATAACATGTCCAAAAGTATGTGAGAAGTCATCTTGCCATCCTTGCTTCCAAGGAACATTCTGGCTGTTATTTCTTCCAAGACAGATTTGTTCGTTCTGCTGGCAGTTTATCATATATTCAATATTCTGCAACAACACCATGATTTAAATGCATCAGTTCTTCTTCTGTCTTCCTTATTCATTGTCCAGCTTTTGTATGCACATGAAGCAACTGAAAACACCATGGCTTGGGTCAAGTACACCTCAGACCTTAAAATGACAACTTTGTTTTTCACACTGTAAAGAGTTCTTTTGCAGCACATTTGCCCAATGCAACACGTTGTTTGATTTCTTGACTGAAGTTTTATAAATATTTTGGTTATCAGATTGTTTTTGGATATGTGGTTTCCAAAGACATTCTTAGAAGAAAAAGTAGGGGCAATGCTGTCAGGTCTAGCTTTTAAAAATGGATTATCTAATATAATAACAAAAGCACAAATAGCAAGAGACAAAATAAATAAATGGGACCTCATAAAAATTAAAAGCTTTTGTTCATCAAAAGACTTTACCAAAAAAGTAAAAAGACAAGTGTCTTACCTGGGTTCTCTAGAGAAGCAAAACCAGTGAAGTGTATATATATATCTATATATATACATACATGCACACACATGTATACATATACATATATACCATTGCTGTCAAATCAATTCAGACTCATAGAGACCCTACAGGACAGAGTATAACTGCCCCACAGGGTTTCCAAGGAGCGGCTGGTGGATTCTAACTGTCAACCTTTTGGTTAGCAGTCAGTTTCTTAACCACTGCACCACCAGGGCTCCACATGTATGTGTATGTGTGTGTGTGTGTGTGTGTGTGTGTGTGTGCGTGTATGTATATAACAGACATGTATATATATACACACATACACACATATGTAGAGAGAGAGAGAGAGAGATTTATCTCAAGGAAATGGCTCATGCAGTTGTAAAGCCTGGCAAGTTCCAAGCCTGTGGGTCAGGCATCATGCTGGAGGCTTCTCCTGATTCATGCAGCTGCAGCGGCTGACGAACCCAAGATCAGCAGGTAAGATGGCAGGCTGCTGGCTCACAGGCTGTGGAGGCCAACGAATCCCAAGATCAGCAGGCAATATGGCAGGCCACTGGCTCAAGTCCCAAGAACCAGAGGTCAGATGACAATGAGCCAGATGCAGGATACAGAGCAAGCATGTGGGCTTTACCAGACATCCATATATATACTGGATGTAGGTCATATCCCTGAGGAAACTTTCCTTACAACTGATTGGCTGATCACATCATGGAGGATGACTACATCATTACATAACTGCCAAACTACATCATTATATAACTGCCAAACCACTGTGAATCATGGCCCAGCCAAGCTGACACACAGCCTTAAGCATCACAACAAGCTACTGACTAGGAGAATGCCCTTAGGCTTTTATTTATTTATTTATTTTTATTGTTGTAATTAAATGAAGTTTACATTTCAAGTTAGTCTCCCATACAGAATTTTTTTTTTTTTAAACATACATTGTTATGAGGCTCCAACCACTCACCCCATTCTGGGACAGCACACTCCTCCCCTCTGCCCGATTCCCCATGAACATTCAACCAGCTCCTAACTCTCTCTGCCTTCCCCTCTCACCTCTGGACAGAAGCCGCCCCTTTGGTCTCTTGTATCTACTTGTCTAGGAGGCACACTCTTCACAAGTATCACTTTATGTCCCACAGTCCAGTCCAATCCTTGTCTGAAGAGTTGGCCTCGGAAACTGTTTTAGTTCTGGGGTGATGGAGAGACCAGGGGCCATGCTTTCCAGGGCGCCTCCAGTCTTAGTCAGACCATTAAGTCTGGTCGTCTTAGCAGAATTTGGGTTCTGCATCCCATCGTTCTACTGCTCCATCAGGGACCCTCTGTTGTGTTGCCCTTAGGCTTTTAAAGCCCAACATTTTTAATATGGTTTGCAATGGCCAGTACCTAGCTCTGTAAACTCATCTCCCACCACTTCCTTCCTTGTTTTCTGCTCTAGCCAGACTGATTTTTCTTTAGTTCCTCAAGTACCACCGTTTCTTTCATCACTTGGCTTTCAAATACACTATATTCCCTCTGCTCACAACACAAATGCCTGCTCTCTTCTTCTAATTTCAATTCATCCTTCAGATTTTTAGCTTAAATATTACTTCTACAGTGAGTCCTTTCCTCTCCCTATATCTCTAAAGCATTCTATATTTCCCATTCCATAACAGTTATCACACTTGTAAATTACTTGCTGGTGTTTCTGAACTTCCTTTGAGATGGTAAGCTCTTTGAAGGCAGGGGTAGCATCAGTCTCATCTACCAATGTGTTCTCAACTGCCTGGTACAAGGTTTTGCATTTGAAGGAAGAAAAAGTATGGTGATACAATTAAACAGAAATAGAGAACTTAGAGGGTAAAGCAGATTTGGGAAGCCCAGCAAAATGGTGTGGGGAATAAAAGACTTATTTATTAACATAACCAGTGGAGAGTAATTGGAGAATCAAGTAATACACAATTTTACCTTTAAGGTGTAATAATTTTTAAATTTTTAATGATCTTATTTATCAATCCCAAATCTGAAAATGATGGCTTAAGTAGAAAAAATTCTATGCATGGCTGATTTATTCAATATTTTCAATAAAAGTTCATTTGACATTCAACAAAAGATTCACTGAGTACCCTACTACATGCTAGGACTATGCTACATACTAGGCAATGGAGAAACAAAGATTAGCTTTTAAAGATCTCCTAATGACTGTTTCTACTAAGTGTGTATACAGAAATGATGGTGTATTAACTAAGAGAGGAGACTCTGAAGTCAGTTTCCCTGGATCCAAATCCTGGCTCTACCACTTACTAGCTGTGTGACCTTGGGCAAATTATTTTCATTCTTTGTCCCTCATTTCCTTATCTGTAAAATGAGGGTATTAATAATACCTACCTCAAAGGACTGTTTTGAATATTAGATGAATCAACATGGAAATTATTTGGCATAATGCTTGGCACACAACGTATACTCACTGTTAGTATTTATTATGATACGTATTAGGTGTAATTTAAAACTAAAGAACATGAAGTAGAAAATTCTATTTAGTAAATAATATGCAAACTTTAGTTCTATACTCTTACTAGAAATAAAAGTAGACATAAAAAGGAAAATAAGGCATAAAAAGAAATGAAAAGACAGATGCACAGAAACAGAGATGTAAAAACGAATCACAAAAGGAGAGGAAGAGACGCTGGTGAAAAATACACTTGTGTAATAAACAGGTACCTGGCAACGGGCAGGAAGTCCCTCACTCTTATTTACAAGTTGTGCTGTTAAATGTAATATATTCAAAATAATTCTACAGTACTTTCTGAGAAAGCAAGCATAGTTTTGAATAGCCCTACATACTAACAACATTTTCCAAAAAGTATCAGAAAGGAGAAAATTTTCTAAGAATTTCAACTTAAATCTTTAAAATTATCTGTATTCTGCTAATGATCTGTATGTGAAGGAGCCCCGGTGGTGCAGTGGTTAAGCACTCGGCTCCTAACTGAAAGGTCAGTGGTTTGAACTCACCAGCCACTCTGCAGGAGAAAGATGTGGCACTCTGCTTCTGTAAAGATTACAGCCTTGGAAACCCGACTGGGCAGTTCTACTCTGTCCTATAGGGTCGCTATGAGTTGGAATCGACTCGTCGACAAGGGTGATGATTTGTGTAACAGAGAAACTACAAAAATGACCTAGGAAGTCACTTTTTGTGAAAAATAATATGTACAAGTGTTGTGGCTAAACTTCTGTTCTCTTAGTCCAATGCAATATTCTTAAAACTTTTATTCCCTGGAAACAAATGTCCTTTATGTATGTCCTGTAGAAAGATCAAACTTCCGCTTGAGAAGCTGAGGTCTGGAGAGAAGGGAAAACACTAAAAGGATAGAGGAGATAAATAACAACTACTTTTAGATTTCTGAGGGAAAAAGGGGCACACCTGATTCTAATCTCAGCTACCTCTTAAAATCTTTAGGCAAACTAAGGGGGAAAAAAATAAGAGAGACAGTGATAAGGAGAACGGTAATTCTAGTTCTGCTGAGAACCAGAATTAAGAAAAAGTATCAACCAGTACTTACATGCAGGGGAAGTGTAGTTTACACTGTTGATCTTTGTAGCTACACCTATCTTAACTAATGTGAAAACTTGCATTAGAAAACAAATTCTAAGGCCATATTAAACATTTGTTTTTAAATATTAAACTGCAAACACTTCCTTACCTCAAAGTCATCATCATCTCCTTCATTGTAATGTGCGTGGTTGTCTGGATTGTTCACTTTATCCAACAGTTCAACCGCTAGTGCCCTAGAGAGACCAGGCTGTCCAACAAAAGTATGCTAAGCAAAAACAAAACAAGATTTCATGAACATGTCTTTACATCTGTGGCATATATAAAATGTTACTTGTGGTTTACATTTAGTAACTATCAAAAAAAACCCAAACCCGTTGCCACTGAGTTGATTTCAACTCATAGCAACCCTATAGGACAGAGTAGAACTGCCTCATAGGGTTTCCAAGGAGCAGCTGGTGGATTTGAATTGCTGATCTTTTTGTCAGCAGCCTGAGCTCTTAACCACAGCTCCTAGTAACTATCAGAGACACGCATATAGGAACCTACTAATACAAATAAATCAGAAAGTGTATTAGTAAAAATGTTAGCAGAGAATACAGAACTATATAACTAAAGAACCTTTGTGGGGTAAGTTTATAACACGAATAATTTCTCTATATAGAGTTATTTAATCTACATTACAGATAAAATTTTCACCATGTCTATACCAATGACATTCATTACCGATGTCATTATATTGACAGGCAAATAAATATTACGGACAGTCCAATATCACTACAGGGAAAAAAAATACAATCACAAGTATTCTATTATGTTTAATTTAGTAACATTGTGTTAATGTACAAAGACACATATATAATTAAATACTATAACATTTCAATAAAACTCTTGGGTGGTTGTAATCACTGACTTTTTCTAATATAGAAGTGTTTTAAACATACAAATACTCACAGAGCATTCCGTAAATTTACACAGGAAGCCAAGAAAAACAATTTTAGATGACAGTAACATTTTTAAGAGCTTTCTCTAAGGCAAGGGTTGGCATACTATGGTCCATGGGCAAAATGTGGTACACTACCTCTTTTTGCAAATAAAGTTTTATTGGAACACAGCCATGATTGTTCATATGCACTGCCTCTGGCTGCTTTCACACGATGGCAGAACTGAGTAGCTGCAACGAGACTATATAGCTCACAAAGCCTAAAATATTTACTATTTAGCCCTTAACAGAGTTTGCCAACCCCTGCTCTAAAAGGTCATTAAAATTTTTATATTAAAAAACCTAAATACTTTTGTTCTAATGATAGGCTAATTGCTGTCTGACTACAGGAAACCCCCCTAGAATTTAAATGACTTACAGTCAGAAGTCTTTCAGCAGTTGGTCTTTTTTTGGGGTTTTTGGTTAGCGCTACTTTGACAAAATTATGGAATGTTGATGACCTTCAAATAAAGAGAGACATGTACAAAAATATTTCACTAATATTAGTTTTTTGGTGTTACTAAATAAAATTAACTTACAAGCAGTTAGAAAATCTGAAGTACATGGTTTTTCCTTTAAGCCTCTTAGCCCTATACAAGCCAAAAAATTAAACCCCTTAGCATAGTATATTACTTGGAAACATCTGTTTCAGTTTTTTATTTCTTAAGCAAAATGCAATTAGGTAACAGAATAGTAATATAAAACCTCTAAAAAATACACAAAAAATAGAATAAGGCAGACTGTGTCATATGATTTATAATCCTGTGTTCTAGGTACTACTTAGGAATCAAAATGATCTTTTCTCATTCCCTAATTTATATAACAAGTAAGTGTTGTTGCTATACCAAGAGTTGGATAGCATGGAGGTAGAGTGGGTAGTGTAAAAGACTGTTTAAATCCTAAAAAGGCCACTAAATTTCTTAAGAAAGAGGACAAAGAAGAGAGAGCAATTTTACAAATCAGAAGGATTTTCTAGCCAACTGCATCCATAAGGTGGGGAAAGGAAGAAGATACAACATAATTAAAGAAATCATGTTTTGATTATTAAATAATGACAAAGAGGTGTATTTCCACCATTGCCAAAATTCCACTGGTGAAGGGACTGGCAAGAACCAAAGAGATGGAATAATCTGAGTGATCAGCAATGAAGGCAACCACACAGCAGTTCTCTGTAGAGAAATCAAATTACTGCATTGCATTCGGTGGCTCATTTGGCAGAGACAGCATGGAGTCAGATAGTATCTGAGATTGGCAAAGGTTCTTGAATGGTAATGACTGCATAGAATCTGACTGTGAATTTACTGTTTACAGTCGCTCACTCCTGAATCTGCAGTCATTCCTGCCATAGAGTCTTCCAGTTCAGATGCCTGGGAACTTAGGGTACAGAAACAGAAAGAAACCAGCATCAATACAAAAGAATACAGCTAACAATATTATATAAATTCCTTGTCTTCCACAGTGTAATTTGGTTTTCACTCCTGGCATCATCCCCAGAACAGTTTGGCTCCTAAATAATACTATGCACAAACAGGCTAATAATGAAGCATAAAGCAGTGAATTAGTACCTTTTTCGGGGGAGGGGCCTCTTAGAATCTGAAATAAGCTATGGATTCCCTCCCCAGAAAAAAATGGATATATGTACAGAATTGTGGGGTCTTATGGCTCCAAGAAATTCATATAATCTAGTTTAATAATTCCTAAATTTAGGAACTTAGAAATTTTTATTTACATAGTTTCTTTTATTAAAGGTATGAGGAAGATATCACCAGAAAAGTAATTTTTATCATCCAATTGAAGACATCCGTATGGACCAACAGGACAGGTACAATATTTTATTTTGTATGAGGAAGAAGAGATGAGGATGAAAATAATAACCTTTTTTGAATATTATGAAAGAAGGGAGAGAAACCCAATAGAGACTGATTTTAAGTGTCATGGTATCTGGGAAACCTTTTCATATCATCTCCCATTAGAGTCAGCATGTAAACGGAAGTAATGGAATGCCAGGCAAAAAATAAATAAATCTCCAAAATCTTAATGTATCCATTTTTCTGGATATCCATTGGTAGCCATTTCAAATCCTTTCCTCACCATACGTCTTACCCAAGCCGCCAAAAGGCGAAGAAAGTGGTTTTGAGTTTTTACGAGGCAGCAGTGGATTAGAAAGGGACGTTGGACCAAAAAATAAATCTAGATCCTTGCCATAGCTGTACAAGTAAACTACCTGTGCAACTTTGGGCAAACTGCTTAATGCCTCTAGACCTCAATTTCATCATCTATAAAAGGAGGACCGAACCTGTGTTAATTCCAACTGTACAACTGCATAAATCCATACATTCTTTAACTTACCATTTTGTTTTGTCCTTTAGTTTTGGGGGCTGAAAATTACTTTTTGACATTAAGAAGAGAGCCCTGAAATAAAAATTTCAGTTAAACAAGAGCAATACCAAAATACTTGTATTACTACATCTGGTAATCAGAATGAATACTCTATAATGGATTTATATAAGACTCCCACATCTGTAGGCACTGATGAAAACTAGTATAAATATACAAACTGAGTTTTTCATATTTTGGACAGTTCACAGAAAATTTCTCCTGGCTATAGAAAAGATCTTTAAATTTCAAGCAAGCCTTTATTCACAAGGCAAAGCAACCAAATGTTAGAGAAGGATTTTACTACCATACTGTTACAAATATAACTAGTATTACATCTTAAGCACGTCTATATAATTGTATTATCATTCTGTAACACAAAGAGATAACATGTTACTCTAATATTAGGTTGCATCTTTAACCAATGTTTGGTCTCTATTACTATTTTGTATGTATAAGCAAATCCCATCCATTTCCTGATGTTTTCTTTTTAGATAGTAATTTTCCATATTCCCATTTCTAAGCAAATCCCATCCATTTCCTGATGTTTTCTTTTTAGATAGTAATTTTCCATATTCCCATTTCTCCTGTACATTACATGAATGATACAGAAGTCAACTGAAAGAGGACTTTCTCTATGAATTCACTTTTGACCCATTTTCCCCTGGATTATATGCAGGTAGAAGAATGGAGGATTTAAAAAGGAAGTTCTAAAATGCTCTATTTCATCTTTTCCTATAAAACTCCTTCCAGGTTTCTAAGAAGACTCTTTAGTCTTTTTTTATTGTATCAAAGTTATTTTTTGTTTTTAAGTTATTAAATGATTCATACATACAAAGGAAAACCAAAAAAGAAAAGACCTGTACTCCCACCACCCTAAGATATTAACTATTTAAAATATTCTGCTGTTCTTTTTAGATTTTATCTAAGTGCTTACCAATTATTACATTATAATAATTATAATCCTGCATTCTTTTTTCACTAATACTGAATTTCCATACTGCTTTGATTTATACATATGTAATAGCTGCTTTTAACTGCTAAATAATAATTTATACTTAACAATTCACCTACTGTTGGACATTTAGACTTTTTCCCTTTTATCCTAAAATGCACAATTCTTAGATTTTTCTTTTCTTGGATTATTTCCTAAATGTAATTTCTAAATAGTGGACACTGAAAACATTTATATGCCCTTAACAAATAACATCAAGTTATCTTCCTAAAGGTCTGCACTTATCTGCATTCCAGCTAAAAGTAAGCATCTTTTAACTTGTATATCTTTAGTTACTTGTGAGGTCAAAGGTTTTCCATGTTTCTTTAGTATCTGGTACTTGCTCATAAACAACCCCTCTCTGTTGGGGGTTTGTTTGTGTCTCTGAATGACTTCCTTATGTAATACATAACATTAATCCTTTATCATATGTAAGGGAAACATTTTCTCCATTCTATTGATTTTCTTTTAAATTTTATACCAAAGTTTAAATCTTAGCCCAATTAATGTTTTCCTTCAAAATACTGAAAAACCTTTCCAAAGGCCCTCAAATATTTTTTGAGACAATAGATGCTACAATGTAAATAATTATAGGCAGAGCCATCTCTTCATTATCCCTAGACAAAGTAAAAAGAGACAAAATCAAATGAAATATGAAAAAAATCTCATCTGCATTTGTTTAAAATTCTAATTAAGATAAAAAAGAAACAAATTCAGTTGATGGAAGAATGCATATAAAGACTCAAAAAAGACCTTTTTAATGATGATAACTGCTATCACCTAGTATAATTATTAAGGGAAGTTTTTTTCATGGAAAAGCTTCAAACAGAGTATTAGGAATAGCAATACCAGAGGAAAGGTTTTAGATAACATTACCTCTAAGTCCATCACAGATATCTTTATCATGTTGATACACTGGAAAATGAGTTTGGAACATCTAATTTAACAGTACTTAACACTCTTCCGAAGATTTTATTAATAACTACGCAATTGTAAATAATGAGAACACCTCATTGGATGAAGATCAAACATAGGTGGTTGCAGTTCTCCAAGTTCAATTGCTGTTATTCCTACCGCCCAGATATCACAGAGTTGGTTGTAGCCACCATTCTTTTCCACTGCTGCAACTTCTGGGGCCATCCTAGAAGGAATCAGTGAATATAATATTTTTATTTTTAAAAAATGAGATGAAATTTACTACTTGTTACAGTCACTGTACTTTTTACAGCTGAACAAAAGAGATTAGAAAACAGAAATCTTTACTAGTCACTAAAATATTTCAACTAAAAACTTAGAACTATATATTTAAAAGTATATATAGTGTTTTCTTATATTGGGGGAGAGGGATCAATATAATAGAACCTTCCAGGAAATTGTGGAGAAACTCTAAGTTAATGACTAGGGCCAAGCATCTCTATATTTTTCAGGAATGGGAAGGGTAGAGCTAATGGGCAGATATGGGTATAGATGTAAAAGACAATTATCACCATGGAAAAAGATAATTGAAGGCAAGTTTCATGGAGGAAAAGAGGTTTAGCTGGAGCCAAGGGAAAACAAACGGGTTTCATCTCCTCTGCCCAGTGGAATCAGTCAGTGGTGGCTAACTGGAGTGCAGCTGACCAGGACACTTGTACTTCCTGGCACTGTGAGAAGGAGAGCTGTGATGCATAAGTCTGCCATGGGTGAAGAAAGGTGAAGTGTGTGCCACTCTTACACATGGGCAGAGCTTAAGATAAACACAAGAAAAGGGTATTCTAGGGAGGTAATGAGCAAAAACTAAAACAGTATTATTTTATCTGGTATAGTCAGGGTACAAAAAAAAAGGCAGTTTTAATTGGAAAAGAGTATTCACAAGGGAGGACAGACTGAGGAGGGAATACACCTGAGATGAAGAAAATTCCAGAGGCAATCTAACTTACCTATGTTTTCTTTTAACTTTTATTTAAGTGATATTTATTGGGTTTTTTTCTCCTCCTGTTATTAAAAGTGGAGCCCTGGTGGTGCAGTGGTTAAAGTGCTCAGCTGCAAACTGAAAGGCCGGCAGTTCAAACACACCAGCCACAGGACAAAGATGTGGCAGTCTGCTTTTGTAAAGATTTACAGCCTTGGAAACCCTATGGGGCAGCTCTATCCTGTCCTATAGGGTCACTATCAATCTCAACAGCGGTGGGCTTTTGGTTTGGTTATTAAAAGTAATATGTTGACTAAAGAGAATTTGGAATGTGTTAAAAAAAAATGGAAGAAAAATAATTCAAGCATGATCCCATCCAGAGAGAGCGACTGTTTCACATATTTTCATTCACAATTTTTATTTAAACACACATATACACACACACATATTGTTTATAAAATGGTACTATACTCATGCTACATTTTTATCTTGATTTTTAAATTGTCTATCATGATCCTCTCCCCTGACCATTTTATCATCTTACGTGACTTTTAATAGGGGCATATTATTTCATTAAATTACATGATTTAACTAATTCCTGTTATATATTCATATTTCCCTCAGTTTTTCATTACTAAAATACTGTGATAAAGCTCTTCATATATAAATCTACATGCCTGTCTGATAAAATTATAACAATTAGAATTACTGTGACTAAAGGACATAAACATTTTTTAAGGTTTTTGAAACACTGTTGCCGAATTAGTCTTCAAAATTTTTCTACCAATTTCCACTTTCACTATCAAATATTCAGTAATAATGGGTATTACCCATGATTCTGAATACTTTCCAATTTGTTATAAAAGAATTTCACTGTATATGTACTTTAAGGAGCCTTGGTGGTGCAGTGGTTAAAGTGCTCAGCTGCTAACTGAAAGATTCGTAGTTTGAACCCACCAGCTGCTCCAGGGAAAAAGGCGTGGCAGTCTGCTTTTGCAAAGATTTACAGCCTTGGAAACCCTATGGGGCAGCTTTACTCTGTTCTATAAAGTCACTATGAGTCAGAATCGATCTAATGGCAATGGGTTTGGTTTGGTATACTTCGTTTGCATTTTTGTTCATCGTTGAGGATAAACTTTTCATATTTTATGACATTTTATATCTATTATTTTACAACTGTTTCTAGTAAGACTTTATTGATTTTTAAGAACTTAATATATATTAAAGATATTAAAGCTAGTTTGTCATATTTTTGCCAATATTTCCTGATTTGCTACTTGTTTTTTAATTTTGTTGATGTCCACTTAAGCTGATGGACATATGTAAGTTTTAAATTTTCAAGTAGCTAAATCTATCAGTCCTTCCCTTTAAGGTTTTATGGTTTTATTCTAAGAAAGGTTTCCTCAACTATGCAAGCAGATAGTCACTGCCTTTGGTTTCACTTTTATATTTAATGTTTTAATTCACATATAATTTATTCTGGCATTAGGTATGAGGTGTGGAGCTACTTTAAATTTCTTTCCAAATAATTATCCAAACACGGCTTATTAAAGAATTTATTATTTATTTATTAAAGTGTTCAGCTGCTAACTGAAAGGCTGGCAGTTTGAATCCACAAGCTGCTCCGGAGGAGAAAGATATGACAATCTGCTTCCATAAAGATTACAGCCTTGGAAACCCTATAGGGCAGTTCTACTCTGTCCTACAAGGTCACTATGAGTCGAAATCGACTTGATGGCAATGGGTTTGGTTTGGGTTTGGTGCGGATTAATGGTAGAGCAGAAAGCAAGAATTCTAACAATCAGGAAGTGAAGTTACAGATTAAAATAGAAGCAATAATAGAAGAAAATTATAAGAAGTAATGAGTCTTTCTTTTGTAAAATCTCATATATGAGTCCTCTCAAAACAAGATCCCAGGGCAGTAAAAATATTAGAACATTAACACAAGGACAGTTGGACAATGAAAATGAGTATGCAAGCTTCCTAACCGAGTCAGAACTATGATAGTATTTTCAAGTCTCCCAATTTTCACTCAAGTATCACTTGTATTATCAAGCATCAAGGCTGATCACTAACACTGAAGAAATGATAATGCACCAAATTCAATAATAGTAATGTCTTACCAATAAGGGGTACCAATGAAAGATTTTCTCTTTGCAATGGTTGCTGTTATTTTTGCAGCCACACCAAAGTCAGCTGGTGGGAAAAAAAAAAACACAGAAAATTTTAGTTCTTGTCAATAAAACAACCAACATTTCTAAGTGTCTCCTTTAGTCATGACATTATTGATAATGAGATACCAATGCTAACAAAATGTACATAAACTGAATACCTAAATCTCCCCTTGCTTGTTCATGACATACTCATTAGAAGAAAAGAATTTACTGGTATTTTACTAGAATGAAAATGTACTTTATTAAGAATAAAATTCTTAAAAATATTATTACAAGCACGTTGAAGTTAATTTTGGGGAAAAAACAAGATACAAATAACACACATGGGTGAAACATCCACCTGATTCCTTTTACCCCAACCCAAGTTAGCTTTTCTTCTGTGTATAACTCTTTTGTGGTTGTTTTTAAACAAGACTGTAAAATAATTAAATACACATGTATGTTCATTTTTTGTCATTTAACACAGCAGGGGATTTTCCTCTTTCATATTCTTCATCAGTATTAATTTGGACAACTGAACAATATCATAAGTGAATTTATCACAGTTTAATGGCTCTTCTATTGCTAGATCTGTTTGCATTTTATTGTCTATTATAAATAACTCTATGATTAATACCTCTGTGAATATGGGTTTTTCATCTTTAGGATTAATTTCCTTACTGTGAGTCTCATGAGTAGAATTAATGTGTCAAAAGATGAACATCATTGTTGCTCTTGTTATGAATATTAAATGTATACCACACTTGTATAATGTCATTTTAAATTTTAGTAAAATATTTTGAAAAACATTTTAGGAGACTGAGATAACGTACCTAATTTTACGTCACCATGGTCTGTCAATAAAATATTTGCACCCTAAAACAAAAATACAAACACTAGTCACTTAGTATCATAAAATTTCTTCAAACAGAATTAGAAAATTAAACATATTAGAGGAACTTACTTTGATATCTCTATGCATTTTGCCTTTAGTATGTAAATACGCAAGACCCTAAGGTTAAAAAAAACAAGAAGTATGTTATTAGCAAAACTGCAAACTGGAATAATGATTAATTAAAGCAAAGACTCTCAGAGTAACAAAAACTCTTAGTTTTTTTTTTTTTTTTTTGGTTTTTAATAGCTTTATTGAGGAATAAATGATATACAATAAAGCTGTACATACTTAAAGCACACTATTAAAAAGTCTGGCATACATATATACCATGAAAAACACCATAATCAAGATAATGAACATAACCCTCAACTCCCCAAAAGTTTCTTCATGCTTTTTATAATTCCTGCATTCTCTCCTCACCCCCACCTCCAACAAACACTGATCCGCTGTCATTATAGATCAGTTTCCATTTTCTAGAGTTTTATGTAAGTGAAATCATACAGTATGTATTCTTTTCTGTCTAGTTTCTTTCATTCACCACAACTGAGATTCCTTCGTGTTAATATGTGTATAAATAGTTCATTCTTCTAAATGGATGATACTACTATTACTAAACATTTTGATCAGGGACCCAGTAGACAGATCTTGACCAAAAGGAGGAACACTGTGGGAAGGAACTTCAAATTCTTATTGGAAACCGGACTCACTGAACACATTGAGAATGGAGAAACCCTTGAATCTACTGCCTGTAAATAACTTTCTTCTTTCTTTTTCATATTTTATTTTTGTTGTTGTTGAGAATATACACATCAAAACACAGGCCATTTCAACAATTTCTACATGTACAATTCAGTGACACTGATTATATTCTTTGAGTTTCATTCTCACACTCCTTTTCCAAGATGTTCCTCCTCCATTAACATAAACTCATTGCCCCCTAAGTTTCCTATCTTGAGTTGCTGATGTCAATCTGATCCCATATAGATACAGCTTAAAGAGCTCAATGCTCAAGGAAGACATTCTTTACTAATTAAGCTAAACCACTGTTTGGTTTTAAGAAGACTTCAGGGGATACTTTTGGTTTAAGGGTTAAAGATTATCCTAGGGCAATAGTTTCAGGACTTTGTCCTGCCTCCATGGCTTAAGAAAATCTGGATTCTGTGAGAATCTGAAATTTTATTCTGCATTTTCACCCTTTTGATCAGGATTCTGCTACAGAATCTTTGATTAAAATGTTCAGTAATGGTAGCTGGGCACCATCCAGTTGTTCTGGTCTCATGGCAAAGGAGGCAGTTGTTCATGGAGGCAATCAGCCACACATTCCATTTCCTCTTCCTATTCTTGATTTTTCTCCTTCCTCTGTTGATCCAGGCAAATAGAGACCAACAGTTATACCTCAGATGGCTGCCTGCAAGCTTTTAAGACTCCAGGAACTATCCAGTGAACTAGGAGGCAGAACAGAAGCACTAAAAGCGTTACTAGACCAATTACCGTATTTTTATGCAAAAATATTTTTTTTGCCAACTGACCCCCTGCCACCCCTCATGAGGTGTTTTTGCTGCATACAAATATGGTAACTGGGATGTCCCATTAAACCAAGACCCTAAATCTCCAAACCAAGGAACCAAATTCCATGAGGTATTTGGTTGCATGAATAGCCTCAGCAGCTATTCTTTTTTTTGGTCATTGTTGTAAATATATCTATCACACAACTTTTCCCAATTCAACTTTTTACAGGTATACAACTTATTGACAGCAATTACATTAATTGGCTGTGCAATCCTACCCTTAATCAATGTGATTTTCCATCACCGTAAACCGAAACTCAGTACTCCATAAGCAATAACCCTTCTTTTCCCCTTCCCTCCCGCCCCTGGTACCCACTAATAAGCTTTGGTCTCTATTCATCTGCCTGTTCTTGTCTTTTTATATAAGTGAGATCATACAATATTTGTCCTTTTGTGATTGACTTATTTCATTTAGCATAATGTTTTCAAGCTCTATCCATACTGCAGCACATATCAAGACTGCATTTCTCTTACTGGCTGAGTAGTAGCAGCACATATCAAGACTGCATTTCCCTTACTGGCTGAGTAGTATTCCATTGTACGCATGCACCACATTCATTTATCCATTCATCTGTTGATGGACAGTTAGGTTGTTTTCACCTTTTGGCTACTGTGAATAGTGCTGCAATGAAAACCGGTCTACGAGTCTCTAAGTCTCTGCTTTCAAGTCTTCTGGCTATATACCTAGGAGTGGAATTGCTAAGTCATATGGTAGTTCTATTTTTATTTTTTTGAGGAACTGCCACATTGTTTTCCACAATGGCTGTACCATTTTACATTCCCACCAGCAATGGGTAAAGGTTCCAATTTCCCCACATCTCACCAACATTTGTTATTTTTTTTTTTATTGTAGCTATCCTGTTACATACTGTTGCCGTTGAGCTGATTCTGACTCACAGTGACCTACAGGACAGAGTAGAACTGTCCCATAGGTTTCCAAGGAGCGGCTGGTGGATTTGAACTGCTGACATTTTGCTCAGCAGCCAAGCTCTTAACCACTGTGCCACCAGGGTTCCAAGTGGGAGTAAAATGGTATCTCACTGTAAATTTGATTTGCATCTTTCTAATGGCTAATGATGTTGAGCATCTTTTCATGTGTTTGGTGGCCATCTGAATGTCTTCTTTGGGGAAGTTATTATAATGCTCTAATGTCCTTGTCTGCTAATTCTAACATCTGTTTCAGTTCTGGGTTGATTTTGCTCCTTATTATACTACTTTGTATGCCTAATAGTCTTTGATTAGATGGCAAAACCAAAAAACACTAGCTGTCATCAAGTAGTTTCTGACTCATGGCAAACTCGTGTTGCACAGCAGAACGGCCTACCTCAGGGTTCTCAAGGCTATGACCAAACATTCTATGGTCAAATAAATTGGGCTCAGTGCTGCACACTTTATATTCCTGTTTAAGATTCACAACCACTCTATCATACTAAAAGCACTCACATGCCCTGAAGAACTCTGTTTAATACAAAGTTTTTCAAACTTATAAAAAGGGATTCTGCTATCAATGACATTTATTAATATCATATAGAACTAGGGTTTCGGATCACAAGCTGGTTATTGTTGTGTTAATTTATTCTCACTTCAGAGGAAAAAAAGCCCTCATGTCTTGTGCGTGAGATTCCTTTTGCTGCCATAAAACTTTAAGGGAAGATTCAAGTTCATAAAACTTGAAGGGAAAAGCTTTGACAATTGTTACAATTGACAGGTCTAGTGACTTATTCATGATAACCAGTTCACACCCATGGCTTTCCTTAGCTTTGTAGCAACTGAGAGTCAAGTGCTACAAAGAAGAATACCACACATGACCATTGTGTATACTGGCCTCAGTTTAAATAAACTCTGTCTACTCATTCACAAAAGAAATAGGTTTACAGGATTATAAGAGGCTAACAGAAAAATCATTTGGTTTATCCTTTTTCTTTTAGACAACTATCATTTTAGAATTTTCAATTGTGAAACAAGAATTGTTTTTCTATCTATATAAGCAAATGTAGTACCTGTAAAGTTTCTCTGCATACATAGGCTATTTGCAATTCTGATAATGGTCCAGTAACTAGAAAGGAAAAAAAAAAAAAGAGACCACAATGTTATAATTTGAACACGAGAGAATAAAAAGTCTTCTTTAGAAATGAAAAACTATATCTCACCCCGGCATTACTGGCACGAACCAAAAACACTAGAAATAACAAATGTTAGAGAGGCTGCGGGGAGATCGGAACTCTTATGCACTGCTGGTGGGAATGCAAAATGATACAACCATTTTGGAAAATGATATGGTGCTTCCTCAGAAAGCTAGAAATAGAC
>NW_004443946.1:2137901-2153577 GCF_000243295.1 Trichechus manatus latirostris
GTTAACCAATGTCATAAAACAATATGTGTACTACTGTTTCATGAGAAACTATTTGTTCTGTAAGCCTTCACCTGAAGTACAATAAAAAAAGAAATGAAAAACTATTCTAAAATTTCTGTATATATCTTTGGATATATATTTGGACTTCACTTCTGACCATGACCATGTATTATTTTTGTAATCAAGAAACAACAACAAGTAACACTGAGAATTTTAAATGCACTTTAAAAGTAAGAGATTTACTCTAACAACTTTGGCAAGTAAAAATATTAAGCACCCATTATTTGCAAGGCATATTACTAGGCATCACAGAAAGTTCTATAGAAAGCAACAGAAATTATCTCAATTCTCAACAATTTATCAAAAACAAAAGAAACTGTATAAACATTTATTATAGTTCTACGGAGAATCATAAAGAGATTTACTGCTAAAATATAGTGAAAAGCAATATATAAAATACGCACATTTATTTACTTATTTTAAGATCTAGATAAATTTTCTTTTAGTATAATTCTTTACAGTATCTGTCAAAACAGCGAAGCTTGATCCAGTGCCTTATCTAAGAATTTTAGAAGTAGTCAGGTCACTTCTGGCAACCAGATTTCTCCCTATTATTAAATATAAAATGCTTGTTATGCAAGTAACCAGCCAGAAGCTTTGGAAATATGTCTTCTAATACCATGAGAGAATATTTGAAATCTGGGGTGGTATTTGCTGACAGTGAAACCAAATCAGGACAAGTAATCTTTACTGAGAGAAGTAATTTTGATCACTGGCTCTTTCTACCTACTCAGGAACATAAATTTTTGATTCTTAGTAACATGATGAAATAAAAGGGAAGCCACTTTATTAACAGCAATTAATTTATCAGTGTAGCTGTTCCCAATTACTCTGTTTGTTATCTGGAATAACTATTTACAAACATGTATACCTCTTAGATTCAATTTAATTCAACAAATACCATGTTTTAAAAATGGAAACAGAAGTTTCAAAAAAAATAAAATTAGTTATCTCAAAACACTTCTTTAAATTTAAAAGGGAAAGTAGTAAAAATTGCCAGCTACATAGTTTGATTTTTGCCACATTTTTAAGAGTTCTCATTGCGTAAGAGTGTGAATAGATAAAAATTATAATTATTGAATAAAACTTCTTCATATAATCATATCATCATTCTTCATAAAATCATGGAGAAGAAAGTTCAAATTCAGTGATGCAAAGCTGTTTTCTACAAATACTACTTTAAAATCAACAACAGGGTATAATAAAAGTTTTCTTTTAATCTGGGATAAAAATTCTCAATTTTGAAGACTCATTCTAAGCTAAATAAGGAGTTCTATATTACATAAGATTTTCCTCACTGGGAAATTCTAGTATAATACATAAGAAAATGAAAAACTACTAAGAAAAGGAATCAAACTGTTCGTTTTTAAAACGGAATTAGTTCTTGTTTAAAAAAAAAACAACTTAAGAGATAGTCTAAGTATTAATATTTTGGTACTTTGTAATATTTATGTGGTGTTAAATATTATTTTAAACAAACAGCAATAGCTGGAGCTTAGGCATCAATCAAGACTTTCTTCGTTATGTGTTATTTCTTGTGACACAAGTAGATAACTATAGTATTTATCAATACATTTTTATTATAATAATTCAAAACTTTTATTCCTAAATGCCTCTTCCCTTTCTCTAGAGTTGTTGTTGTTGTTGTTAGGTGCCGTCAAGTTGGTTCCAACTCATAGTGAACCTATGTACAACAGAACAAAACACTGCCCCGTCCTACGCCATCCTCACAACTGTTGTTATGCTTGAGCCCATTGTTGCAGCCACTGTGTCAATCCATCTTGTTGGGGGTTGTCATGGATTGAATTGTGTCCCCCAAAAATATCTGTCAACTTGGCTAGGTCATGATTCCCAGTATTGTATGAATGTCTACCTTTTATCTCCTTCTCTGATTTCCCTATGTGTTGTAAACTCTATCACTATGATGTAATAAGATGGATTAGTGGCACTTATATTGATGAGGTCTACAAGATCAGGTAGTGTCTTAAGTCGATCTCTTTTGACACGTAAAAGAGAGAAGCGAGCTGAGAGACACGGGAACCTCATACCACCAAGAAAGCAGTGCTGGGAGCAAAGCGCGTCCTTTGGACCTGAGGTTCCTGTGCTGAGATGCTCCCAGACTAAGGGAAGATTGATGAGAAGGCTGACAGAGAGAGAAGCCTTCCCCTGGAGCTGAAGCCCTGAATCTGGACTTTTAGCCTACTTTACTGTGAGGAAATAAATTTCTCTCTGTTAAAGCTATCCACTTCTGGTATTTCTATTACAGCAGCACTAGATGACTAAGATAGGCATCTTCCTCTTTTTCAATGACCCTCTACTCTACCAAGCGTGATGAACTTCTCCAGGGACTGGTCCCTCCTGGTAACATGTCTAAAGTATGTCAGATGAAGTCTTGCCATCCTTGCTTCTAATGAGCATCCTGGCTGTACTTCTTCCAAGTCAGACTTGTTCGTTCTTCTGTGAGTCCATGGTATATTTAACATTCTTCGCCAGCATCATAATTCAAAGGCATTGATTCTTCTGGGATCTTCCTTACTCATTCCTTATTCTCTAGAGGTATGATTTATAAATTTGAGTGTACTTATACAATATAATTTTTTAAAATCTAAGTGTGGTCAGCTATGATATACATATTCTTTCATGATTTACTTTTTTCATTTAAAAACAGGCCTTGGGGAGAGACAAGTCAATATACACGGAAATACTTCATCTTTTTAAATGCTGCATAGTATTCCATATCATGGGTGCAGTGAAGTTTACTTAACCACTGCTCTACTGATTGATATTTTTAAAAAAATTCACCTCTACAGCTTACAAAACACTATTTAAACTGGGCTAGTACTTCTGTTTTTACATCTACTTGACCACATTTGTAAATTGCATGACTGAAATTTTAAGACTTCTCATATAAAGATTTCAGCATAGAAATGTTTAAAAATAGCTCATATTTCTTAATAATACAATACACAATGCATAGTTGTAATGGGAGTTTTTACTATTCCATACTTTCCATATTAAATAAGGAAAAGAAAAATTATCATATAAGAATTCATGTGTAGTCTCAACTTCTGGAAATTTTCAACAGCAAATTAGAAATTAAACTGTAGAATCAAAACTAAAACTATTTCTAACTATTACTGAAACAAAGTCATATTCAACTCAGAAAACTGTCTAAATTAACAGAAGGTTAAATAAAACACGCCAAATTTAAAAAAATCTGTCTGAATTTTAAATATTAAAACATTATAGTGTCAACTGAATTGTCTCCCTGGTTAGCAAGTTATTATTAAGATAGACATATATAATTTCTTTTATGTGTGCTACCTTTGCATTTCAAAATTCATTTACAAGGAAGTTCAGGCTGTTTCACTTGTAGATAAAACACTTTCCTAGAGACTATGTAAGACTGCATCTAAAAAAAAAAAAAAACTGGATTATGCATGTACTCTTGGCTGTCTCAGCTCAGGCCCAGGCAAATTTAATTAACAGTAATAACCAACAAAAAATAAGACTTAGGTTTCTTTTATGCACTATTCAGAATACGAGTACTCAGAATGTAAAATAGTAAATCTAGGGAGTCCAGGTTAATACTCCTGGTTAACCAGGTGTGTCAAACAACAGTCTATTAAAGTCAAAGTGAGTTTTAAAATGTAAAGTCAAGTTTACAGTACCATGGTAAATATCCTGAAGTGATCCACCACCACAGTATTCCATACAAATCCACAGTTTCTCCCGACTAATATGTAAGAAAAAGAAAATTATATTAGCTTACAGTAATTCTCAATCACTGAAATACTCTGAAGACTCACTCTTCAGCACAAAGTTCAGGACAGATTAGGTGCAACAGGAAATTGCCCTGGCAGTCTCTCTTCAAATTACAGAAATATACATTAATTTCAGCTTTGTTCTCATCACAAATGGTTCAGAATATGATCAAAGTTTTCTAAGTTAAAACACTTGCCTGTAATCATTCATAACGTTTCACTAAGGTTGCCAGATAAGGTGAGACTGTATAAATGGAGGTGTCACTACCAATATAAAAGGGGAGACTTAAGAAAACCCTAGAAATTTTAGGACTGTGGGTAATATAATTTTTAAAATTTACATGCATGACAGCGCTTTCATAAAAGAGGAAGAGTGGTAACAAAAGGAATGAATACAAAGAGAAAGCAGTTGTTTCTGTTGTTTTTACCTGAGATAGCTCCCAAAGTAGGCAACAATGTTGCAATGTTTACATTCTTTAACCATAAATATTTCTTGTTGAATCAATGAAAAATCATCTCCTGAAAAACAAAATGATAATAACTTGGTCATCATGTTACTCAATATCTCTAAATACTGGGAAGAAGGAAAGGAAGCTTTACAGTAAATATTAGATAGCGATGAGGAATCAGACATTTTCAATACTTCAATAGGAGTGCAAACCGTACACTCTTCCTGTAAAGCCAGAAACCTTAACTATACATAAAACCTTTGAAGTCCACTATTTCACTTAAAAATTCTGTTTTCTTAAGAAGATATGCAGAGACAGATGTTCACTGTGGTATGGTTTAGTAACATAAATAAGTGTTGAATAAATGGTTTAGTAACATAAATAAGTGTTGAATAAATTACTGCAATATAGTTAAAAACATGTTTTGATTTGAAAAGATGTTCATAATATAGTAAGCTAATAAAGGAGATTTTATATATTTTATGCGTTACTTAACGTCCACAATACGGTCTGTGAAATAGGACGTTATGTGATTCGGATGTTGTGTGAACACCATATTATATACTTAGCAAAGCCATATGGGATACTGCTTCTATCACTAGCACTGGTTTTGCTGAGTTTGGGAGCCATGATGCACTTCACGGTAATACTTTTAAAAGAAAATTAAACAGAGAGAACACTAAAACTCAAGAGACAGACAATACACAAGATAGGATGCTGCTGCATACAAGCTGAAGCACACAATGTCATACGATAAACTTTATTTTTAAGTACAGAAAGTTCACATTGAAGTTATAATAGAAAGTACAGTATAGTATCTAAGCCAGTAACATAGGTGTTTATTACAACTATCAAGACATATGTATTATAGGTTGTATTTGTACTGTACAATTATACACCTGGCAGTGCAGTTGCTTTGTACACAAGAGACATGAGACACACATGTTGCATGAAGGAAGCTGCTGCATCCACTACGTCCCACTCTCTGATCGGGATTTCTAAACTCTATTATAACCTTATGGGACCACAGACATATATGCGGTCAGATGCTGCCCAAATGGATGTTATGCAGCACATGACTGTATGTGTATATGTATATATATATGTATGTACACACACACACACACACACACACACACACACACAGTATACTGCCTAGAATGGTACTGTCACCATCCAAGTCCATTTTGCGTGGAAACTGTATGTTTATTTCAGTAAAAGGAATTTATGAGTTGATAAAATGATTGCATGTGTATTATCTAAAGGCAGGATAATGTAGAAGATAAGAGCTTAAGCTCTGGATTAGACATACCTGGATTCAAATTCTGTCTCAGCTACTTGCTGGCTACATATACCTGTTACCGTCGAGTTGATCCAGATTCACAGCGACCCTAAAGGACAGAATGGAACTGCCCCATAGGATTTCCACGGCTGTATATCCTTAAGGAAGCAGATGGCCAAGTCTTTCTCCTGCAGAGCTGCTGGTGGGTTCAACCCATCGACTTTTCAATTAGCAGCTGAGCGCTTAACCATTGCACCACCAGAGCTACTACTGGCTATATAACCCTGGGCAAATGGCAGATTGGCTCTGGCTCAAACACAAAGTCATCTTAGAAAAACTACAAGGTCAAGAAGCAAAAATTCGGAAATTAGGCCTTAGGTAAATAAACAAATAAAATCCTCACACAAGTCAGAGATATTGTCCCCTTTATAATTCCAACTCTTTCAATTCAGAGCCAAAGCAAAGCTTTAACTATTTTGCAATGCCATAAATATCCTTTGAAGAACCAATCACTACTGATATGGTTTGTATATACATTTATTTTAGCTATTATACACTGAATTTATTTATAATCATTAAGACACTCTTTTCAAGTCACTTTATGTAAATGATAACTGTTAATACAGTTATAGGATTTAATGCTAACAATTTTGAAGGATTAGGTAAGCCAAATGTGGGTACAATCTTCTAACTGAATAAAAGTCTGGGTAAAAATTAAAGCTTTTATTTGTAAGCCGAGAAACCAACTATAGCATAAGTTGTTACATATACCTTAAACATAAGTCTTCAGTGGCAAACTTTTACAATTAAAGATTTATTTAATGGTCTGTCAATGGAAGGGGATCCATGGGGATAATCAAAATAGAAGATGATCTCATGTTCCAAATTATCAATTTAGGCAGAAGCAGTGAGTACCCTCTGAAGGTTATATAGTAAAACGGCTGCCCACCTAAGTACAGAGAAAACGCACTGCTTTTCTTGGCAATCCATGGGTACCAGAATACTTTTTCTCCTTTTATCTCACTCCTTCAGCTGATTCTTTTCCATTAAAACTTATTCTTTGTGCATGCTATTTCCCAATAAGCAGGCTAGATTCTAGCCTATTCTTCATTTTATGAAGAAACCTGAATTACAAAAGAAAAATCACCTCACTTCGTTAATATATGCTACTCTTTGGATTCCCACCTACTCACTTTTAGATTGCACAGAAGTCATATCTCAGCTGTGCTGAAAAATTTTTCAGTTAAGTCTGAAGCTTAGATTTTCTCACAGGAGTAATTTCACAAATGGTGCCTAACGTCTTAATGATGTCTAAATTCTTAAACTGACTTATAAAAGTCAGTAATACGGCTGAATTAATACAACTAGTAACAAACCACTACTTTTTCAGGGAAATTAGTTCTGAGTTCTACCCCAAGACTGCTCCCAGCAGTAGCTAGTGAGATTTCAGCCAGGAAAGGCTGGGGCCCTAGTGAATCGGCAAGCTTTTTAGCTGCAAGCAGAAGTTCACAAGGACAAAGTCATCGATAACTCAGATTTTTGGAGACTATGCCTTATATGTAACTTATTGAGTGAACTCCTACTTTGGCTATATTCTTCATACATCTCTTTCACTATTATTTTAAGCTTATGCAAAGGGGGCAGAATCTTCTGTGAACTGAAATTGTACCATGGAACAGATTTACATAAACAAAACAAAACAAAACAAAAAACCCTGTTGCTGTCAAGTCGATTCCAACTCACAGCGACCCTAGAGGACAGAGTAGACCAGCCCCACTGGGTTTCCAAGGAGTGGATGGTGGATTCAAACTGCCAACCCTTTGGTTAGCAGCTTGAGCTCTTAACCAGTGTGCCAGCTGGGCTCTGATTTACATAAAGGCAGTATTTTTGTAGTCCATCTTGAGAAGCAGATAAGCCACACATAGTATCGAGCACAGATCTAGCTAGTTTATGAGAGCCTACATCAGCCTCATCAAAATGATCTGAAATTTGGATAATCCACTTTATTCTTCTGATTGGGTGATGCCAGATTAACATTATCCCCCACTGATACAGCAGAAAGTCCACTAGGTTCAGAGGCCTCAGTCCTCTAGGTTCCAACTCTGTTGCTCATGTATAAATGGATTTTGAGACATTATCTTCTAGAAGAAGAGAAATTCCATTATTCATACTCTGGCAATGGAAGGATGAAACTAGATGAGAAACAAAGACCCCCTATCATTTCCATTTGAATGTCTTGCTAGCACCTTGAATTTAGTATGTCCAATAAGGTACCAACATGTTCTCTTGAAAACCAATTTCCCCTCCTGACTTTCCTGTTTGTGTTAACGGCATCAAGGACTAACCATTGCTGGCTTTGTTCATAGCCCTCCTAAAAGAATCCACCTTCATCCATAGCACCTACTGTTTGTGCCACTTGCTGATGGCACCAGGGTGAACAGCTAAACTGAAAAGAACTAATCAATAGCCTGAGATGAGATAATCACACTTGGTCTCTTGAGAATTGTCACCAAGGAGAGTAAGTCAGTTGTCAATAGAGTCATATTAAAAATCAAATATTAGATTAAGAGTCCATGAATGACTGTGGCTAAAGTTCCCAGAGATGTCCTACTGAAAACCTGGCTGTTGAGTGTGCCCTTATACAGGAGGGGAGAATCTCGCCAGATATTCAATGTGTGAGTATTTTTTTTCTTTCCTCTCTAATAAGGTCAGCTGCCAGTTGCACCACAGCATAAACCCCATGCCACGGAGTTGATTCCGACTCATAGCTACCCTATAGGACAGAGTATAACTGCCCCATAGGGTTTCCAAGGAGCGGCTGGTGGATTCGAATTGCTGACCTTTTGGTTAGCAGCTGAGTTCTTAACCACTATACCACAAGGCCTCCTCACCACAGCATAGGCAAATGTAACTGAAAATCACTAAGGCCAGGAGCTTATGAAGAAATGTTAGCATCCATCTAAGATACTCCACTGGTCTCACCCAGTCTGGAGCAAGGGAGAATGAAGAAAACCAAAGACACAAGGGAAAGATTAGTCCAAAGGACTAATGTACCACAACTACCATAGCCTCCACCAGACTGAGTCCAGCACAACTAGATGGTGCCCAGTTTGCTTGTCTGACGAAGACTGGAGTATGGACCCCAGACACCCTTGCAGCTCAGTAGTGAAGTCACTCCAAAAATTAGACAGGCCCATAAAACAAGACTAAATGGCCACACCAGTCCAGGGCAGGGACGAGAGGGCAAGAGGGAACAGGAAAGCTGGTAATGGGGAACCCAAGGTCAAGAAGGGGAGAGACAAGAGACAAAAGGGGCCACATAAACGAGAGACTCCATTGGCCTGAGACCAGAACTACTAGATGGTGCCCGGCTACCAACAATGACTGCCTGATGGAGAACACAACAGAGTCCCTGATGGCGCAGGAGAAAAGTAGGGTGCAGAACTCAAATTCTAGTAAAAAGACTAGAACTTAATGGTCTGACTGGGACTGGAGGGACTCCAGAAGCCATGGCCCCCGGAGGCTCTGTTAACCCAGAACTAAAACCATTCCTGAAGCCAACTCTTCAGACAAAGAGTAGACTGGACTATAAGACATAAAATGATACTCGTGAAGAGTGTGCTTCTTAGTTCAAGTAGATACACAAGACTAAATGGGCAGCTCCTGTCTGGAGGCGATATGAGAAAGCAGAAAGGACAGGAGCTGGTTGAACGGACATGGGAAATCCGGGGTGGAAAGGAAGATTGTGCTGTCACATATATGGATAGCTACTAGGGTCACATAACAATGTATGTATAAATGTTTGTATGAGAAACTAACTTGAGCTGTAAACTCTCACCTAAAGCACAATAAAAAAATAAGAAGAGGAGAGTGGTGACACGTCATGGGGTTGGCAACCAGTGTCACAAAGCAATACGTGTATTAATTGTTCAATGAGAAATTGGTTTGCTCTGTAAACCTTCATCTAAAGTACAATTAAAAAAAAAAAAGAAACAAATGTAGGTGTGTGTGTTACGGAACTAAGCCTGACTGTCCTAAGAAAAAAGAGTAAACACATAAGGAAAGAGTAAAAGCTTTGGAAGGCTTAGGGACGCTAGCTATTACCAGCAGCTTGACACAAGGGCTTAAGCCTTGACACTCTGGGGATGAACTGGGCTCAGTCAGTGAAAAGCTAGGGTAGATTTTATGGACATCAATTTTATGGGCCTTAGGCCAAGAAGAACCAAACATAACAGATCTCAGAACTGTTATCGAGGTCACATTCCCCACCTCTGAACTTTGCTATAATTCTTAGAAAGGAATCCTCTGTACTATACCAACTAATTTCTACCACCATTTTTTAAAATTGTGCTTTAGATGAAGGTTTACAGAGCCAGTTAGTTTCTCATTAAACAGTTAATACACCTATTGTTTTGTGACATAGGCTGCCAACCCCACAACGTGTCAACATTCTCCCCTTCTCGACCTTGGGTTCTCCATTTCCATTTGTCCAGCTTTCCTGTCCCCTCCTGCCTTCTTGTCCTTGCCCCTGGGCTGGTGTGCCCATTAAGTCTTGAATACATGGTTGAGCTACATGTATTATTGTTTGTTTTATGGGCCTGTCTAATCTATGACTGAAGGGTAATTTCTACCATCATTTGACTAATGTTCTAGATCTGACATTTCTAATGCACCATACAAAAATAAAAAATACCAAAAGATTATCCTGAGATAAAGACGAATCTTGGAATTTCAAAATCAATTTTAAAAAAATATTTCAAAAATAACCTCACTCTCCTGAATCCCTTCAAAAGTTGACCCAGAAAGAGTATAAACAGGCCCTTCACAGTAAAGAAAATATAAATTTCAATAGAGTTATAAAAGTATGTCTGTCCTCAAATTAAAGAAATGCAAATCAAAGCTATTTTTTATTTGATGAGACTGGCAAAAACATTAAGTCTGATAATACCCAGTTTGGAGACAGTGTTGGGAAACATATTTTCAAATCCTGCTTATGGAGATAAAAAACTGATTGACCTTTTTAGAAGCAATTTGGCAATATTAATCAAGCTTTAAGGTGTATACACCCAACAACACAGACAAAGATGTTCACTGCAGTATTAATTACAATAGCAAAAAAGTAAAAATATTCTAAATGTACATTAATAAGGGATTAGTTCAATAAATTATGGTGAATTTATACAACGGGATACTCTGCAGCTATTAACAAGAACAAATTACAGCAACATATGCTGACATGAAAAGAAGTTTAACACTTGTTAAACAGGGGTAAAAAGACATTTGCAGAGTCGTATATAAAAAATTTCTGGAAGGAAACACAAATAGTGGTTACCTCTGGCAAGTGGAAATAAGGACATGTGGACAGGAAAACTTACTTTCTACTTCACATCATTATGCTTTTTTTTTAACCATAAGCATTACTTTAACAAAATAGCAAAAACAAAACGAGGGCCCAGACTGAGAATGATTTTTTAAAAAGGCAAAGCAATCACAAGGCTGTTTTTGAATGAAGGCACATATCTCAAACGGCAATGATAGGCCTTGGAAGTTACTGTGGGGTCAAATTGTTGCTGCCTATTGAGTGTTCCACTCTGACTCCTAGTGTAGAGTACTACATAGCGTTTACTTAGTTCTGTGCTTTTCTCGGGAAAAGCAAAAAAAAACTGTGTGAACAACCAACTGACTCTTATCAAGAGACAGAGCCTTCTTGTGTGGTAAATGGCCCAGGGTGCACCACTACCTCAAACTGTAGACGTCCATGAAAATGCATGCTAATTTTAAACCTAGAAATGTTTAATCTCAGCATTCTACTTAGGCCCTAGAATAGCAGTAGCAGAAAGCATGGGGCAAAGCCACTAATTTCAAGTGTCTGATAGAGACTAGGCTCTGATTTAGTGCTCCTTGCTGAAGGCACTGGGGTGGACATCTGACCTGAAAATAACTAATCCACACCAGGGTCCTTCTTCTAAGGCTGGTTAATTAAAATCTTCATATTTTAGGGCTTCTTGAAACTACCCACAATTTTCTAAGCATCTGGAGCCCTTATCATTAAAGAAAGAGCATTTGCCCTAACTCTTCCCACCCCCTACCTCTCTTCATAGCCAGGCAATTTGAAGAAATGAGATATTTCAAGAGTACAAAAAATACAGACGGGAAACATATAACAACTGTATATCCATTTCTCAGCCAATATATATATTATATTATATTAATATGATCAATACTGAGGTCAAGACAATGTATGCACACATCAGAATAAGCCCGGTCTTCAGTGGAAGTCAAGATGGAACCAAGGTCCTCCTGTACGCCTTCTACTCCCATCATCAAAGAAGAGGGAGCCCCAGAAACCCACTCTGCCCTGCCCACAACACTCATAGCTTTGCCAGGACTAATCCCAGTGTGTACCTTACCACTGCTATGTCATTCATATCCCCAGGCCACTCTTCATCTCTAATCCCTGTAGAGCTTTACACATCCTCTGCTTTGTTCTGTTCTTGCTCTCCAAACATCTGAAACCATTCTTTCTGGAATACATGACCAATCAATTACTAGTCAACTCTTCTCTGAACATTCCCTTCATTTTCTAGCTCAGACAGAAATCTAGCCTTCCCCTGAGAACAATGATTCCTCTGCAGTCTTCTGAGCTGGTAGCTTTTTCTCACACAGACCTCACAACACCGGCTCTAAGGTGGAGTAGGTGTTCTTACTGCTCTTTGCTGCTTTCCGACTATTCTAGATATTTTACTTATTTATAACGTTTATACTTTACTGTCTGTCTCTCCTCTCTCCCCCAACTAGAAATTAAGTTCCAAGAGGGGGAAATCTACCTATTTTGTTTACTCATCTATTCAAGTGCCTAGAATAATACCTGGCATATGGTACTCCTCACCAACTACAACCCCTCATTTCCACCTTAAGGTAAATACTACTCTACTTATTTTTTAAAAGTTCCATACGTGATTTTAGCTACCCTCTTCTCCCAATAATTTCCTCTTATGTTACAGATGAAATAACTAATGAGAAAGAACAAAATTTGCTTACCAAAGATCAAATACCTACGAACATTTGCCAAACTGTATTTCAAAATGTTATACCCTTATAAAAGCTGTTTTAACTTCTTCTATTCCAAAGTTTTCTTCTAATTTTCTTTTTATTAATATTTGTTCTAGGAATCGGAGAGTGTTGCGATGATTGTAATAACTCAAAATTAAAATTGTTGTTGTCTGGTACTTGTTATGGATTGAACTGTGTCCCCCTCAAAACGTGTGTCAACTTGGCTAGGCCACAATTTCCAATATCGTGTGGCAGTCCACCATTTTATGACCTGATCTGATTATCCTGTGTGTTGTAAATCCTAATCTCTATGACATTAATGAGGCAGGATTAGAGACAGTTATGTTAATGAGGCAGGACTAAATCTACAGGATTAGGGTGTATTCTGAGTCAATCTCTTTTCAGATATAAAAGAGAGACTCGAGTAGAGAGGAGAGGGATCTCATAACCACCAAGAAAGGAGAGTCAAGAACGGAGCATGTCCTTTGGACTTGGGGTCCTTGTGCTGAGAAGTTCCTAGACTAGGGGAAGATGGATGACAATGACCTTCCCCCAGAGCAAACTGTGAGCTGGTGCCCTGAATTCAGACTTCTAGCATCCTAAACGTGAGAGAATAAATTTGTCTGTTAAAGCCATCTACTTGTGGTATTTCCATTACAGCAGCACTAGATAACTAAGACTGTCCTGTCAAATTGGCTCTGACTCATAGCAACCTTATGTATAACAGGATGAAACTTTGCCTGGTCCTGCTCCATCCTCATAATCATTGCTATGTTTGAGGCCTAGCTGCAGCCAAAACTTACTAAGTGCTAGACCTTGCGTAAGTACTTCACACACATTTTCGTAATGAATCCTCACGACAATCCTACTGGGCAGGTATTACATTGTTCCCATTTTACAGATGAGGACCTTGACATACAGAAAGATTAAGCAACTTTCTAAGGTTATGCAGTTAGTTAGTGGTAAAGCCTATTTAAGACACAGTCAGTCGGTCTTCTGAGCCCAAAATCTATTCTGTCTCTTAAACTCCTAAAATTATGTTCCATTCATGTGACAGTGTTTTGGGGAAGGCTGTAAGCTTAACTAATACCAGCAAAATATCCCCAATTACTATACACTGAACTTTTGAAAGTTAATATATTTTAATAGTTCCACCAAAAAAGTATATTAGAGTTTCCACTTGTTATTTCATGAAGTATCAATTGATTTATGCTTTTCATATCTATGTATTTCTATTTAATTATCCATATAATAAAATTATTAATCATGATGCTTCTGAGTTGTATTTCCTATTTTAATCCTCTGATTATTTATAAATATTCACAGAAAGCTATCAGAAACACGTCTAGTGCTACATGGGCATCAATAATGAAAACAAACTTTTTTTAAGCTAAAAGTTACATCTATGTTTTTTCCTTATTACTGTATTACACTAATATTTCTATTATAGAAAAGTCAGCTAATGTAAAAAAAATAATAATAATAAAACAAAAATCACCCATATCATCCAGACACATCCATCGTTAGTATGTTCTCTTCTAGTACTATAAGTGTATGAGATTTCCTTCCACCATAGGTACAAATTGGACTCATCATTCCCCTAGGGTTGGATATTCAAGTTTAAAATTTTGGTATCATTTACAGTAAAATTATAATGTAAAAATTAGATCTTTTAAATTAATGTTTGTAAGTAATACCAAGCAATGGCAATAGTATTTGATGGCAATAGCTGTTAAGTACTAAATACATTTCTGAAGTTTATGAAATGAACCAATGACAGGTTCAAAGGGAAAACATTTTAGTGGCACCTTATTGTACAGCTAATAAATTAGAAATATTATTTTCATAAAGCCAATTAATTCAATGTTGAATAACCCATCAGACAATCTTCACTATCCACAAAAAAATATAGCAGACAAGATGGTGGCAACCTGGCCAATTTCATTGTTTTGGCTGGTGTTATGGATTGAATTGTGTCCCCCCAAAATATGTGTTGTAAATCCTAACCTCTATGTCTGTGGATACAGTTCGATTTGGGAATCGGTTGTCCTTGTCATGTTAACAAGGCAGGATTAGTGTAGGGGGTCTCTGAGTCAATCTCTTTAGAGATATAAAAGAGATTAAACAAGCAAGCTAGGGGGCACAGATGGGGGAAGAGAGATGCCAAGCTACATGAAAACTGCCCAGGAGCAAAAGCTCAGAAGAGACAAGGAGGGACCTTCCCTCCAGAGTCAACAGAGACAGAAAGCTTTCCTCTAGAGCTGGCACCCTGAATTCAGACTTCTAGCCTCCTAAACTGTGAGAAAATAAACTTCCGTTTGTTAAAGCCACCCATTTGTGCTATTTCTGTTCCAGAGTCAACAGAGACAGAAAGCTTTCCTCTAGAGCTGGCACCCTGAATTCAGACTTCTAGCCTCCTAAACTGTAAGAAAATAAACTTCTGTTTGTTAAAGCCACCCATTTGTGCTATTTCTGTTACAGAAGCAGCACTAGGTAACTAACACACTTGGGAATAAGGAAATATGCTTTTATTTTCCAATAAGCCAACTGAATGTAGAATGTTAATAGAACAGCCATTTCTAACAATACATTTTCTTTGGGATGCCTATCTTAAATTCTGAAAACGCTTAGAGAGAAAATCTCTGTCAGTTTAAAATTCACTAATTTAGTATCTAAGCCTGAATACTGATTTAGAATGTGACATCAAAGGTCACCCTTTTTATTTTTTTATTTTATTTTTATTGCACTTCGGGTGAAGACTTACAGAACAAGTAGTTTCTCATGAAACAGTAGTACACATACTGTTTTATGACATGGTTAACAACCCCACAACATGTCAACCCTCTAACTTCTCAACCTTTTTTTTGCTGAAAATACACATAGCCAAAGATAGACCATTTCAAAAATTTCTACATGCACAGTTCAGTGACATTGACTACGCTCTTCCAATTGTGCTGCTATACTCACTTAAAATGAAGGCTTACAGAACAAAATAGTTTCTCATTTAACAGTTACTACACATGTTGCCCTATGACAATGGTTAACAATCTCACAATACATCAACAATA
>NW_004443946.1:2154107-2172931 GCF_000243295.1 Trichechus manatus latirostris
CCAATTGAGCTAGATGTTCCCCGAGACCATGGTCCCCACAGCCCTCCGCCCAGCAATTCAGTCCCTCAGGGAGTTTGGATGTGTCTATGGGGCTTCCAAGGTCACCCTTTTTAACTATGTAGTCCACCACGTGTCTGTCAGTTTGTTGTACCATGGTGGCTTCTGTGTTGCTGTGATGCTGGAAGCTATGCCACCGGTATTTCAAATGCCAGCAGGGTCACCCATGGACAGGTTTCAGTGGAGCTTCCAGACTAAAGACCTGGCAGTCTACATCTGAAAAAAACTTGGCCAGTGAAAACTTTATGAAGAGCAGCAGAACGGTGTATGATACAGTGCCAGGAAGATGAACCCTCAGGTTGGAAGGAACTCAAAATATGACTGGGGAGGAGCTGCCTCCTCAAAGTAGAGTCAAACTTAATGTAGTGGATGGAATAAAGCTTCTGGGACCTTCATTTGCTGATGTGGCACAACTCAAAATGAGAAGGAACAGCTGCAAACATCCATTAATAATGGGAGCACGGAATGTACAAAGCATGGATCTAGGAAAATCAGAAGTCGTTAAAAATGAAACAGAGCACATAAAGATGGAGACTCTAGGCATTGTGAGCTGAAACGGATTGGTATTGGCCATTTTGAATTGGACAATAATATGGTCTACTACACCAGGAATTTCCTGACTATGCAAAGGCATTCGACTCTGTGGATCGTAACAAATTATGGATAACACTGTGAAGAATGGCAATTCCAGAACACTTAATTGTGCTCATGAGGAACCTGCACATAGATTAAGAGGCAGTTGTTCGAACAGAACAAGGGGATACTGCCTGCTTTAAAGTCAGGAAAGGTGTGTGTCAGGGTTGTATCCTTTCACCATACTTATTATTCAATCTGTATGCTGAGCAAATAATCTGAGAAGCAGGACTATATGAAGAAGAACAAAGCATCAGGTTTGGAAAGACTCATTAACAACCTGTGTTACGCAGATGACACAACCTTACTTGTTGAAAGTGAAGAGGACTGGAAGCACTTACTGATGAAGATCAAAGACCACAGCCTTCAGTATGGATTACACAACATAAAGAAAACCAAAATCCTCACAACTGGACCAATAAGGAACATCATAATAAACAGAGAAAAGATTGAAGTTGTCAAGGGTTTCATTTTACTTGGATTCACAATCAACGCTCATGGAAGCAGCAGTCAGGAAACCAAATGATGCACTGCATTGGTCAAATCTGCTGCAAAAGACCTCTTTAAAAGACTGAAGAAGAATTAACGTCTTTGAATTATGGTGTTGGTAAAAAATACTGAATATATCATGGACTGCCAGAAGAACAAAAAAAATCTGTCTTAGAAGAATACAGCCAGAATGTTCCTCAGAAGGAAGGATGAGACGTCATCTCGTACACTGTGGACATGTTACCAGGAGGGACCAGTCCCTGGAGAAGAAGATCATGCTTGGTAAGGTAGAGGGTCAGCGAAAAAGAGACAGGCCCTCGAGGAGACAGATTGACACAGTGGCTGCAACAATGGGCTCAAACATAACAATGACTGTGAGGATGGCACAGGATCTGACAGTGTTTTGTTCTGTTGTACATAGGGTTGCTGTGAGCTGGAATCGACTTAATGGCACCTAACAACAGTACCCAAAAGTATCTTCAGCTCTATTTTATCTTGTATTCAAAAGCAAATTCGATCTAACTGAAAGAGAGTACCTTAGTATTAAAATTGGTTTTTACCCATTAAATGTCACAAAATTTCTACTTAGCCTTAAATTAGTTTTCTGTATCTATTATTTAAAATCAATAAAAGAACATTTTTGGTGTATATCTGCACCCTCATATTAACATTTTCCACCAGTTCAGACTTCAACTTTCCAAAAAGTGAAGATAAACCAAAAAACCAAACCCACTGCCATCGAGTCAATTCTGACTCATAGTGACCCTACAGGACAAAGCAGAGGTTGCTCCAAGGCTGTTAATCTTTACAGATGCAGACTGCCGTATCTTTCTATTGCAGAGCAGCCTGGATACAGTATCAATATTTTATTTTACAGATTATATTTTAAAAATCAAGATTGTTAGATTTTTAAATAAAAGCAGAAACTAAAAAGCTAGAATATACCACTTAACCAAAATAACTGACCTTTGTCCCGTTTGGCCTAAGCGCCTGCTTTGGGATTTATTTCAAGAACATTCATAGGGCAAGTAATGGCTGTTTAAACCTTTGTATACTTCTTGCCTTTTTTTCAATTTATTCTATTTTCTCTCTTTTTACTTCCAGCAAACAGTCAAGGTATTAAAAAGCAAAACTGAGGAAAGTTCTGAACATCTTTTCAAACATCTTTAAAGATTTCTACTTATTTTGAAACTAAAGAAACAAATTTAACTTGCTATTTTATTTAAAAATACTGGACTATTTCCAATTTCGCATGTTAAAAGTAAGCAAGCAAACAAAAGTATATTGGTGATGTTTGCACAACGTGATTGATGTAACTGTTCTCACTGAATTGCATACATGAAAGATGCTGAACTGACAATCATTGTGTTATTTATGTTTTTACAACAATGTTTAAAAAGGCTGAAAAATGTATTGCATTAGTCACTCTGGGCAATGATGTTATTAAATTCTAGCCCCGTAATCAAGGAGCCCTGGTAGCACAACAATTAAGCACTCGGCTGCTAACTGAAAAGTTCATGGTTTGAATCCACTCTGTGGCTCCGTGGGAGAAAGACCTGCCAATCTGCTTTCATAAAGATTACAGCCTTAAAAACCTTGTGGGGCAGTTTTACTGTGTCAACTGGGGACGCTATGCGTCGAAATCAACTCATCGGCACCTAAAACAACAAGCAAGGCTCACACAATTTAACAAACTATAAGGTGTGTAACTTTTAAATACTACCTTGCAGTTTCATCATAAAAGAGGGATAAGATAATGGAAGATGAAAGAGGGAATGGAAAGTATGATTCTGACCAGCAGTTTTTCCAGGAATCTTGCTCCTGCTGAGGCTGCTCGCTGTCACTAGCTACAGACTATACTGCTGAGGAAAATGAACATCTATAAAACACATTCAAGGGTTGGGTGGAATTCAAACATAAGACAGGAAAACATGGTGGCATGCACCATCATTATATCTGCTCACTTTTCTAAAGCAGTTCAGATGCCTGACCAAAGAGATGGAAAATGCAACTAAAACTCAAAATGGTATTGTTGGTATTATATATTTTCAATGCTAATCACAGGTAAGGCAAACTCTATGTGAATAATCACCTACTATAAAAATGAGACATAGAAATGATTAAATCATTCCTGAAAATAATCACTTGCCTGTATACACAAAGGGCAACAAGAATAGGGACATAGGAAGGAATGCTGACTTCATTTTCTTTTATAATTATTTTTGTGGCTAATTAAAAAAATTCAATTATCTGTACCTATCTATTTTTATTCTTAACTCTAAGTCTTAGGAAAAGCCTCACAAGCAATCTGTTTCAGTAAAATTTTAAACATAATATCATTATAAAATTCAACTGCCAGGGGCAAGTCAGTAAATTTGTAATAAAATTTAGGACTCTAAAATTACTATAAACTTTAATAACCTATTTTTAACTGGAGGGAGGAGGAAGGGAGTATTATCAAGTTTACAGCTGGAATTTTACTTACTTAAAAGTAAAAAAGTCTTGTTAATGTTTTACCAGACATAAGGCTTTTTCTAAGTCACACTGGCAAATAATCATCTTTTCATGTCTAAATATAATTCTAAATCAGCTCATCTGTTAAATCCATACAAGGAAGTGCTTTTGTATTACACTGGCTTTAGTGAAATTTTAAAAAAGCTGCTGAGTACAGTTAAGAATTCATTTCTGAAATATAGCTGGCTACAGAATTATTTGAAGTATCTGACCTGAGAGTTGGGGAAATTCATTAGCATGCCATATTTTTGACCTAAACATTTTCTTGAGTCTGTTCCAAAAATGTGGAAAAACACCATGTACTTAGACTTTATTGACAGTGCTATAAAACAAACAAACAAACAACAACAACAACAACAAAACCCATGGTATAAAACCTATGGTCCATACAGAAAATATTTAAAGAAAAGTAAAATAAAAACCCACAAATAAAACAGAATGAAACAACCCAAATGAATAAAATCACTGTCACAAACAGAGGGTAAATTCTTCAAATTCTAAAGCACAGATGATGGAAAAATATAAAACTACTTATGAAAAAAGTACATATATTTAAAATATGAGAAAAACTTATTTCTCAGGTCATTAACTTAACAGTTATTATTTAATGAAATTATAATTAGCATTGGCAATGAATCAAAACCAGAAGATAGTGCTGCATATTAAGGCCTAACTTTCTTAACATCACAGACTAGAGAAGATATTCAGTATTAGCGTATCACCGAAGAGACAAGATCTAAAATAAATTAGTTTATACTACCAAAACCAAACCAAAAGAAACAAGGAATCAAACTATACTATAAATAGATCGTTATAAAAATCAAAACCAGAATACCAATCTATAATTGTCTATGACATGAATTTTCCTTAGCATTAAATTCCTCACTATGCTAAAAGCTGGCAGTTTCAAGTGGTTCAGTAGTTACTGTTATTTTAAAAATTAGCTGGGTCACAAAACACTATGTGTATAAGTTTCCAAACGAGTAACTTGAGCTGTAAACTTTCAGCTAAAGCACAATTTAAAAAATAAATATATAAAAGACTGGGGAGGGGGAGGGAATTAGCTGGGGGTCAATTTTGATGTGGTTTTAGTATCCTAAATTGAAAATAATCCTAGAATTAAAAACAAGCATTACTGAGTTGTAATAACTGCAAAATACTTTATTTCTAACATACCACTAATTTAAGACAAACATTTATTTTACCACTTTATGAGACACTAAGAAAAAAAATGCTGATTAAACTATGAAGACACCATTTATTACAAGACAAATCTCAATTCAGACATTTTTTAAATGTGGGGGAAAACATGATTTTTAGAGTTGATGAAACACAGTAAATGTTCACTTTCTGAATATGGTATAAACATGCTCCAACTCCTGGGCTGGATTTCATAATGGTCCTCCTTTACCCCCTTCTGATTTATCATTAAGTCTACCAAAACTGAAAAACTTCAAATAAGTAGGTTCATAAAGGATAATCATCAAAACCAAAATTGCAGGGGAAAATGGGATTTTAAAAAAGGATATTTAAATTGGTCCCAACCTACCTGGAGCAAACGAGAATGAAGAACACCAAAGACACAAGGAAAATATTAGCCCAAGAGACAGAAAGGGCCACAGAAACCAGAGACGCCATCTGCCTGAGACCAGAAGAACTAGATGGTGATTGGCTACCACCAATGACCACCCTGACAGGGAACACAACAGGGAGTCCTTGACAGACCGGGAGAAAAGTGTGGAGCAGAACTCAAATTCACGTAAGAAGACCAGACTTAATGGTCTGACTGAGACTGGAAGAACCTCTGAAGCCACGGCCCCTGGATGCTCTGTTAACCCAGAACTAAAACCATTCCTGAAGCCCACTCTTCCAAACATTAGACTGGACTATAGAACATAAAATAATACACGTGAAGAGTGTGCTTCTTAGTTCAAGCAGATTCACGAGACCAAAAGGTAGGCTCCTGTCTGGAGGCACGATGACAAGGCAGGAAGGGACAGGAACTGGTTGAATGGACACGGGAAACCCGGGGTGGAAAGGGGGAGTGTGCTGTCACATTATATGGATTGCAACTAATGTCACAATCAACAATATGTGTATACATTTCTGTATGAGAAATTAACTTGAGCTGTAAACTTTCACCTAAAGCACGCACACGCACACATGCACACGTGCACACACACACACACCAAGTGTATTTATCAGGGGAGTCCATGGGTGGTTCAAATGGTTAAGCGCTTGGCTGCTAACTGAAAGGATGGCAGTTCAAGTGCCTCAAAAAAAGGCCTGGCAATCAACTTCCAAAAATCAGCCATTGAAAATCCTATGGAGATAGATTTTTTTCTGACACACATGGGGTCACCATGAGTCAGAATCAATTTGATGACAACTGGTTTCGTTTTTGGTATATTAGGACTTCTAGGAAACACGGTACATAAATTAAAAACGTCCCAAAATTAAAAGAGAGTGCCATCAGCACTGAAACTAGGAAAGCGTTTCAAACTCACTCTACTTGCAGAAGTGTCACTCAGGTACCTGAATAATGTGGATTAAACAAAAAGACTCACTGATACTCTTAAGAAAAGTTTATGCTCTGGAGAAAGAATTCAAACAATGTACAAAGGAGAAGTCAAACAGAACCTGCTACAGGACTTTAGGGCATGTAATAAGGTCCAGACAGAACTTGATCAAAAATAAGTACAGCAGGAAAAACAATATGGCTCTCCCACAGAAATTCTACTCCCCCCACCCCGAAGTAAATAAATACAGGATGCAGAAGACATGGATAATTTATTTCAAAAGAAAATTTAAGACAATAGTGCTTCAAACTCTCAAGGAAATTAAAAAAAAAAGGAGTACTAGTGAATAAGGTAACAAAATAAGGTAAAAACAACCCTAGTGGAATTACATGAGGGGAGGGGGAACACAAGGAAAAATAATATCTGTAGAGAACTAATAAAAGCACTAGAAACAACAAGTAAAAGAAGCAATACTGGAGACAAACAAGTTAGTGATGCGATGGGCGGTCAAAAAAGAAAATCACACATAATGCAGAAAAGATTCATAAACATGAAGGAGAGAAAACAGATAAGGAATACAGACAATGGAGAAATAACATGAATAATTGGTATTCCTGAAGTAATAAAATTTTTAAAAATTTAAGAATGATAAAAGAAACCTTCATGAAATAAAGAACAAAAATTGCCAAAAAAAAAAAAAAAAGCCCACTGTGTTTCAAGAAAAAAAATCTGTAGAATTTATTAAGACCAAGATATATTCTGCTGAAATTACTAATTTCAAAGACAAAGAACCTCTAGCTTCTGCTACAATCAGGCAGAAGCAGCAAGTTACTAATAATGGGAAAAATAATAGCAGGCTGGTCTTAAGAGTTCTCTCCAACAATATTCAAGAGAGAAAATGAGGGTAGGGGGAGAATATGTGTGATCAATAATTCTATACCTAGTCAATTCTTATGCAAAGGCAACAGAAAGGCATTTATAATATTCATTTGTACAATTAATATTTAGTGAGTGCCCACTATGTGCCTACACTGTTCCAGGTGCTGAAATATAACAGTGAAGATAGAAGATCCCAATTCTCATGAATGTTACATTCTAGGAGAGGGAGACGGCAATTAACAAACATATGTAAGTAAAAAGAAAAGTATCAGGCAGTCACATGTCTTGTGCAGAAGAAAAAAATAACAAGTGAAATAAAATATTTTAAATTGGGTAGTCCAGAATGACCTGAAGACATGGCATTTAAGTTGAAAACACAGTAACAAGGAGCCTTGTGAGCCAAGTTCATAAAAAATAGTACTTCAGGCAGAAATGGAAGGGTTAGTTTAACCTGGACTGTTTAAATAGAAGAGCTGAGGAAGTGTAGGAAAGGGAGAGAGGTACAAAACGCATCGGAGAAGTATGCAGAGCAGATCACGTAGGGTTCTACAAGCAAAGTTGAAGCCTAGATATTATTTTAAGTGGATTTGGAAGCTTGGAAAGGTTTTAAGCAGGAGAGTGCTATGATCTGATTTATGTTTTTAAAAGGTCACTCCAGTTGCTTTGTGGAAACTGGATAATGGAGGATGGAGGTGGGGGAGAGGAAACAGGGAGACCAGGAGGATGGAGGTAGAGAAGTAGATGGATTCATGATGTTCTGGAGGTGGAGTTGAAGGAACCTGCAAACAGACTAACTTTAGAGGGCAAATAAAGGAGAGATGGAGAATGCCTGTATTTTTGATGTGGCCAACTGCCGAGTAAAATGAGGAAGGCTGAGGGAAGCGAAGGTCTGGCAAGAAAAATCAATTTGTGGATTCAAATTATATTATTCCTAATACTTACGGGAAAATCTATAATCTTTCCTATCAACAGATGAAACTAAGTAAGTTGGAACAGCAAAGTACAGAATGAAAAGACCAACGGCGGACACTGAATCTACTGAAATATAGAACTAAGTTTAAATAATTAGTAATTACATTTATAAGTATACTGTAAATATTATAATTCTTAAAAGAAAAAAGAGACTAACACACACACATTCACACCTCAGTATAATCAGAAAGTTCTGGGGCTAAATACCAAAATAAACTAACAAACATCTGGAGATTGGGAGAAGAGGAAGCAAATATGCAAATTTCAACATCTTTCACTGTAGTTAAGTCAATAGATGATTGCTTCATTTCTTAAATTGATAAATCAAAAAACATAAATTTAAGTATATTATTCAATGTCTTACAAGCCATCCTCTGGTAAAATTATAGACTGTGTGCCTTTCAACTTATCGGCAGTAAAAACAAAATTTTTTTTTCTTTAAAAGCTCAAGGAAACAAACAAAAAATGAACCAACAGAAGTAAAGACTAAACATTTGTCTAAACAATATAAACTCACCTATTAAAAGGAGAAAGACTCAGATTAGGTTATAAAATAAAACTCAAATATGCTTTTTTACAAGAAAAACACCTAAAAATCAATGACCCAGAAAGGATAAAAGTATAACAGTAGGCCCAGGTATACCACGTCTATCCTTCTGTATATCCACATAAATATAAACAAAAAGAAAGAAGAGCTGGCAATATCATTATTTGACAAAGTTACATTCAGGGTAAAACGGGCATTAAAGTGCACTAAGAAGATGAATGTTTAAGGATGAAGGCAAGTCACAATGGTAATGGAAAGACTGAAGTCACTGGCCAATATAAGTGACCAATGCATTATACATCTATTTATTTCTTTACTCTATCTCCCCCACTAGAATTCAAATTCCATGAGTATAAGAGTCTTTGCCCTTCTGTTCTCTTCTACATCCCTATCGTCTAGAATGGAGCTTGAATATATTATGTATTCAAGAAGCATTGTTAAGGTAAATGAAGATACAAACGTGAACTTTTTTACAAGTCAACTGACACAACACTGAAATACATTAAGCAAAAACTGCCACAAATGCTAGGAGAAATGGGCAGAACCACTATAGTAGCAGATAATCAGTGTTTCTGTCAGTCTTTGTAAGACTGGGCAAACAAAAATAAAGATGTAAGTGACCTAAATAACACAAGATTAAGGCTCATTTAATAGACTTATATTGAATTCTACAGTCTGCAAACAGATTACATGTTCTACTCAAGTATCCACGAAGTATTTTAAAAAACTGACCACATATTAGTTCCAAAGAACAAGTCAATAAACTTAAAAAAAAAAAAAAAAAAGTTAAGGTTCAGCTACATTCACTGACAAACCATTTAGAAATGAAAAGCTCTCTTGTAAACAACTCTTTAATCAAAGTGAAAATCAAAACTAAAAATTCCAAAACATCAAGAAAACAATAATGAGAAACTCGAGAACAAAATGTAGGGGTATACTTTGAATCTTATACTGTAAGAAAATGCATTCCTGGGAAAATACAAACTATCTAAAATTGATTTGAAAAGAAACAGAAAACATACACAGAACAGTAACAATGGAAGAATTTGAAAAATCTGTCAAAGAACCATATCTCAATAAATCTTAGGCACAAATCTCAGAGATGAAAATGTTTCAATTCATGAAATAATTCTTATGCTGTGTAAAACTTCCCATTTTTTGTTTTTACAAAGTCAGAATGGCACTGACACTCAAAAGAGAATTACTGGTCACTATCACTTAGAAGCCCTGGCAGTGCAGTGTTTAAGAGGTTGGCAGCTAACCAAAAGGTTGGCAGTTCGAATCCACCAGCCACTCCTTGGAAACCCTATGCAGAAGTTCTACTCTGTCCTATAGGGTCACTATGAGTCGGAATCGACTCGATGGCAACGGGTTTCGGATTTGGTTTCGGTTTATCACTTACGCGAAGTCCTTGGGTGGCACAAATGGTTAAGTGTTCAGATGTTAACCAAAAGGTTGGTGCTTTGAATCTACCCAGAGGTGCCTCGGAAAAAAGGCCTGGATATCTACTTTCGAAAAAATCAGCCACTGCAAAACCTTTGGAGCACAGTTCTACTCTGACACACATGGGGTTGCCATGAGTCAGAATCAACTTGATGGCACCTGATTTGACTTTGTTTTTATCACTTAAGAATGTAAATGTAAAATACCTAAATAAATTCTTAGCAAATAGAAGCCAATAGCATATCTTTATAAAGAGATCACACTATAGCCAAGAAAAGTTTATCCTAGGAATCCAAGGACAGAAAGTACTCAGAAATTCATTAATATAATTCATTATATTAACAGATAAAAAGAAAAATCAAGGTCTTCTTGATAGATGCTGAAACAGTATTTGATAAAACATTTATTTATAATTTATAAGTCCAATAAAAAACAAAAACAGGCTTTTAATATGATACATACACACACTACCACCACTACCAACAACACCCAAGTATCATGCTTAATTATGAAACACTGGAAGCATTACCCCAAAATTTGAAAGGCTGGGGACAAAATTATCATCATACATGATAGGATTATATAGTTGTAAAAAAAAAAAAATTTAAAGACTCGAAAAACTATCGGAAACAATATGAATTCCGTAAGACTGCCAGAGAAAAAAATAAAGCCAACAGTTTAAATAAATGTCAACGATAACCAATTAGAAACTGTGTAAGAAGGAAAAAAAGATCCCATTCACAACAGCAAGATTTACGTGGCAAAAACTATAAAACTTTCCTAAAGACCTGAGTAAGAAAAAGTCCTTACTACTGTCAAAAGGCCAAATCTTTTAAAATTCATCTTACAACATTTTTTTTTAATCTTTGATAAACATGATTTTAAAGTTCTCCTAAAAAAAAAAAAAAAAAAATACAGAACGGAAATGTCTGAAAAATACAAGCAATAAAGATTATAAAATTAAAAGATTTGGTAATCAAAAACAGGACAGTACTGAATTGGAAAAAAAAACTCACTAGGACAGAACACAAAACCCATGCCTAAACTGAAATTTAGTTTATGACAACCAGTGAGTAAAAGACAAGATTCTGTAGTAAATAGTTTGGAGAAATTGTCTGGCTACTCAAAAACAAATAGCTCACTTTCATCCCTTAGAACAAAATAGTTCCTGACGAGCAAACATTTAAATGTGGGAAGAAAAAAATGTGGGGAAAAAACTTAAAATATTTATATAAATGTCTAGTAGAAAAGCCTAAGTATGGGGGAAAGGGAAATAGAGAAAGCAGGACCAACAAATTTATTTTTTATTGTTGTAGTTTAGATGAAGTTTACATTTTAAGTTAAGTTTCCCATACAAACATTTATACATACACTGTTATGTGACCCTAATTGTTCTCCCCATACTGTGACAGCACACTCCTCCTTTCCACCCCTGATCCCTGATGTCCATTCAACCAGCAACTAACCCTCTCTGCCTTCCCATCTCACCTCTGGACAGAAGCTGCCCGTTTAGTCTCTTGTATCTACTTGAGCTAAGAGGCACACTCCTCATGAGTATCACTTTACATCTCACAGTCCAGTCCAATCCGTGTCTGAAGAGTTGGCCTCAGAAACTGTTTTAGTTCTGGGCTGATAGAGAATCCAGGGGCCATGCTTTCTGGGGTTCCTCCAAGGACTAATAAACTTATTGAAGAGAAAAAAATATTTCCAGTAAAGAAAAGTATCATAAACAGACAAACTAGAGAAACTTTTAAAACATATGATGAAGAGTCACTATTCTCAAAGTGCAAAAAACATCTAAAAACCAATAATAAAAGACAAATAATCTGACAGAGTTGGAGCAAAGCATGTAGTTGTTAGTTGCCATTGAGTCGATTCCAATTAAAGGCGACCCCATGTGTGCAGAGTAGAACTGCTCCACAGGATTTTCAAGGCTGTGGCCTTTTAGAAGCAGATCACCAGGTCTGTCTTCTGAGGCACCTCTGGGTGGGTTCAAACAGCCAACTTTTCTGCTAGTAGTAGAGTACTTAACCATCTGCACCACCCAGGGATTCCTGGGGCAAAGCATAAGAGCAGGCAATTAACAGAATATAAAAATGGTCAAATACTGAAATGACATCAATGTTTTACTGAACTTCTATGTTATTCTTTGAAGAAGGGTTTAAATACTATCTGGTCTTTATATATGGAAGACTTCTAACACAAATTAGTAACCTTTACAAAGCACAGCAGTGACAAATTCCAATCTTTCACAGGGTCTTAATTTATGGTCCCAGCAATTAATCCTTACATGTGAATAACATACACATAATTTTCTTTAACGAATTGCTTCCCTATGTTAATTCTAATATATGGTTTATTGAGAAATCAGAATCGTAAGACTTAAAAAAAATACTCATTAATTCATTATGTAACTTTAATAAAAAAATAACCCATACTCTCAAATCAAATACATCAAACTGTGCTGTAACAAGTCCAGCGCACTCACTGAAGGCACAGAAAGGATAAAGATCTTTGTTTCCTCCAGAAGCCCAGCCATTATCTTGACTACAACCATCACTTAAACACATCCTGAATATTTGATAGAGTGTTTCCTATCCAAGAGAGGCAAATGTTTGCATAGTTCTGTTATATTCCCTTCTATTTGTGTTAGCAACATTTTGGAGATCATTCTATACTAACGTGGAGCATAGTTTACCAAGAGGACTCTAAAACAAAAAAATGCTATTATAACAATTTCTAACTGATAGAAAAAAAAGATACCGTGTCATATCTGAAAGCTTATTTTTAAAGTGTTCCAGCATATGCTACCTCAGTAATGTCATCAACTCTCTAAAGAATCATACACATAAAAATCCAAATACTGCATTTGAAATGCAAAACTATTTTAACTGCTCAAATTAAGAAACTGTTTGATACATAATTATGGTCATAATCACTCTGTATGTCTAAGTTACCAGTTGCCACTGAGTTGATTCCAACTCATGCCAACCCCATGTGTGTCACAGTAGAACTGTGCTCCACAGGGTTTTTAAGGGCTGATTTTTCAGAAGCAGATCACCAGGCCTTTCTTCTGAAACACCTGTGGGTAGACTTGAACCTCCAACCTTTCAGTTAGCTGCCAAGCACGTTAACCACATTAACCATTTGCACCACCCAGGGACTCCACATGTAAGTTTATGAACCAACAAATGAACAAACCACACAATACTCACCCAACAGGTTAATAATTACTACTGTTCTCATTAGAAACTTTTAGTAAGGACATAAAAATTGTAACACTGTTTCAGGTTTTATACGGTAGTTTTGTTTTCAAAGAAAATTACTCAGTGTGTTCTAAAACAAACAAATAGCCTTCTGACCAGAATCGTCAAATCTAAATCAACTAGCCAGGGTATAGCTAACATATAAAATATCATTATCCCAAATATATTTCTTTTGAATTCATAAATTCTTATCCAAACACATCTGCCTTCTCCCCACACCCTCAAAAATTACAGAACACTTTCCTAATCAAATGTTCTTTTATAAAAGCTAAAAGTAAAGTGCAAATACTTCACTATAATTTAAAAACAAAATTAATGTCTTAGTTATCTACTGCTGCTGTAACAGAAATACCACAAGTGGATGGCTTTAGCAAAAAGAAATTTACTCTCTCACAGTTTAGGGGGCTAGCAGGGTGCCAGCTCTAGAGGAAGGCTTTCTCTCTCTGTCAGCTCTAGGGGAAGGCCTTGTCTCCTTTCAACCAAAGTGAACAATTAGGTACACTGCTCAAAGAGATTAGCCAGCAACCTGGTAGCAGGTTGATTACATTTGACCGCTTCCATCATGGAAAAGGCAACATTTTATTCTCACTGGAATAGACACTTACTCTGGATATATGGATTTGCCCTTCCTGCACGCAACCCTTCTGCCAAAACTACCATCTATGGACTTATAGAATACCTTATCCACCATCACGGTATCCCACACAGTGTATCACCTCGGATCAAGGGACTCACTTCACTGCAAATGAAGTATGCCAATGGGCCCATGCTTGTGGAATTCACTGGTCTTACCATGTTCCTCATCATCCTGAGGCAGCTGGCTTGACAGAACTATGGAACGTCTATCGAAAGACACAATTACAGTGCCAGTTAGGTGGCAATACCCGACAGGGTTGGGGCAATGTTCTCCAGGAGGCTGTATATGCTCTAAACCAGCATCCAATATATGGTGCTGTTTCTTCCATAGCCAGGATTCGTGTGTTCAGGAATCAAGGGGTGGAAATGGGAGTGGCATCACTTAATATTACTCTTAGTGACCCATTTTTGCTTCCTGTCCCCAAGACCCTATGCCCTGCAGGTCTAGAGATCTTAGTTCCAAAGGGAGGAACGTTTCCACCAGGAGACACAACACTGATTCTACTGAACTGGAAGTTAAGAATGCCATTCGGCCACCTGGGGCTCCCCATTCCTCTGGATCAACAGGCAAAGAAGGGAGTTTACTGTATTGGCTGGTGTGATTGAACCTGAATACCAAAGGGAAATTAGACTGATATTACATAATGGAGGTAAAGAAGAGTATGTCTGGAATACAGGAGATCCCTTAGGATATCTCTTAGCACTATCATGCCCTGTGATTAAAGTCAAGGGAAAGCTACAGCAACCCAATTCCGACATGACTACTAACGACCCAGACCCTTCAGGAATGAAGGTTTGGGGCACTCCACCAAGCAAAGAACCACAACCAGCTGAAGTGCTTGCTGAGGGCAAAGAGAATACAGAATGGGTGGCGGAAGAAGGTAGTTCTAAATACCAGTTATGACCACGTGAGTAGTTTGAGAAGAACTGTAACTGTTATGAGTATTCCTTCCTTGTATGTGTGCATCAAATATTTTTATTTTCTTCACTTATAAAATGTCAGATGTACTTGAGGCCAGTGTGTTTTCAGTTATACGTGTTAGTTGTATCATGTCATGCTCAAGTATGACTTTGTAACTGTCTTTATTAAGAGACTGTGTATGGTTTAAGGAGATGCGTACAGGCATCAAGTTGACAAGGCATGGACTGTGATCGTTAAGGTTGCATGTCAACTTGGCTGGGCTATGATTCTCAGTGGTTTGACAGTTATGTAATGATGCAGTTTGGCAGTTATATAATGTAGTTTGTAGTTATGTAATACTGTTAATTTGGCAGTTACATAATGATGTAGTTTTCTTCCATTTTGTGATATATGGAATCACCTCCATGATGTGATCTGATATGACTAGCCAATCAGTTGTTAAGGAGAGAGTTATGAATTGAATTGTGTCCCCCTAAAATGTGTATCAACTTGGTTAGGCCATGATTCTCAGTATTGTGTGGCTGGCCCACAATTTTGTGATCTGATGTGATTATCCTATGTGTTGTAAATCCTAACCGCTATGATATTAATGAGGCAGGATTAGAGGCAGTTATGTTAATGAGGCAGCATTCAATCAACAGGATTGTATCTTCAATCAATTTCTTTTGAGATATAAAACAGAGGAGAAAGCAGAGATAGAAAGAGGGACCTCATACCACCAAGAAAGAAGAACTGGGAGTGGAGTACATCCTTTGGACCCAGAGCCCCTGTGCTAAGAAGCTCTTACAGCAGGGGAAGACTGATGACAAGGACCTTCCTCAAGAGCCAACAGAGAGACAGAAAACCTTCCCCTGGAGCTGGTGCCCTAAATTTGAACTTCTAGCCTCCTAAAATGTGAGAGAATAAACTTCTGTTTGTTAAAGCCATTCACTTGTGGTATTTCTGTTACAGGAGCACTAGATAACTAAGACATACACATTGCAATTTTTATTTAGCAACAAAACTATCACATCAAACTAGGCTTTAACTAACAACATCCACTGGAATTTAATATAGCCATATTGGAGATGTTCTACTCCCCTGATAGCACATATAAACAAGAGTTCTTTTCAAAAAGAGGGAAACAAATCAGGAAGGAAATCTCTTTTAAAGTTCTGTATGTACGAACTGCAAAAGAAACTGCTTAAAAATCATCATAAGGGTTTTAATACATACCAGGCTCCAATTTGATAATTTTTACTGCAGCCAACTCTCCTGTATGTACATTTCTGGCCTAAAACAAAAATGAAATGAATTTTAAAAGTTAGTTAATTAGATAAAAATTACACAGTATATGTTAATTAGTTGCTTATCAACCATGCTTTTAACAAAGTTAAAAAACAAAATCATTATTTCCAATAATAAAAGTATATTCATTTTTTCATTAAACAAAAATATAGAAAACACACAAAAGTAGGAAAAAAACCACCATTAGACTCACCACTTGGAAACAACTAGTATTTAAAATTTTGGTGTACTTCCTTCAAGTCTTTTCCTTATATTTGGGTTTTGTTTTTTTTTAATTTTTTTATTCTACTTTAGATGAAGGCTTACAGAACAAATAGTTTCTCATTAAACAGTCAGTACACATATTGTTTTATGACACTGGTTAACAACCCCACCACGTGTCAACCCTCTTCCTTCTTGACCTTGAGGACGTTTTTTTTGGTGAAAATATACATAGCCAAAGTTACACCATTTTGAAAGTTTCTACATGTAAAATTCAGTGACATCAATTACATTCTTCCAGTTTGCCGCTATTCTCACTATCCTTTTCCAAATTATTCCATCACCATTATCTTCAACTCACTGTCCCCTAGGCTTCCCATCTAACCTTTCAAGTTGCTGTTGTCAATTTGATCTCACATTTTTTTTTTTTTTTTGTACCTTAGATGAAGGTTTCCAGAACAAATAGTTTCTCATTAAACAGTTGGTACACATATTGCCCTATGACAATGGTTAACAACCCCATGACATGTCAACATTGTCCCTTCTCAACCTTGGGTTCCCTATCACCAGCTTTCCTGTCCCCTCCTGCCTTCTAGTCCTTGTCCCTGGACTGCTGTGCCTCATTAGTCCTGTTTTATGAGGCTGTCCAATCCCCGGCTGAATGTTGAACTTTGGGAGGGACTTCATCACTGAGCTAAAAGGGTGTCCAGGGGCCATACTCTCAAGGTTTTTCCAGTCTGTCAGGACAGTAAATCTGGTCTTTTTTTGGTGAGTTAGAATTCTGTTCTACATCTTTTTCCAGCTCTGTCCAGGATCCTCTATTGTGATCCCGGTCAGAGTAGTCAGTGGTGGTAGCCAGGCACCATCTAGCTGTACTGAACCCAGTCTGGTGGAGGCCATGGTAGCTGTGGTCCATTAGTCGTCTGGACTAATCTTCTCCTTGTATCCTGTTCTCTTCATTCTCCCTTGCTCCGGAAGGGGTGAGACCAGTGGAGTGTCTTAGATGGCTGCTCACAGGCTTTTAAGACCCCAGACGCTACTCACCAAGGTAGAATGTAGAACACTGTCTTTATAAACTGTGTTATGCCAATTGAGCTAGATGTTCCCCGAGACCATGGTCCCCACAGCCCTCCGCCCAGCAATTCAGTCCCTCAGGGAGTTTGGAAGTGTCTATGGAGTTTCCATGACCTTTCCTTGTATAAGTTGTGCTGGCTTCCCCAGTAATGTGTACTGTCTTACCCTTCACCAAAGTTACCACTTACCTGTTTAGTTCCCCCCCATCCCTCCCATCCCTTGTAACCAACAAAGATTGTTTCTTTCTGTGTGTAAACTTTTACAGTAGAGGTCTCACACAATATTTGTCCTTTTGTGATTGACTTATTTCACTCAGCATAATGTCCTCCAGTTTCTCCATGTTATGAGATGCTTCACAGATTCATCATTGTTCTTTATCTTTGTATAATACATCATTGTGTGTATGTACCATAGTTTGTTTAACCATTCATCTGTTGATGGGCATCTAGGTTGTTTCCATCTTTTTGCTATTGTGAACAGTGCTTCAATGAATATGGGTGTGCATATGTCTATTAGTGTGACGGCTCTTATTTCTCCAGGATATATTCCTAGGAACAGGATTGCATTTTGTACTGCTTTTTTTTTGTGGTGCTAACGTTTCTTTGTTCCTCTTACTCTCCTGTGCTGAGTTCCTTTTGTTTGTGGATTTTTTTTTTCTTTTCTTTTTGTAGGTTTTGTTTTTACTGAGATTTCATGTTTTTCTTCTTTATTTTGATGAGTAGGTTTGTTAACTTTCTTTCTGGTTACCATGAAATTTACCCTTATCTTCCTGGATTTGTACCCGTCTATTATTACTTGGTATCGCTTGACTTCCTCTCCACTAGAAGGTTCTATACCTACACCATTTATTCCCTCTTTTATTGTTCTGATGCTGTTGTCATTCACAGATTAACCTCTCTGGTTCCCTTTTGTAATTCTTTTGGTTTTGCATAGTCCTTAAGAGTTTATTTCCTAGGTTGGTTTCTGGCTAGTACGATCCTGTGTCCTGTATTCAGCCTGTGGTCTGATATTGTTTGTTCTCAGATCAAAAGACTTCCTTTAATAAGTCTTGTAAGTTCAGCCTGGTTTTTACATAGTCCCATAATTTCTGTTTATCTGGAAATGACCTAATTTCACCATCATATTTGAAAAAGAGTTTTGTAGAATAGATTATTCTTGGCTGGCAATTTTTTTCTTTCAAGGCTTTATATATGTCATCCCACTGCCTTCTTGCCTACACAGTTTCTGCTGAATAATCCGAGCTTAGTCTTATTGTTTCTCCTCTGTATGTGACTTTTTGTTTTTCTCGAGTTGCTCTCAGGATTCTTTGTTTGTCTTTGGTTTTAGCAAGTGTGATTATGATGTGCGAGTGTGATTTTCTTTTGGGGTCTATCCTACATGGGGTT
>NW_004443946.1:2173274-2175305 GCF_000243295.1 Trichechus manatus latirostris
GTTTCTGTATAATTTCTAGCTGTGAATTTATTTTAGCATTTTGTTCCTGTGTTATTTTCTTGAATTCTTCCATTGTTCTGCCTGTATTTTCCATGAATTTGTTTGCTTTTTCCATGAATTTGTCTATTTTTTCCTCATTTTTTGTCTGGTTTTTGCTTCAACTCTTGGATAATTCTGAATATTAGAGATATGAATTCCCTATCAGTTAGGTTTAGTGCCTTTTCTTCTACTGGATGGTCATCTGGTGTTTTATTTTGGACACCTACTGGAACCATCCTGTCTTGTTTTTGTAAATGTTTTGGTATTGTCTGCCGTCTTCGGGGCATTCAGTGTTTATTTTCCTCGTTTACTGATAGTAGATTTGTTTGTTTCATCCTTTTTTATTTGCTTATGTCTGAGCAGGCAGGCTGTGCGTTCTTTATTGTTTGCTCGTCTGTGGCATGATACTTTTCATCTCCTTCTCCAATGGGCAGGGTCAGTCACTCAGGTATGGTACAGCAGGGCAGGTGCTGCTGAAGGGGAAATGCTGGGATAGGTTTTTTGTGGCACATACCAGGGCTGACAGTGTGGACTGGGAATCAGTGCAGGGCAGCTTCCGTTAGGCCGTGCCTCTGTTGCTTGGGAGTGTGATGTTTAGCACACGGTGCAGTTAGGCAGGAGGGAGGGGGTAGACTGTGATGTGCGGAGCTAAGATGGGTATGGGAAAGATGAGAGAGAGGAGAGAGGAACAAGAGCGAAAGACATACACACAAACAAAAAAGAGTGCTAAGGGATCTTGCTATTGGAGTGGAGATATGACAGACTGAGAAATGAGGAAAAACAAAAATGAAAAAAAAAGGGTAAAAGAAAAAAATGAACAAATCGAGAAACTGGAAATGAAGAAAGACAAAAAGGGAATATGAGAGAAAAGAAAACGAAACAAAGAAATGAGAAAAACTAGAAACAAACCAAAAAACAAGAAAAAAGAAATGCCCCCAGGGATGTCCCTGTGCGTCTGCGCAGAGCAAGGGACTAGCTTCCAAGCCACGTGGTACTGTCTGCCTAGAAGGGGCTCCCAAGCTGAGAAAAGAAAAAGAAAACAAACAAATCAAAACAGAACAAATCAGAGCAAACAAACAAAAAAGCCAAGGGGGTCCCACTAGCGTGGCGGCATGGGCCGGGAAGCAGTTTCACAGTCCAGTGGTGTTTCGCAGCCTTTCAGGAAGAAGCAAAGATGGCGCACGGAGCCAGGTATTTGAGAGAAAGGAGAGGAAGGTGGTGAGAGGTAAGGAAGAAATCTAAAGAAGCGGAAAAAAGCAACACCAGCAGCCAACAAATGGCATTCAGGGAGCTGGCCAGTGTGGGCAGGTGGAATCCAAGTGGCACTGGGGAGTAGCTTGTGCTTCCCGTCCAATAGACTGTGGCTGCAGGAAGCTGAGGAGGCTAAATGGGAGTGAAAAGGGTGGGAGATGGGAAAGCCTATATCGTGGGTTACCGGTTGTTCTGTCTCCTGCTGGAAGCTCCATGAAGCTGTTTTCTCGTACCTCCTGTTTGCTGATCTCTGACAGGAGTTCAAGATCTCGGACCCATGCTGCAGTAGCTGACAGGGGACCTCTGCATATATCTCTCCTCGCGCTCTGTTCTCGGTCAGTTTCTTATTCCATTCAGTGCTTGGCTGAGTCATTTATCTCTTCATTTGATGGTTAGGGTTTCAGGATTGACGTGTGACTCTGACTTAGTTTTTCTGATCTTTGCTGTAGAGGGACGGTGTGGTGCTTCTGACTATAGTGCCATGTTGCCCGGAAGTCCGGGTTATTTTTTTTTAGTTAAAAAAAAAAAAAGCTCATGTTTTTTATTTACATTACAAACATAATCAAATCACTAAAGGAAGAATACAAAATCTGTATCTTGCTACTCAGAAAAAACAATTTTTAAATTGTTGTGCTTTAAGTGAAAGTTTACAATTCAAATTAGTCTCTCATATAAAAATTTATACATACATTATTATGTGACTCTTGTTCCTCTCCCTATACTGTGACAGCACACTCCTCC
>NW_004443946.1:2176476-2177782 GCF_000243295.1 Trichechus manatus latirostris
GTAAAGATTACAGCCTTGGAAACTCTATGGGGCAGTTCTATACAACTTTGGATGTTAACTCCATGTCTGCCAAGATCTACTGTTGGTACAAATTTCTATTCTGCTTTTTAAATTATGTACTTTCCCCATATTATACGTTATTTTTAATAGCTATATAACAGTCCATATAATCATCCCCCCTTACTGCCAGCCATTAGAGATGTTACACGTAGTCTTTTGATTATTTAAGGTTATTTCTTTCAAATGGATTATCAGATATGAAATTACTAGGCCAAAGGGTATGAAATATCAGCACTGAAGGCTGTCAACACATACTGCCAAACAGTTTAAAAGTGTTGTACCATTATATTCTCACAGTTAATATAAATGCACATTTTCACTGCGCCCAGCAGCACACCATATGTGGATATGCAATTTAATAATTTATGATATGTTTCACTTACTATATTAGATTCAAATGTCAATTTTCATACTTGGCATAAGAAATAAGGAGCATATGATAAAATAGGAAAGTATTTATGATCACATCACCAGCGAGGAAAGAGGAAGAGAAAAGGGGAAAGGAAAAGAAGAATGACAAAGAACGGAGAGAAGAGAGCCATAAAGGGGATACTTTTAGAAATGACATACAGAGGGTGAGAAAATAGAATACAATGGGGGAGCGAGACACAGAGGGAAAGACACAAGGAGAAAAAGATTTTCTGCAGGAGAGGTCTCAAATATTTCATAATGAAAAGTTACATTTTTCTCATCTATTGTGGTGAATAAGGTAAGAAGGGGGTCTCAGGAAGAGAGAAACAGTATTTTACCACCCCTTTCCCCATGACTACTCCTCTCCCCAAGCCACATTTAGAGAAGTGGGAACAGAGGTTCAGCCAGAAGCCTCACACCAGTCCCATTCTCTCCTTCTTTCTTGCCTTTGTTCTCTTTCAGACAAAAGAATTATCTGTTAGCTTCAGATCTTGTCCCCAGTTCCAAAAATCCTTCAGGATGTCAATTTTCTTCGGGTCATAGAAAGATATGTGCGTGAAGATTTAGGCTGTCCACTGCTCAACATTTCAAATACCAGTGAGACTCAGGTAGAGAAAATACGGCCAAAAGTTATAGAATAAGCAATGATAACTGATCTTCTTATGGATCTTGCTCAGTGGGTTATAAGATGTGTGTTAGAAGATAAACTCCATAATAATGATGGCAATTATATTTTTAATGCTTTATAGTTTGCAGGAACTTTTTTTTTTTTTTTTAATATTTTATTGTACTTCAGGTGAAGGCTTACAGAACAGATAGTTTCTCATGTAACAGT
>NW_004443946.1:2185932-2213208 GCF_000243295.1 Trichechus manatus latirostris
TCTTTATCTCTTCATTTGATGTTCTAGGGTTTCAGGATTGTTGATTCTCTGTTTGGCTTAGTTTTTCGGATCTTTGTTGTGGAGGGACGGCGTGGTGTTTCTGCCTAGAGCGCCATCTTCCGCAGGAACTTTTATACGTGTTATTTAATTGTATTTATTTAAACACAAAAAGACTAAGGCTCAGTAAAGTTAAATGACTTGCCCGAGTCCACCCTGCTGGCAGGGGCAAGAGCAAGAGTTAGAAACCAGGAACTGAATTCTAATGTCAAGGTTTCACTGCTTCTTTCAGTATATGAGAACTCTCTCATCTCAATGTCACTTTTCCCCTTTCTTTAAATGGAACAGGTTCTAGGGAAAAGTATTAATTGCTTAATATTTAACAGATTTCAGTAGTGACTTTTGTTGAAAATAGATTAACAAAGTAATACACAAATTGTCTTTTTCACTAACAGTTATTCTCTATGGTAATATTCAATGTAAAAGAATGTGAATTATTACAAATTAAAAGTCTGAAATAATTTTACAGATGAATTTGATCCAAGGAAAAATACTATTAAGTATGCTGGAAAAAAGTTGCCAAATAAAAGTTAGCAGACTTCTAATATGTTTAAAATACATCCTGTGGGATTGGGATAAAGATCAAATAGCAAGACTCAACTAATTTTTCTTTCAACCCTCCTATACCATAATCTATCAAATACATCCACTTCTATCCCTAAATGTCAGCACATTTCTTGGTATTCCTTTTTTCCCCAGACCCCAAAGTGATAACTTTGAAAATTTCACTGGAATCCTATAGAAAGGAGAAAAAAATCTATGGACATAGAGTAGAAGTTTTCATATTGGGAAGAAAGATTTAAGTATAAGGGACACAGCACAAAAAATACATGTGTATATTCATTATTAGTGACACGTTAAAAATACTTCCTTAATACTTTTAAAAAGAAAAATCTCATTACATTCAAAATTATGAAGATATATTCACAACCATTCAAGGTTCTAAAATTCAGCATTGTTGCTTAACTTATGTGACATTGATAGATGCTGACACATCTCCAACAACAAAATATCTTTAAGTTATTCAATATTCCAGTTTTTCAAGCAGTGCAGGCATTAAGGTAGTGCACTCTGAACCATTAAGCAATTCACCAGAAACCAAACAAAAATATGACTATACTTCCCAAGCACAGAATATCAAACAAGTGCCAACAGTGTAAAAAGATCTAAAATGCTCTTCTGAGAGTTTGGAACGATTAATTCTGGTCAGATTAGTCAGAAGCAAGTGACTCTGTCTCTAGTTTGAAAACATTTCCCTCATTCTGGTACATTCTTCTCTCCCGCCCTCCAGCCCCTTTAGCCTGGTTAACTCAGACTTGTCCTTCAGGATTTAGTTTAGATATCATCTACTCTATGAAGTCTTGCCTGATATTCCAAGGCTGAATTAAGTGTGGTATCTTCTAAGTTCTGGACATGATTCTTTGGAGGACTGGGCCACATACGAGATGTAGTAAATGCTCTATAAATTTGTTAAATGGTTAAATATGATTGTAGGAAACTTATTACTATCTTTATTTCAAAAATAAGAATAACTACAACTAGGAAATACTATGAAACTGACAATGTACAGTTTTGAATGTTCTCATTTTTCACTTAAGTACATTCATTTTTATTTCAATTTAATAGAACCAAAACAAAGAGACAGGGACACTTTGACTTTTTTTTTTTTTTTAGAGATTCTGAGGAGCTTGGAAAGAAACAGATCTTAAGAGGATTTGAATAACCACCACAGAAATATATAAGATAAAGATGGTATTTTAAAATTCAGCTGTACCATGCAGAAGCCAAAGACTACTGTATGTAGTATAGAAACAAAAAATAAACTAATATAAATTATAACTCCCACTGATAAGATAAATAATTAAATGTCAGTCTCCATTTTAAAGCCATATTTCTGTTCTCTCCTAATGAAGAACCGACGGGTAACTGTTTGTACTCGGTAATCTTCCAGCTGGATTTTTAAGACAGAAAGCAGTACCAGGCTCTTTTATAATGAAAGGCAAAGAGGCTTTCAGAAATAGATCTTCTAAACAGAGACTTTACAGATTCAATTTACTAAAGAGATCTTTTAGAAATTTAACTATGCAATTTCACACTGTAATTCAAAGGACTCATACATAATACTGGGTTTTTGAAATTCATCATTTCTCTCCAACAAGTTAACTGTGATATGCTCAAGCCTTTTTGTTTTTAACATTAACACACAAAAATCTGAAGATCTTGCATTGTTTACACAAGGAACTAACAGAGGTACCATGCACAGCACCTCTACAAAAAGGATCTAAATAGATTTGATTCCCATTCATTTCAGTAGATCATTGGTATAAACTAATATCATACTTAACACTAAGCACCTAGAAGTCTAATAAAATATATTAACACAGTACAGCTCTTATTTAATTCTTATTAATCAAGAATTGAATTTACTAGGTGGAAGAAGATAAACTCATAACAAATGGAATCAATGTCACCATAAAATCCATAGAAAAACTTTTCCAGGTAATTAAGTTTCTATTCTCAGTGTAAATGCATTTCCCTTTCATCCCTTAGTTGATATTTCCAATTTACTACCAGAGAATTCTTTTAACTGAAACCCTCCTGCTTCAGATTTTTAATTCATAGTAAAAAGTTAGCCTCCGATCTCTACCTGCACCAAGAAAAAAAATTAAAGATGCTGATCTTTTTAATGAAACCATTTCTATTTCAACAATACTATATATTATAGGTGCCAATTTTATAAACCGTGAACAAAAATGTCAACTTTTATTTGATTAAAAATAATTTACAAAGGAGAAGTCTTATGTCTAAACACTTTACATACAAATTAAAAAAACAAAGGTGTGACTCAATGCATAGTACATCTCTGTAGCTATGAAGTTAGAAGAGATTTTTTTTTAAGCTGGGGTGGGGGAGGAAATGAGACTGGCAAGTAATGACAGTCATCTAAAAGCACTGGCAATCAAAACGGTCAGATAAAAGACAACAAGTTTCCGCGCCCGATCTGGGAGAACTGGAGAAAACTTCTAGAGGGAAAAGTAAATCTAAGCTGTGACTTGATGGAAGAATTTCCTGGGATGAGTAGGGGGAAGGGATTGTGAAAGAGTTCCAGGTAAAGGTGTAAAGATAGGAGAAAACATGGGCAGTTCCAGAGAGTAAACTTACCTTGGATTAAGGGAACATAAAATGCTGGAGGAACCCTGGTGGTATAGTGGTTAAGAGCTCCACTGCTAACCAAAAGGTCAGCAGTTCAAATCCACCAGCCAAGCCTTGGAAACCCTATGGGGGAGTTCTACTCTGTCCTATAGGGATACGAGGAGTCGAACAGACTCAACGGCACCTAACAACAACAAGATGCTGGAAGCTACATCACTAGTATTTAAAATACCAGTAGGGTCACCCATAGTGAGCAGGTTTCAGCAGAGCTTCCAGACTAACACAGATTAGGAAGACAGGCCTGGCAATCTACTTCCAAATATCAGCCAATGAAAATCTTATGGATGACAACAAAACACTGTCCGATAAAGTGCTGGAAGATGAACCCCTCAGGTTGCAGGCACTCAAAAGCTACCTTCTCAAAGTAGAGTAGACCTTAATGAGGAAGATGGAGTAAAGCCTTCAGGACCTCCGTTTGTTAATGTGGGACTCAAAATGAGAAGTAACAGCTGCAAATATCCATTAATAATCAAAATGTGGAGTGTACAAAATATGAACCAAGGAAAACTGGAAGTTGTCAAAAATGAAATGGAACACTTGAAGATCGATATCCTAGGCACTGAGCTAAATGGACTGGCACTGGCCATTTTGAATCTGACCATCATGTGGTCTACCATGGCAGAAAAGACACACTGAAGAGGAATGGTTGTTGCATTCATCATTAAAAAGAATATTTTGAGATATATCCTGAAGGACAATACTGTCAGTGATAGGTTAACATCCATATGTCTACAAGGAAGACCAGTTGATACGACAATTATTCAAATTTACATATTAACGAATATTAAAGACAAAGAAATCGATCAAATGTGCAATCAAGATGCATTGATAATTACTAGAGACTGGAATGCAAAAGTTGGAAACAAAGACGGATCAGTAGTTGGAAAACACGGCCTTGGTGACAGAAATGATGTTGGAGATTGTGTAGTAGGATTCTGCAAGACCAGCGACTTATTCATAGGAAATACTTTTTTTCAACAACACAACTGATGACTATACAATGGACTTCACCAGATGGATTATACCGAAATCAAACTGACTACATCTAGGGAAAGAGATGACGGAAAACCTCAATATCATCAGTCAAGGAAAAGCATGTGGCTGACTGCAGAACGGGCCATCAACTGCTCACATACAAGTTCAGTTGAAGCTGAAGACTATCAAAGCAAGTCCACGAGAGCCAAATTAGGAACTTGAATACATCTCTCCTGAATTGAAAGACCATCTCTAGGACATTAATGACTGATGATCAGAAGAGTTGTGGAAAGACATGAAGGACATCATACATGAAGAAACTGAAAGGTCATTAAAAAGACAGAAAAGAAGGGAAAGACCAACATGGATTAGAGACTCTGAAACTTGCTCTTAAGCGCGGAGTAGCTAAAGCATACAGAAGGATGATGAAGTAGAAGAGCTGGAAGATTTCAAGGGGCAGTTCAAGACAACAAGGTTAAGTATTACGATGAAATCTGCAAAGACCTGGAGTTAGAAAACCGAAAGGCAAGCACACGACTAGCATTTCTCAAGCTGAAAGAACTGAAGAGAAAATTCAAACCTTGAGTTGCATTACTGAAGAATAATATGGGCAAAAAATGGAATGATACAGGAAGCATCAAAAGAACATGGAAGGAATCCCACTGTGGAATTCTGGGGGCCAGTATAAAATATGCATCTCAGTTACTCCCCAAAGAAGGCTGACGGAACTTGGGTATTTATACACAAATGTCCATCAGTTCAAGAAAGTCTGTAGACAAAGAAATGTTGTGCTGGCAGTTATAAGTCAGGCTGGCACACGTTGAACTAGTAAGAGTGATGGAATATGAGTTGGAAACTCAAGAATATCTGTTACAGTGGCTAAATACTTGGGAAGGGCATTATAGAAAAGAGATTGCTATCATCTGATGGACCAAGGACTGGATCAAGCCCATAGGTATTAATTTATTGGTTTTTCACAATGTTTGCTTTTTAAATTGAATTTGAATGACTTTAGGCACTGCCATGCTCTCTCCAGTTTGCCTCAGACCCCACCACTCTCTACTGCTACCCTTGCAAATGTATAATACCTACCTGGTCTTCTAGTTTGCCACCCCTGGAGGAAATTCAAGTCCAAGATGATAAGCTGATCTAGACAGTCTTCAAGGTCACTGCCCACACTGAAATTCTATGATGCCATGACTTGATGATCACTAAAAATCCCTTCCAGCAATAAAATTCTATGAGTTAATTATTTAAAAAGAAGAAGAAGATAGAAGGAATATACCGAATCACTGTATCAAAAAGAACTGGTTGATGTTCAACTATTTTAGGAGGTAGCTTATAATCAAGAGCTGCTGGTACTGAAGTAAGAAGTTTAAGCTTCACTGAATGCACTCACAGCAAACAAGGCTCCAGAAATTGATAGGTTCACCACAAAACACTAACTGAGATGCTTCAATAAATGAAGGCAACGCTGGAAGTGCTTACTTATCTATGTCAAGAAATTTAGAGGACGGCTACAACGCTAAGTGACTGGAAGAGATCCATATATATATATTTTTTTGCAAAAGACCTCTTTATTTGTTTTTAATTGTACTTTAGATGAAGGTTTACAGAACAAATACTTTCTCATTAAACAGTCAGTACACATATTGTTTTATGACATTGGTTAACAACCCCATGACACGTCAACACTCTCCCTTCTCAACCTTGAAGGACCTTTTTTTTTTTGGTGAAAATATACATAGCCAAAGATAAACCATTTCAATAATTTCAACATGTACAATTCGGTGACATCGATTACATTCTTCCAGTTGTGCTGCTATTCTCACTATCCTTTTCCTAATTATTCCACCACCATTATCTTCAACTCACTGTCCCCTAGGCTTCCCATCAAATCTTTTGAGTTGCTGTTGTCAATTTGAGCTCACATAGATAATTCTTTTTCTTCTGTACTTTAGATGAAGGTTTACAGAACAGTTTCTCATTAAACAGTCAGTATACATATTGCCCTATGACAATGGTTAACAATCCCATGACATGTCAACACTGTCCCCTCTCAACCTTGGGTTCCCTATCACCAGCCTTCCTGTCCTTGTCCCTGGACTTCTGTGCCTCATTAGTCCCGTTCTGTTTTATGGGGCTGTCCAATCCCCAGCTGAATGGTGAACCTCAGGAGAGACTTCACCGCTGGGCTAAAAGGGTGTCTGGGGGCCATACTCTCAGGGTTTCTCCAGTCTCTGTCAGGCCAGTAAATCTGGTCTTTTTTTGTGTGTTAGAATTTGGTTCTACATCCTTCTCCAGCTCTGTCCAGGACCCTCTGCTGTGATCCCGGTCAGAGCAGTCAGTGGTGGTAGCTGGGCACCATCTAGCTGTACTGGACTTAGTCTGGTGGAGGCCTTGGTAGCTGTGGTTCATTAGTCCTTTGGACTAATCTTTTCCTTGTGAAGAGATCCATATTTGCGCCCTTTCCAGAAAAAGGTCATCAAACACAAAGTAGAAATTATCAAACAGTATCATTAATATCACATGCTAGCAAAATTTTGAATATAATTCAAAACGACTGCAGCAGGACATCAACAGGGAACTGCCAAACGTTCAAGCCAGATTCAGAAAAAGACACGTAACAAGGGCTATCACTACTGATGTCAGATGGATCCTGGCCGAAAGTAGAGAATACCAGAAAGATGTTTACCTGTGCTTTACCAACTATGCGAAGGCGAGTGACTGTGTGGATCATAACAAATTATGGATAACATTATGAAGAAAAGAAATTCCACAACACTTAATTGTGCTCATGTGGAGCCCGTACATGGATCAAAAGCAGTTGTTTGTATAGAAGAAGCGGATACTGCATGGTTTCAAACTGGAAAAAGTGTGCGGCAGGGTTGTATCCTTTCACTTATTCAATCTATATGCTGAACAAATAATCTGAGGAACCAGACTACATGAAAACTCATTAACAACCTGTAATATGCAGATAACACAACCTTGCTTATGGAAAATTGAGAGAACTTGAAGCACCGACTGATGAAGGTCAAAGACTAGTACAGCCTTCAGCACAGATTACGCCCGAACATGAAGAAAATGAAAATCTTCACAACTGGATCCATAAACAACATCATGATAACTGAAGAAAATCTGAAGTTACCAACAATTTCATTCTACTTGGATCAATAATCAACGTCCATGGAAGCAGCAATATTTATCTCACAGTAAAGAAATACAGATAATTTCTCATTTGTTCCTATATTATTGTTTTCTAAAGTGAATACATATTACTGAAACTGTATTTTAAAAGTAAAAGGAAAAAAAGGCTATGCTGAGACAAGGAAAGGAGAAGCAAAGACAGGAGGGCAAGTCCTACCCATGAGTCTATGCTACTGCAGAAAGAATGTTAGGATCTGGAGAAAACTGGTACGAGACACAAGCATCTCCAATCTCTATTATAATTTTTAAAAGTTAAAAAGCTTAAAATGCAGAAGTTATTAATAATTTATTGAAAGTTACATCTTCTAAAATTTATTAAGTCACGCTTGCACTGCATTATTTCTAACTTTGTAAAAGGAAGGGCTAAAAGGGGGAAAGAAGACGGCACAAGGCATCTAAAAAAGAGGGGGAGGTGAGTATGTATGAGAAGTAACACGGTGGTTCACAAGACAAAGTTGGAAGTCACAATCCTTCTCAGGAAGTCCTGTTCACCTTCAATAAGACAAAGGCAAACAGAAGTAACCAGCATTTTCTTTAATTTATGATGGCGTTATAGAAACTAGTCTAAGGGACTCAGTTCATCTAGGTGACAATAACCATAAATCTAAAGTTCTTGCACGCAATAGAAGGCACAGCAGGCAAGGTGTCCAACAACCAGAAAGCAAGGATGTTTCTGCTTTTAGTTATTTGCATTGTAAGATGGCTATTAGCAAAGTCATCCCTACAGTAAAGGCAAATCAAGCCTGGGCTACAACTTGGAAAACACACAGGTCAGAGTAATGACCCTCGTAATTACCAGGAAGTGCCTCAGAAAATGGTGCTGAGACTTGAAGTTTATGTACATATACAAATCAGTCCATAAAATCCCTTACCACTCAGCACAGGGGTGAGGCTGCCAAGCCTATTCTGACCATAATTTGTATATTGCTTACTACGTGCTAGGCAGTGTGTTAAGCACTGTGTGTATAGTGGTAAATTTAAAAGATGTAGTTCTCAGGTGGCATGGAATACTGGAAGAAGCAGACTGTGGAGTCAAGATCTGGATTCAAGTCCTTACCATGCCACCTATTAACAATAAGATCTTGAGAAAAAAGTTTATTCTTGAGTAAAACGGAGATGATAATATCATCTGTCCCACCTACTTCATAGGATTATTGTGAGAAACAAATAATATACTGATTATGACAGGACTATAGAAACATTAGTCACTCTTAGTCATTTTAGTCCTATTTCATTTTTATAAAAATGTTGGAAGGTGGGGGCCAATATGACTCACCATGGGCCCAAACACCTCCAAGGACAGACCTGGCTATCAGCCCAGCTTACCACATCATCTTCTCAAAATCTCAGCCAGAGATGATTATTTAAAAGAAAGAGAATTATATTAGGACTAAATGCATCCTGCCCTTTTCAGAGCATTATCTACTCCCTTTAATTTAAATAGTATTTCACATAACTGGAAAGCGGTAACAGCCTTCTAATAACACTATAAAATAGACAAATACTCAAAGTAGTCCAGTACCACCAAAGTAGAAGTACCTGCTTCAACTTATTTGATCTTGGACTCAGTTCTCAAATTGACAAGGAAGTCCTAAAAACACAAGTACCACTTGTTAATAGGCTTCATGTTTCTCTTCCTGTGTATCTGGTCTGAAACCACAATTTAAAGTTTAGTAGTGAAACCTTTTTAAATTTTGAAAGCAAAACTAAAAAACAAACAAAAACCCTAAGTCAGTCTACACTCTATGTCATTTGTCTTCATCAAAAACACTGGTTATGATGGTTAAAGTGAAAATGCTGAACCTACGTAAATACAGTAAAAAAGAACCAGAATACTAGATGCACTTATAAGCCCAAGGTTGGGACTATCCACAACTCAATTTAGAACTAGAATGTATATATCCGCACTAGTGATTTTGTTGTTGTTAGGTGCCATTGAGTCGGTTTTGACTAATAGCAATCCTACACAGGACACAGTAGAACTGTCCCACAGGGTTTCCAAAGAGCGGCTGGTGGATTTGAACTGCTGACCTTTTGGTTAGCAGCTGAGCTCTCAACTACTATACCACCGGCACTAGTGATAGGACTGTTTTATGTCTATCTTCACTAAGCTGGAAATACTTCAAAAACTTCTTTTATAGTTTTCAAAACATTCCTATAATAGAAGAAATGAGTTTTAAAATAAAACAATTTGTCCCCAGTCATGGTCCAGAGCTTCACATCCACCTTCAGAATTATGCTCCCCCCACCAGGCAGTCACAAAATTAGCCTACTTATGAACAGTAAGAAAAATAAGATTTTAACCAGATGACTTATAAAACAGTAAACATACATAGTAACACGTCATCCTAATAAAACATTTTATTCTCACAATAACCTTATATAATATTTAACATAATCTCTAATGAAAAAACCTTCAATAAGGTATCTGCTAACTTAATAATGAATCTTCAAATAAGATTTTAAACCAAAATCTTTTTTATTTTCTGCTGTTAATCTGTTTTTCCAAGTTATTCGTTCTCTTCCACCATAACATGAAAGTAAATAGTCTCTCATAATGTCAGAGTATCAGGACACAGAAAAATGGTATATTCACAGTTAAAGAGTTAAATTTTGATAAATTCTCTTATCAAAAAATAAAACAGTGGGTGATGTTTTGATATCAAATGTTAGAGAAATAACAAGCACCCTATACACCCATTCTGTATCACCTTCAGATCTGGGGCCATTAGGCACCTCGAGAGCCTTAACATTCGAAGATTAGAGAACACTGGTGGAGAGAGACATAGTAGAAGCAGCTACCTATCCACTGCTTACAAAACCATGCTTAAAAAATGACAGCGGAATTGGTAACCTACACCCAATTGCTGAACCTAATTTAATTAAAAATCACAATGACCTGTGGTCCCGCACCAGTCAATGAGATGTGATGATGGCAACGTTTATGTCTTAGCTCTAATTCCTGCCATAAGTTTACAATTTGGCTGTATGTAGAGACAGACTCAGGTGACTCAATAAGATAGAGAGAAATTTAAGACTTTGTGTGATGACCCAGATATCCACGTGGCTAACTCAACTCCTTCAAGTCTTTGTTCAAATCTAACCTTTTCATTGAGGCCTAACTTGACTATCCTTATATAATCCCCCAACTTGCCTCTCTCATCCCACTCTGGCATTCCTGATCTCCCCTTAACCTGACCGACTTTCTTTTTTCCGTATCTTTAATTGCCTTCTAACATATTACACAACTTATTTATTGCTTATTGTCTTTCTCCCCCACCCCCACCCCCCAATGATAATTTAAGTTTCACAAGGGTAGGAATCTTTCTCTACTTTGTCCACTTGTATCCCAAGGACCCAGAACAGTGCCTGGCACACACGAGGCCTTCTGTAAGTATCTACTGACTGTTGAATAATCTTTTGTATACTGTCAACCCAGTTCTCCATCCCAGCTCCCCATTCATCAATGTCCCTCAACCATGGTTAGGAGGGAATGACTGGGGCTAGAAATCAATAAAAGAGGCTCCACTTTAGATATAAGAAAAGGGAAAGAGAAGGGAAGACGGAAGGTAGGAAAGGAAAGGGAGAGGAACTTGCATTTATTCCCTACCCAGTCAATCCCATCCTTTTATCTCATTTATAAATTCTCAACTTTTCTCAAATTCTTTCTCTTCATTTCCTTCTCTAAGGAATTCCTTGAATTCTTTCTCTAAACTCAGCAACCCTCTTTGGTCACTTGAGTAATAAGACAAACTTAAAGAATGATAACTGAATGCTGTAATCACTCAGTCTCAAGGGAAGAAAACAGAAACAGGGAAGAAACATTTTGTGTGCCTTACTTCTTGTTCCCTTTAGAGCTAAGCTGCTTCAAGGAAATCTGTATTCCTTCTATTTCCTCACCATTCACACAACTGTTATGATCTTAATGAACCCTTTCTATTTCTTACTTACATGACACTATATTGCTCACTCCTTTAACACATTTACTGAGCACATACTACGTGCTAGGCACTAGGCTAGCCTAGGTGATTCAGTGGTAAACACAAGGTCCCTGTTTTCATTACTGAGTCTAGCAGGAAGGCTGAAAAGCAACAATAATGAGTAATGAGCATCATGACATAGTATAAAGAACTATGAAAACATACAGCAGATAAACATGATAGATATGATCTAAGGGGCAGAAAAGGGTTCCCTAAAAATGCAATGTTTAAACAGATACCTGAAGAACAGTTGATAGATAGATAAAGGGGAAAAAGAGGAAGGTTGTTCTAGGAAAAGAAAATAGTATCTGCCAAAACCTGAAAGACAAAGTAGAGTGCATATAAGGAAATGAAATAAGTTCAGTATGGTGAGTGTCAGGATAGGCAGGGCCTTATAAGTCATGTTATTCTAAAAACTTTTTTCTATGGATAAGGGGAATACAGAAGAAGTGACACAAAACCTCAGATTTACATTTTGGGGAGATCAATCCATTTTTCTCATTGCAGTTAGAGGGGACGGGAATAAGAACGGAGGCAGGAGATAATAGATGACTCTTTGAACTCTTGGTTTCTGTGAAAAGCACTTCCTCATACCTCTCAGTTTCTTCTCAGATATCTTCAATATATTATTTTCTTATGTCAGCCCCCTGAGACTACAGCCCTTCCTCAACTCTCCTTCAAACTCTCCCTGGGTGACCTCACCTATACTTTAGTTACACCTCAGAAAGTGATGATGACTCCCAAACCTGTATCCTCAGTCCAGAACTCTCAAGGCCAAAGTTGCATTTTCTACTACCTATCAGACATATCCACCTATGCAAAACCTCATGTCCAAATCCAAACACAAGATCTAAACCCCATAAATATAGCATTTCCTAGCTTTGTTGATGGCACCAATACAGTCACCCAAGCAAGAAATTAAAAATGCCATCAATTACCTGTTTTTATCCATCAACACCAAGTAGTTTTGATCATCTCCTAAATATGACTCAAACCCGCCCCTTCATCTCCTGTACTCGCACCTAAATCTGGGTTTGTATAAATTCTTATCTGGATTATTCAGTAACTGGTCTCTCTATACTTGCAGCCACTTTACCCAATCCATCCTCTACACCACCAGAGATTCTACCTTAAAGTGTTTCTTCAGGCTAGAGCACAAAGTTAAAATACTTTGACATGACATACAAGGTCCATTATTTGTATCTTTCCTGCCAGAAAATAGCCTCTGTTCTCTATCTATGGCATCTCTCCAGGCTTCGGTCATACCAACCTAGAATTTAAATGCAGATCCCTCAAACTCATTATGGTTTCTGTCTCCATATATTTGCACATATTATTCCCATTGCCTGGAATATCTTCCCCCATCCTGTCCACCTGGAAACTACCATGTATTCTTTTAAAGTCATCTACTCTGTGCATCACCCCAGTCCATGTCATAGTTCCTCTCCTCTCCTCCCTTTCCCCATCCCCAACAGAGACAGTCCTGGGCATTTCTTCCTCTTTGATTCCATGTAGCTTCTGTTCTATGGCACTTACCAAATTATGACTGTTTACTATGTCTTGTCCTGACTAAATTATATGTTCCTTATTAATACAGTGTACTTTCTCTTTCTCATGTTTGCAACCTCATACCCTAATACACAGAGAGCACTCAATAAATATTTTTTGAAGGAATGAATTCTTACAGAAGTGCTATGCTGTATCAACCTTTGTCTCTATACAATGGAATCCTAGGATATACTTCAAAGTGCCTAAAGCCATTCTAGAATTGTGACTCTAGGCTTGGAAATAGAGAAGGTAGAGGACACAGATCCTACGGGAGTAGAGACTCACTACAGCAGACCCAGTTATCCAGCACCTACAGGACTGCAAAGAAGAGATGAGACTACATGACAAAGATTTCTACAAAAATCATAGCATTATATATAATTGCAAAACAATTTTAAAAATTGGAAATAAACATGAAACTTAGAATGATTAACTAAATCAAAGTTCATTCAGTGGACTCTTTAAAAATTGTATTTTTGATAATATTTAATGACCAGAGAAAATGCTGGTGATTTTAATCAAGTGGGGAAAAAAAGATACATCAGGATCCCAATTTTATAAAAGACTTTTTTGGAAACACATTGGTTTTAGAATTTTTGTGATTATACCAATACCAGATCCTAGTGGAACAGAAGGTAACAGAGATACTAAATCTCCAGACTTCCCCTTTCCTATTAGCTGATTTTAAAATTCACAGTAATTACAAATAAAATCTGCCCAGCTGAAATTTAATTCTTCATCCATCTTCTACCACATTCATTTTCTCTTTTAAGTTTCTTTCCCTTCCATCATTTCCTGCTGTTGCCGTCAATAATTTATCTAAAAGAATCTTACATTCCTCTTCTTCTTTCAATTGGGGAACAGCTAGTTGAAGGTTGAACTCTGTCCCCTTTTGGGAATTCTAAGAAAAGACACAAGCTTCAAAAAGGATCTGTGGTTTTGAAGAACATAAAAATAATTCACAATCTCAAAGCTGTAGACCTTTTGAAGCTCTTGCTTTTTAAGACACTCCAGGTGTAAAAAAGTGGGGATAATATCTGCCTAGAATAGTGACTACGAGGTAGAGAGAGAAGTCCTAGCACATATCTGCTCAGAAGAGTACAATACAGTCTTCTCAGGTAGATATCAAATGATATGTATGTTTGAGTGCCCACCGAAAATTTCTGGAAAGATATATACGTAACTAACAGTGGTTAATCAGGGAAATAGGAACGGGAGAAGAAAGTAGAAATGGGATTCTTATTCTTCACTTTGCACCTTACTTTACTGTTTGAATTACTTTCCATAAACATGTGTTACTTTTAAGATAAAATAATAAAAACTAATGTATTGGGATCATTTATGTTAGTGTTTGACAAGATCTCTCTAACTAATTTACCTGCATTTTTTTCACTGTGATTATTTACTAGCTTATGTCACCAATTAATACTTCTAAAACTTCCTTGGATTTTCAGTTCATCAAAAACACAGTAATAAATAGCAAAATGACTCCGATAACCCTGAAAAAAGAAAAAAAAACTTCAGCACTACAATTTCAACGTTACTTGTTCTTATGCATATTAAGGAGTAAATGTTAGCTGACAAATTTCTACAGGACTTAGATCACTGATAATGGATATGCTATGAAATAGTTTTTCCAGAAAGATTTTTCCCAGAGAACTCAACTAATTGAAATTTGCAGTAAAAACATATATGCAGGCTATCATAATAGAAATTACAGGAATATAGAGTATTAAATGCTAACTTAGTGCTGTGATGTCATAAGTATATGCTCAGAAAACCAGGTGACAGACTTATTGATATTCATTCATTCATTAAATTTTTAGAAAGCATGTACTTCGTGCTGGGCATAGTTTTAGGCACTATTAGAGACAGAGAAGTGAACAAACATAAAAATCCTGGCCCTCGTGGAGTATCTTAAGGGACTAAGATAGAAAATAAACAAGAAAAAATAAATAGAATATTACATTAGATGGTGATAAGAGCAAAAAATAAAAAATAAAGTTGGAAGAGAACATGGGAAGGGTATAAAAGCAAATAGGGAAGAAAGCAAGCCACGTGGCTGTCTGAGTAAAGACATTCTGAACAGAGGGACTAGCAAGAACAAAGGCCCAAAGGTGGACAGACACGTGTTATGTTTAAGGAAGAGTGAGCAGGCCAGTGTGGCTAGAGCAGAATAAGGGAGGGAAGAGAGTAGTCGGAGATGAGGTTGGAAAGGTAAAGGGGGGAGGGGCTGGAGCTTCCTGGAGGAGCGTTTGAGTAAGGCTTTCATGGACAAGTATGATAGCACCAGGTGGAAATGGGGCTAGGAGGTGATTCCACGTAATCAGAACAAAGAAAAACATAAGACAAGGCACCACAAATATCCTGAAGATGTTTAGAAATTGGAGGCTGGCCTTGTGTGGAATGAGTATATATTCAAGTGTGAGGGGGCATGAGTGTGAGGGTAGGGGAGCATGTGTGGGGGTAGGGTGGGGAGTGGTAAATATTCATTCTTCCATCTTTTCTGTCTGGAAGCTGTAAAAGAGAGATGTAGGGCAAGGAGACACGAGGATGAAAGGCAGGTATTAGCTGGCCCTTTAACATAACCCTTTGCTTTTCCTGGCAGGAATAAAATCCTGCTCCAGCTAATTGTTTTAGTTCCCATATCAATAAAGAAAAAAGGTGGAAGGGATCTTTGTGGGGAAGACATTCCATTAAAATTTTCTTGACATAGTAGATGAGAAAAAATACAAGAACTGGAATTTTTACTATTATTAACATGAGCTGAATTGACTTGGTGTGATACAGAGTGAGTCATAACACAATGATGACTAAAAATTGGGACTGAGAAGGCAAACAGAAATGTCATTTTTTAAAAGATCATTCCACAAAATGGCCAATGCATGGGTAATAAACAATTAAGAGTTAACTACCTCTAATTCTACACAAAGATGAGGATTCTGTGATTATTATCCACTTTGCTGGAACCTTGCTTATAATATAACAACAGCCCAGTACCTAGATACAGTGCTTAGTATAGAAAACTCAAATATCTGTTTAACCAGTAAAAAGCCTATCCATTACAGTTCATCTTAGTACAATCAAACACTGCTAGAGCTGTCACAACACCACACTGAACTGTTACTATAAACAAGGAGGAAATTAAAAGCAGAGTAAGTAGGAAGAAGGGATGTTTTCTTTCCATATTACCACCTGTGGCAAAACAACATACTCCAGACGAGTCAGTCTACTGGTTAATCATCCATATGAAACAAGGCCATTTCAGCTATATCGTTATTAAATCCAATAAACAAAGCTGTTGCAAAGCTCAAAATAAATTTCCCTTAATATCCATAAGAGTTGTATCAAAGCTATCTTTCTGGAACAGAGAACACAAAGCATAAGGAAATCGCAATCTCTTTCCAACTGATCCTTCAAGACTTCTGTGGATATAGAGAATTGGGTTTGCTTCCCTATGATTTTTTTTTTAATCTTAAATTAAAAGTAACACATCCTAATAATTTGTCTCAAATAACACAAAACAGCATAATAAAAAGGCAGCGGCACTTATTCACTTTTGGTTTGGGAATGTTATAAGACCCATAGAGGAACTGCTGGAGTAGAAAAAAGAATCACAACATTTATGTCATCTTTTTATCATCAACCAGACACAAATGATCAAACTTCTGCTGGGAAAAGCATTTTCCTACATGGGATAATATTTGTACACGCGTCATTTTGACCTACTGTTAATTTGCTTAGAGTGAAACTTTAGGCACAGGTTTCAAATGACTTTTTCAGTCAAATTCACCCATTTCAATACAGTTTTTTTAAAAAACGCAAACGTCTGAATATCAATATTCTTTTCCGTCTACTGCCTTCCGTGGAGCATTTTTCGATTCTAATGCTAAAACATCCTTAAGTGTAACTCTATAAGTAGATTCAAACTCCCTTCAATACCATAAATAAGCCTTAAATCCACGCACACACAATGTGCAAGAGTGGTCTGCAAAGGTGTGGTAGATCTGCTTGTTGGTAGCGATTAAAGCAAACAATGAATCTAGGGTGGTCTGAACGGAGTGAACGGGACCCTGGCCGCTTCACCTCCAGATGCCTCAATAAAGGCATCCTCCGCTCTCGACATACTTCGCCCGAAAATGGCCCTACTCACGGCCCCAGCGGACCACAGGAAAAAAAGCCCGGTTCGAGGCCAGGGCTCGGCCTGCCTCACCTTATAGACGTCTCCGTAGGTGCCGCTGCCGACCCTCTGGACGAGCTCGTAGTCCTGCTGCGGGTTCCGCCTCAGGATGTCCGCGACGGGCCGCAGCGGGGCCTCCATCGTCGCTCAGGTCCGGACCCCGCCGGCTCTGCCCGCGGCGCCCCGATTCCCGCTAACGAGGACGTGCGGCGCCGCTTCCCAACATGGAGCCTCTGCCCGCAGCTCCGCCTGCAAGAGGGAAGAGCGAAGGCGAGTCGGCGCCGCGGGCGAAGCCCCCAAGCGGCCTGCGCCCCCGCCCCCTTCCCTTCCGCCCCGCGGAGGGCCGCGGGGGAGACACGGGCCTTGAAAAGTCTCTGGCGCCCCGCAGCCCCGTTCGGCCGCGGCCCTTCCCCCTCCCCAGCCGCCCGCGAACCGTCCGACCCGGCCATCCTGCTAGTCCGGCCCCAGGCCGGCTACCTGAAGGAGGCGGCCCCGCTCTTTGTTGAGCGTCGAGGCCCGGACCTTCTTTCTCGCCGACGCCCGCGTCCCCGTCTCCCGCGCCCGTCGGCCGACCTAGATTTTGCGCCGCCTTCGCTGCTGCCCGCTCGTTGCCCCGCGCTTTCGCTCGCAGGCGGCGGAGGCGCGTACCGTCGCCGCCGCCGCACCACGTTCCCACCCGGCCTGCGTCACCGGGGGACACGTTCCCGGCCAGCCTAGGTCGGCGCTGAGCGGCCCGCCTGAGCGCGCCGGCCACGGGATCAGAGTGCCGCCCTGAGGCCTGGTCCGGACACGACACTCTCCTGGCCGCGCGGCCGCGCCCCCAAGTCGGGCGCGCCCTTTCAGGGCTCGGGCGCTGCTGCCCACGTTCAAAGATTAGACCACTCTGGGCATTCAAGGGCTGACCCGCCTCCGCCATACCACACCCAAACTCGTCAGGTAAACTTGGAGGGTGACTGGTAGAGGGAGAAGGGTTGGTGGGCAGGAGTGCTGTGGGAATTTACAGCCCTCCAAGTTCAACACAGAAAAGGCACGTGAGGGCACAGGGCCAGAAGTAACCTGGCAGCGGGCCGCCAGGGAAGGAGGTGGGGGAGTGCCAGGTCAACTAAGCTGCGGCACATCCTTACTGCAGCTTCATGTTTTGCAAACCATTCCCAGTGGTACCAGATTGAGGCTACACAGCTCACCTGCACAACCTGTCTTCTGAGTTTTTCCGAGACATTTCTGAAAGCCTAAGTTCGTAGGAAATCCCAATGGTCTTTACCTGTCTTCGGCACAGGTGGTGTGAACCTCAGCCTGGGTATTGCGCCTTTATTGGGAGGTGGAATTCTGCAGAAGCTAAAACTAAGGAACCACACCCGGTTCTGGCTGTACCACTTAGTATGTCATCTGGGACAAGACATCGGATTTGGCAATATCTCAGTGTCCTCATCGCAGCTTGAAGAGGACAAAGTTTTGCATCTGACTCCCAAGGAAGTGTTTATAAAGCATTTTATAGGATTATAACGAGGGTTATCAAATATAAAAGGTTGTGAAATATTTAGTAAACAGTGCTCAGAGTTATCAAACCGGAGTTCAGGAAAGTAATTTAGCTGGTATTTCACAAGCGGTTTGCAGTTTCAGTTCCAGTCTTGTTCTGCAGGTGGAAATAAAATTGCCAGATTTTTGTATACTGGCAAAGTTATTTCTAGAGCCCTTCAGAGGTCTTGAACAGAAAAGCCAGATAACACTATACCCCTGCATTTTGTGACTAGAAAGCCACAAGAGCAAGTTGCAGATGTTGGCATGTGACTTTCAGCATCCAATTCTGTTCTTGGGCAATATATTCCTTACTGTTAATAATTGCAATCAATTGTATACTGTAGATGTTAAAGTCACACCTTAATAGAACAGGGTATATATGTATTTTCTTGTGCTCCATGCCCAAAGGGCACTTATTTAGGGAACATAAGTAAGCCTAGACTTAGATGCTCTGTGGACAAAGCCTGTGTGTCTGCTGCACTGAAAAAATTGTTGAAGAACAGTTACTTCTTTCAAAGCTTCTTGGCACTTGTTTTGGTGGGTACGTACTTTTGGCTTCAATGACTCAAAATCTTTTTAAATGTTCTGTTGGCAGCCTAGTACTTGTTATTGTCATAGATTCATTTTGGTTTTTTTCTTTCTCTGATCCTATAAGCATTGATCTTTTCTCTAGTCTAAAATTTATTTATTCTTACTTATTTATTCCGGCATCATTCCACAAATAATTTGAGGCAGCATCCAGGAAATGCATATTATAACACAAGATAAAAATAAATATATGAAGAAATCAATATGAAGTTAAAGAGAGGGAAAATAGAAAATAGAGGGTTTTATAGTATTTTTGAGACCAAAATGAAGCAGTTGATCAAGAGAGGAGCACATATTTTTCCTGATACTAAGAAAAATTTACTTCACAACCCTTCATAAAGTAGAAACTAAATGCCGGGTTTGAAACAAGATAAATATCCTTCAAGCACATTATTCTTGAAACACAACATTTCATACAAATTAGGCAATAAAGTTTGAGATCATAGGCTTCAACAAGGCCTTGTAGTGCAGATATTTTGTTACCAGTAATGGCAGATCCATATGACTTACCAGCAACTCAGAGGCAGACAGCATGGAAAAAGTGGAAATTCTACATGGTGGTTAAAAAATATGTCTGCTATAATCATTATCTTATTTATACTGCAATTGATTCAAGGAGGAAAACATTTGCTTTATACTAACTCCAAAAGAATAGTAAGGATTTGTTTTTAAATTGTGCTTTAGGTGAAGTTTTACAGAGCAAATTAGTTTCTAATTAAACAATTAATTCACATGTTGTTTTGTGACATTGGTTGCCAACCCCGTGACGTGTTGGGTTCCCCATTTCCATTCGTCCAGTTTTCTTGTTCTCTGCTGCCTTCTTGTCCTTGCTCCTGGGGTGGAGTGCCCAGTTGGTCTGGTATACATGGTTGAGCTAAGTGTATTATTGTTTGTTTTAGAGGCCTGTCTAATCTTTGGCTGAAGGGTGAACCTCAGGAGTGACTTCAGTACTGAGTTAAACGGGTGTCCGGGGGCCATACTCTAGGGGTTTTTCTAGTCTCTGTCAGACCAGTAAGTCTGGTCTTTTTTTGTGAGTTTGAATTTTGTTCTACATTTTTCTCCAGCTCTACTGGGAACTCTCTGTTGTGATCCATGTCAGAGCAGTCATCGGTGGTAGCTGGGCACCATCTAGTTGTACTGGGCTCAGTCTGGTGGAAGCTGTGGTAGTTGTGATCCATTAGTCCTTTGGACTAATCTTTCCCTTGTGTTTTGGTTTTCTTCATTCTCCCTTGCTCCAGATGGGGGGGGACCAGTAGATGTATCTTAGGTGGCTGCTCCCAAGCTTTTAAGACCCCAGACGCTACTCACCAAAGTAGGATGTAGAACATTTTCCTTATAAACTAAGGATTTTTAAGACTGGTTAATTATAACAAGATCAACATAGCTGGTGGGTTAAACATTACATGATTGGTAAATAAATTCATTCAAATTCAATTTTCTTAAAATAAACATACAATGAGAAAACTCAATTTTACATCCTGAAAAGCACATAGTTTCAAGGTTACAGGTTATATACTAACAAACCATCGTAGCTAACAGGAGACTTTCTTACAGACTACCCAGTTTTACGATGACAAGATGTGAAATAAGAATAAATACGGCAAAATAAACCTTCATCCCAGCCTGATCGTTATATATTCTTAGTTATCTTCATGATATCTGACTTGTAAATATTTTCCAACTTTTACCCTTCTATATTACAAGCTATAATGGTTTGTTCTAAGTGTTATACTTTTTTCCCCTTCTTTCAAGATTTTTAGCAAAATGCTAATCATAATTTGTGGCCTCTGGTTTAACTCTAACTTTACCCAAGACTGAATTAAAAAATTGGGGACATTTAATTTAAAAAAATTATACATAGCTAAGATTCACAATTTACTGTTGAAGACAAAATGACTAATTAAAACCCTCAAGTATGGCAGGATCAAGCATGGGGATAGGAATGTCCTGATCAATCTTGCGAGATAAACTAGTTGCAAAATGTAACTCTATATGATTAAGTTGACTGCCCTATAAAACCCGCTGCTGTCGAATCAATTCTGACTCATAACGACCCTATACGACAGAGTAGAACTGCCCCCATAGAGTTTCCAAGGCTATACATAATCTTCAGGGAATCAGACTGCCACATCTCTCTCCCACGGAGTGACTGGTGGGTTCAAATTGCCGACCTTTTGGTTAGCAGCCAAGGGCTTAACCACTGCACCACCAAGGCTCCTTGACTGCCGTATAGGTTAGTTAAATGTAAATTAATTAAATGTTGGAAGATATCTGCCACAGTTATGATTTGGATTCTCAAATAGTTCATCTTTAGCTATTCTTTCTGTTGCTAATTTTGGCCAGTTGTCTGATGAAGCAAACAAACAACCAAACCCATGTTGTCAGTATAAAGGATAATTCTTATTTTTGTTCTGGGTAGCAGTAGAACATATATCTCATTCAGAATCAGTATCAGAGTTGAACTGAGCATAGGGTTTTCAAAGTCTGGGACCTTTCAGAAGTAGATCACCAGGCCTTTCTTCTGAGGCTCCTCTGGGTGTATTCAAACTGCCAACCTTTTGTTTAATACAGCCCAGTGCTTAACCTTGCACCATCCAGGGAGTCCTTAGAAGTGATCACATTATCTGTGAATACAATTGATTTTTGTACCCTGGAACTTTGATAAACTCATTTATTAGTTCCAATCATTTTTTTTTTTTTTTAGTAGATTTCCTTAGGATTTTCCCCTTACAAGATTATGTCATCTGCAAATAAAGGTAGTTTTACGTTTCTTTACCTTTTCTTCTGAGGTGGGAAAGGAGTTAAAAATAAATGGGTATATAAATAAATTTGGAGATGTGATAGCAGTATTTAACCTGACAGCCTCATTTTTCCTTCTGTAACAATACCTTATGTTTCAATACAGTTTTGTAGTATACACATTATACTATCTAATACTGCCAAACATTACATTTGAGTCCAGTGCTGTGTAGATAATTCAAACCATCAGCATGTACCTGGTTTAAAGAGGAATCTCAATGTATTGGAGACATAAACATGAATATCTAAATTTATATCTTCTAGCTGTTCTTACCTTACTACTGACTAAATTGTCAACAATAAAACATATATTGTATTCCTGTTCCATGCAATCACTGTTGTAGGCACTGTGGATATAAACAGAGCTCATTTGTGCTATAAAGGAACTTAAACTCTTGTAGGAGAGATAAGCTAGGTAACCCAGATGCCAGCTAAGGTCACTGTCTTAGTCATCTAGTGCTGCTCTAATAGAAGTACCACAAGTGGATGGCTTTAACAAAGAGGAGTTTATTCTCTTACAGTCCAGTAGGCTACAAGTCCAAATTCAAGGCATCAACTCCAGGGGAAGGCTTTCTCTGTCAACTCTGGAGGAAGGTCCTTGTAATGCATCCATCTTCCCTTGGTCTGGGAGCTTTTTTCTGTGCAGGAACCTCAGGTCCAAAGGATGCACTCTGCTCCCAGCACTGCTTTCTTGGTGGTATGAGGTTCCCATGTGTCTCTGCTCGCTTCTCTCTTTTATATCTCAGAAGAGACTGGATTAAGACACTATTTAATCTTGTAGACGTCATTGGTATAACCTCATCATAGTGGTAGAGTTTACAACACATAAGGAGATCACATATAACCTCATCATAGTGATAGAGGTTACGACACATAGGGAAATCATATCAGATTACACAATCATACAATACTGGGAATCATGACCTAGCCAAGTTGCTACACAAATTTTTGCGGGACACAATTCAATCTATGACAGTCACCCTGTCCCTTGAGATTTAAATAACATTGGCTAAAGCTTTCTATCCTGAATTTTGTGGAAAGGGCAATTCTGCTGTTAAGGTGTTCTTAATATACCAAGGACTGAAGTTTTCCTTGCTACTTAAAGTTCTAAATTACTACTTTCCCTAAATCTATAATTTATTCAGATCTCATCTACTGTTCTCTTACCTTTGTATTTAATTAACCATGAAAAGTAACTCAGCGGCTGTTTCTTGATTTCCTTGAAAATTGCTAACACAAGGCACTTGTGTGTAACACACTTTTCTGATGGTTTGGAATTTAAATTCAGAAACTCAACCTCCAGTTCTGCCCATGATGTGTAGCTTACATTGGTGTAACTCTTCTTCCAGCAACAATTTAAAAAACTTTACACTTTTAAAACTCTTTGAAGGCATTGGAGAGCAACCAACACAGGCAGAACTTAAAGGTCTAAGATCTCTGAGAGAAAGGGGTGTCTCAAAACAAGAGAATACAGAAAATTGGATAGTAGTAATAGTTGAAGAAAATTTCAAAACTAACAAGATTTTTTCAAATCTAACTATAGATTCATGAAGCAGTATGAAATACACAGAAAACGACACCTAGGTGCGTCATAGACAAACTGCTGGAAACTAAATACACACACACACATACACATACACACTTATATGTAAAACAGCCAGGGAAAAAAGACATTACCTTCCAAGAAATACAATAGCCCCATATCCGCATGAACTTCAGGCTCAAATACCTCCACTGGTGATTTCCTACAACATTTATGAAAGAAATACTAATATTATACAAATTCTTCCAGTGACTATAGAAAGACACAACACTTGTCAGCTCATTTTATGTTGCCAGTATAACCTTGATACCAAAACCTGATAAGGATGTTACAAGTAAAGAAAATTATAGTCCAATGTTTTTCATGAACAAAATTAAAAAAAAAAAAAAATCCCAGATAAAACATTAGCAAATCAATTCCAGTCATATATAAGAAAGATCATGAGTAAGAGTTAGTTATTCCAGAAAAGTAAGGTTGGCTTAGCATTTGAAGATCAATTTAATTCATGAGTAATGTAATAAAGGAGAAAGAAAAATATGTATTCATTTGATAAAGTTTGTGATTGAAAAAATCTCAGTATAAATCCACAGTAAAGCTTCTAGAGCTAATTGAAGAATTTAGCAAAGTTGCAGGGTACAAGGTCAACACACAAAAATCAGCTGAGTTTCTATATACCAGCAATGAGAAGCCTGAGAGAAAATTTTTTAAAAACTGTGGTGCAGTGAATTACTTAATATAGCCCTTCCATCCATGCATGGTCTTGTAACTCCCACAAAATGATTGGATGGGACCATGCAAATAAGGTATATGGAACCCTACCGAGGGGATTGGTCAGTTTTGCCATCCTGCTAGGCTTAAAATGAGCCAATCCTGGAGGCTGAGAGAGGGGACCTCACTACCATCAAGAAGAGCCAGGAATGGAGTGCATCTTTTGGACCTGAGGTCCCTGCGCTGAGCACCTCCTAGACCCAGGAGACAGCTGTAACACCAAAGACAGTGCAAGATGGTGAGAAACTGCAGCAAGCACTGCAGAGACCAGCAGCAGAGAAATGGCAGCAGCAGGACCAGAAAAACAGCACCAGCCGTGAAATGGCTACAGTGGGGGTGCTGACCCAAGGAGCAAGAGAACTGATGCCTTCGGGCAGGAGTCTTGCTGGTGGAGTGGGGTGCTTCTGGGTCCTTATTGACGGATCTAAAGAGTTTTTTTTAACACTTACCTGAGTAGGGCAGAGGCCAGGCTGAGGGCCGAGGGCCAAGGGCCAAGGGCCAAGGGAGAGTCCTGTTTGTGGGCACGGCTGAGGAGAAGCTGTCCTGATCAAAGGACTTTATCTTGAGTTATTCCTGTTATTTCCAAGTTGATCCTGATCTTGAATTGTAACCTCTTACTTCCCTAATAAACCCCATAACTGTGAGTATGGTCTGTGAGTTCTGTGTGGCCATTGCAATGAATTATCAAACCTAGCAGAGAAGTAGAGTGGGCAGGAGGATGGCTGGTGTCAGAATTGGTAAAAAGGTTAGAGGGTGGAGATGTGTCTGACCTCCACCTCATAGGAATCAGCCTTGGGCTGATGTTGATAGTGATTATCCTTCCTCCTCCGAAAGGTAGACAAGGTCTGACGCCACCACATCATTTTTACAGAAACAGTTCCATTTACAATAGAATCTAAAAGGGTATCCTATTTAGGAATAAACTTAACCAGGGATGTGGAAGATTTATACAATGAAAATTATAAAATACTGCTGAAAGAGATTAAAGAAGACCTAAATAAATGGAAAGACTCTCCGTGTTCATGGATGGGAAGGCTTAATATTGTTAAGATGTTAATGTTACCCAAAGAGATCTATAGATTCAGCACAATCGTGATCAAAATTTCAGCATCCTTCTTTACAGAAATGGAAAAACCAGTCCTCAATTTTATATGGAATGGCAAGAGGTCCCAAACACCAAAGCAATTTTGAAGAAGAAAAACAAAGTAGGATGACTCATACTTCCTGATTTCAAAATATACTATACAGCAACAGTAATCAAAACAGTCTGGTACTGGTATAATAATAGATAAATAGACCAATGGAACAGAATTGAAAGTCCAGAAATAAACTCATACATTTGTGGTCAACTTATTTTTGACAGGGGTGCTAAGTTCATTCAATGGGGAAGGAAGAGTCTGTTCAATAGGTGGTGCTAGGAAAATTAGATTTCCACATGCAGAAGAATGAATCAGGATCAATGCCTCATACCATACACAAAAACCAATTCAAAATAGATCAAGAACCTAAATGTGAAAACTAAAACCATAAAATTGTTAGAGGAACATATAGGGATGTGGCTGCAGGGCCTAATTTTTAACAATGAATTATCAGACATGATAACAAAAGCATGAGCAGCAAAAGACAGAAGAGGCAATTGGGACCTCATAAAAATTAAATAATTTAGTTCATCAAAGGACTTTATCAAAAAAGTGAAAAGACAACATACGGATTGCGAGAAAATTTTTGAGAACCATATAGCCAATAAGGGTCTACTATCCAAAATACATAACTTCTAAAACTTAAGAACAAAAAGTCAACCCAATCAAAAAATAGGCAAAGGACTCAAACAGACATTTCATGAAAGAGGATGTTTAACTTACAGACTGGAAAAAAAAATTTTGGCCATTACAAATCAGACAAAAGTCTAATCTCTAAAATCTACAAGAAAATCCAACACCTCTACAACAAAAAGACACTTAATCCAATTAAAAAATGGGCAAAGGAAATGAACAGACACTTCACCAGAGAAGACATTCTAGCAGCCAACAGACACATGAGGAAATGCTCAGGATCACTAGCCATTAGAGAAGTGCAAATCAAAACCACAATGAGATACCATCTCACCCCAGCATTACCGACACGAATAAAAAAACTGGAAATAACATATGTTGGAGAGGCTGCGGGGAGATCGGAACTCTTATGCACTGCTGGTGGGAATGCAAAATGATAACAACCATTTTGGAAAAGGATATGGTGCTTCGTTAGAAAGCTAGAAATAGAAATAGCATATGATCCAGCTATCCCACTCCTAGAAATATATCCTAGACAAACAAGAGTCATCACATGAATAGGCATATGCACACCTATGTTCATTGTAGCATTGTTCACAATAGCAAAAAGACGGAAACAACCTAGATGCCCATCAACAGACGAATGGATAAACTAACTATGGTACATACACACAATGGAGTATTATGCAACCGTAAAGAACAATGATGAATCTTCGAATCATCTCATAACATGGGTGAATCTGGAGGGCATTATGCTGAGTGAAATAAGTCAATCACAAAAGGACAAATATTGTATGAAACTACTACTGTAAAAACTCATGAAAAGGTTCATGCACAAAAAGAAACAATCTTTGATGGTTACGAGGGAGGGGAGGGGTGGGGGGGAACACTAAATAGACAATAGCTAAGTGTAACTTTGGTGAAGGGTAAGACAGTACACAATACTGGGGAAGCCAGCACAACTCGTACAAGGTAAGGTCATGGAAGCTCCATAGACACATCCAAGCTCCCTGAGGGACTGAATTGCTGGGTTAAGGGCTGTGGGGGCCATGGTCTCGGGGAACATCTAGCTCAATTGGCATAACATAGTTTATAAAGACAGTGTTCTACATTCTACCTTGGTGA
>NW_004443946.1:2213312-2235970 GCF_000243295.1 Trichechus manatus latirostris
TAAAGGGGCACAACAGCCCAGGGACAAGGACTAGAAGGCAGGAGGGGACAGGAAAGCTGGTTATAGGGAACCCAAGGTTGAGAAGGGAGAGTGTTGACATTTCGTGGGGTTGTTAACCAATGTCATAAAACAATATGTGTACTGTTTAATGAGAAACTAGTTCTGTAAACCTTCATCTAAAGTACAATTTAAAAAATGCAAAAGAAAAAAGAGGATGTTCAAGTGGTCGACAAGCACATGGCCATTAATCCACTGCCGTCAAATGGATTCTGACCCCTAGGAACCCCATAGAGTTTCCAAGGCTTTAAATCTCTACGGAAGCAGACTGCCACATCTTTCTCCCACAGAGCCACTGGTGGTTTCAAACTGCTGACCTTATGGTTAGCAGTCGATCGCTTTAACCACTGCTCCACCAGGTTACCTACATGGCCATTAAATAAAAAAAAAACCCAAACCCATTGCCGTCGAATCAATTCCAACCCATAGTGACCCTAGAGGACAAAGTAGAGCTGCCCCATAGGGTTTCCAAGGAGCGGCTGGTGGATTCAATCTGCTGACCTTTTGGTTAGCAGCCCTATCACTTCATTGCTGCACCACCAGGGCTCCACATGGCTGTAGAGAGATGCCAATCAAACCCACAATGAGCTATCACTTTACCCCCGCTAGGTGGTGCAGTGATGAAGAGCGTGGCTGCTAAGCAAAAGGTCAGCAGTTCAAACCCACCAGCCGCTCCTTGGAAACTCCATGGGGCAGTTCTACTCTGTCCTGTAGGGTCACTATGAGTCGGAATCGACTCAACGGCAATGGGTGTAGGATGACTAGGGAGTCCCTGGGTGGTGCAGTTAAGCACTGACTACCAGCTGAAAGGTTGGCTTTTCAAACCTACCCGGAGGTGCCTTGGAAGACAGGCCTGGTGTTCTGCTTCCAAAAGGTCACAGCCTTGAAAACCCTACTTAGCAGTTCTACTCTGCACATGTGGGGTCATCATGGGTCAGAACTGACTCAATGGCAACTAACAACAACAAGGATGGCAAAAAAAAAAAAAAGAAAAAAAAAACAAATGTCAGCAAGTATGTGGAGAAATTGGAACCCTACACATTGCTGGTGGGAATGCAAAATGGTACAGCCTCTATGGAAAACAGTTTGGCAGTTCCTCAAAAAGTTAAGTTACCATAAAAAAAAAAAAAAAGCAACCCATTGCCGTCAAGTCAATTCCAACTCATAGCAACCCTATGGGACAGAGTAGAACTGCCCCATAGAGCTTCCAAGGAGTGCCTGGTGGATTCGAACTGCCGACTTTTTGGTTAGCAGATGCAGTTCTTAACCACTACGCCAAGTTACCATATGACCCAGCAATTCCACTCCTGTGTATATACCCAAGAGTCTTGAAAGCAGCAACACAAACAGACACATGTACACCAATGTTCATTGCAGCACTATTCACAGTAGCCAAAAGGTGGAAACAACCTAAATGTCCATTAACAGATGAATGGATAAACAAAATGTGGTACATACACACTGCCTTAGTCATCTGGTGCTGCTCTAACAGAAATACCACAAGTGGATAGCTTTAACAAAGAGAAATTTATTCTCTCACAGTCCAGTAGGCTACAAGTCCAAAGTCAGGGCATCAGCTCCAGGAGAAGGCTTTCTCTCTCTGTCGGCTCTGGAGGAAGGTCCTTCTGATGTATGTCTTCCCTTGGTCTGGGAACATCTCAGCGCAGGAACCTTAGGTCCAAAGGACACACTCTGCTCCTGGCACTGCTTTCTTGGTGGTATGAGGTTCCCATGTGTCTCTGCTTGCTTCTCTCTTTTATATCTCAAAAGAAATTGGCTTAAGACACTAGCCAATCTTGTAGACCTCATCAGTATAACTGCCATTAATCCATCTTACAGAGTTTACAACACATAAAGAAATCACATCATATTACAAAATGGAATACAATACTGGGAATCATGACCCAGCCAAATTGATACACACATTTTTGGGGGGACATAATTCAGTCCATGACACACACAAAGGAATATTACTCAGCTCTAAAGAGAAATGAAGTCCTGATACATACTACAACATGTATGAACCTGGAAAACATTATGCTAAGTGAAATAATTCAATCATAAAAGAACAAATTGTATTATCTATAGGAATAACAAGAGTAGGCAAATATATAGAGACTAAAGATTATTAGTGGTTACCAGGAGTGGGAGGAAGGGAGAAAGGGGGAGCCATTGTTTGAGAAGCAGTGAGGTTTTGTTTATGATGATGGGAAATTTGGTAATGATTATGGGTGATGCACAACATGACTAATAAAATTGATTTCACTAAACTAATATAAAGGACCTTCTTAAAAGATTAAAAAGGCAAGCCATATTCTGAAAGAAGGTATATTTTTTAACATACTTGCATCCAGCATATATAGAAAATTTCCACCATTAAAAAAAAAAGACAATCCGATATTTTAAAAAGTAGGGAAAAGACTTCGGAGGCACTTAATAGAAGTGCATATCATATAGCCAGTAAGCAATGAAAAGGTTGTTGTTGTTAGGTGCCATAGAGTCAGCTCCCAACTCATGGTGACTCCATGTACAATGGAACAAAACACTGCCTGGTCTGTGCTATCCCTATACTCGGTTGCAGATCAGACTGTTGTGATCTCTAGGGTTTTTATTGGCTGATTTTCAGAAGTAGATTACCAGGTCTTTCTTCCTAATCCATCATAGTTTGGAAGCTCCCTGGAGGATGAGACAACTGAATATCTACATGAAAAACAATGAAGTTGAGAAGCCTCAGAGCACTTCACAGAAATTACTGATGGTTACTGAGTGCCAAGATCTGTGTTAGGTGTTAGGGAGCAAAGACAAAGCAGTCACATACTACCTCATACTACATAGAAAAATTAAATAAAAATGGATCACATACCTAAATAAAGAGCTAGAACTATAACATTCTTAGAAGAAAACAGGGATAGATCTTTCTGACCTTGTATTTGTCAATGGATTCTTAGATACAACACCAAAAGCACAAGCAACGAAAGGAAAAAAATAGATAATTGGACTTTTTCAAAATTAAAAACTTTTGTGCTTCAAAGGACACTATAAGAAAGTGAAAAGACAACCACAGAATGGGAGAAAATATTTGCAAATCATATATTTGATAAGGAACTTATATCCAGAATATATAAAGAAATTCTACAGCTCAACATAAAAACACAAATAACTCAATTAAAAGATGGACAAAGGATCTGTATACACATTTCTCCATAGAAGATATACAAATGGCCAAAAAGAAACTTTGTTTCTCTTTAGGGTGGTGAAAATGTTCTAAAATTCATTGTGGTAATGGTTTCACAACTCTGTGATTATCTTAAGCACACGAAAAGACGCTCAACATCGTTAGTCATTAAAAAAAAAAAACCCATGGCCATCGAGTCATTCTGACTCATAGTGACCCTGTAGGTCAGAGTAGAACTGCCCCATATGGTTACTAAGGCTGTAATCATTACAGAAGAAGTACTGGTGGCACAGTGGTTAAAGCACTCAGCTGCTAACTGAAAGGTCGGTGGTTGGAACCTACTAGCTGTTCTGTGGGAGAAAGATGTGGCAGTCTGTTTCTGTAAAAATTTACAGCCTTGAAAACCCTATGAGGCAGTTTTACCCCATCCTATAGGGTCACTATGAATCCAAATCGACTCAGTGGCAGTGGGTTTGGTTTTTTCGTTTAATCTTTGTGGAAGCAAACTGCCACATCTTTCTCCTGAAAAGTGGCTGGTGGGCTCGAACTGCCAACCTTTAGGTTGGCAGCAGAGCGCTTAGCCACTGCACTACCAGGGCTCCTCATTGCACTAGGGAAATGCAAATTAAAACCACAATAAGATACCACTTCACACCTACTAGGATGGCTATAATAAAAAAGGACACACAATAGTAAGTGTTGGTGGATATGGAACCCTCATAAACTGCTGGGGAGAATGTAAAATGGTACAGCCAATTTGGAAAACAGTTCGAAAGTTCTTCAGAAAGTTAAACATAGAGTTACCATTTGACCCAGCATTCCACTCCTAGATGTATAACCAAGTGAAATGAAAACACGTCCACATAAAAATTTGTACATGAATGTTCATAGGAGCATTATTCATAAAATGACCAAAAGGTGAAAACACCAAATGTCTATCAAATGTTGAATAGATAAAATGTAGTATATCCGTACAATGGAATACTATTCAGTCATAAAAAGAATGAATTGCTGATACATGTTACAACATGGACAAACCTTGAAAACATTATGCTAACTGAAAGAAGCCAAACAAATGGCCACATACTGTATGATTTCATTTATATGAAATGTTCAAAATAGGCAAATTTATAGAGACAGAGTAGGTTAGTGGTTGCCTAGGGATAGGAGGGGACGGGGGTTGGTGTGATAGCTAAAGGATACAGGGTTTCTTTGGGGCGTGATGAAAATGTTCTAAAATTGATTGTGGCAATGGCTGCTCAACTCTGAATATCCTAAAAACCATTAAATTGCACAACTTATGTTAATGAATTGTATGGTATGTGAATTATATTTCAATAAAACTGTTAGCAAAAGAAAAAAAGCCTGCTGAGGAGAGTTCAAGATTTTTTGCAGGTTTTTTTTGGTCTTTAGACTGAGAGTATATAATCAAAGTACAATGTCCTATTTTTTCTCCTGTAGCGTTGTTACGTTATTCATTTGAAATACATGTAGGTACATTAGTTTTGGCTTGTATTCAGTTTTATTTTTTCCCCCTACCCTCTTTCATTTAATTAAAAAAAATACTTTAAACATGAACATAGACCCCAAAGTCAAAGCTATTCAAAATGCAATACTCTGCTAATAAGATGCATTTTTGTTGACATACAGAGTTTTGTTGACATACAGACATATGTAAGTTGTATAGTATTTTATTTTATAAATACCACAAATTATTTTTCCATCCTACAGCTAATGGACTTTTGGGGTCTTTCCTTTTTTTTTTTTTTTTTTTAACTTTACAAACAATGCCATTCTAAGCATTCTTGACATGTTTACAGATGCACATGTGCAAGGGTTTCTCTAAATATCCAATATTGGAATTATTGGGTCATAGGATATGTGCGTGTTCAAGTAACTAGGTAATACCAACTCATTTTCGAGAGTGTTTGAATTAATTAATATTCCTACCGGAGATGAATAAGAGTTCCTCTTGTTCCACATCTTCACCAACACTTATTATTATTTGACTTCTAAATTTTTAATAATCTAGTGGGTTGTTTTATTTACATTTCCCTAATTATTTTTAGGCTTTCTTTTCTACTGATGTGTTTTGAGGGCAGAAACACACAGTTTTCTTCGTTATTGGTTTATAATTTTCTCTAATGCCTGATGAAGCTAATCCTACCTCATTGCATTTTCTATTTTAGGGTGGTCTTTGCCCTAAAAATGTTCCATTTTTTTAAATGACTTTAAGATATTTTTTGCCAAGTTTAAAGAAACTATTTTTCACTTTAAAGAAGATATATATGTACATATTTACATTATATTTAGCTAAATTTATATTTAAATTGCACTAAATTTAGATTATATTTAGATTGCATTAAACATACATTTTATTTTTTATTGCACTAAATATATAAATAAGTCTAAATGACTTTGAGATTTTATTTACCAAGTTTAAGGAGCCCTGGTGGCACAGTGGTTAAAGCACTCAGCTGCTAACTGAAAGGTTAGTGGTTGGAACTCAACAGCCTTTCTGCAGGACAAAAATGTACCAATCTGCTTCCGTAAAGATTTACAGCCTGGAAACCCTATGGGGCAGTACTACTATGTCCTATAGGGTTGCTATGAGTTGGAATCGACTAGATAGCAATGGGTTTGATTTTTTTTAGGTTTTACCAAGTTTAAAAAAATCATTTTTCATTTTAAAGAAGATTGCACTAAATCTATAAATAGACCTCTTTACAGTATTTATTCTAATTTTAACCATTTATTAAAAAATTATCTCCCAATATAAGAAAATTATTTTTTTCTATATTTATACTTTAATTTAGAAATTTTATGTCTTCTATTATTTTTAATGGATTTCTTCCTGTCTTTTTCTTTTCAGTATATATTTTTCTACATGCTTTTTGTCATGTCTTTTTATATTGGCTATTACATGAAGTAAACATTGAACAGTGATGATGGAAGAATACTGTTGTTGTTTTGTTCCCTTTTTAAGGAAATGCTTCTTTAATGCATCATGTTAAATGTGTTTTATTATGTGAAGGTTGTTTTATTCTGTTCTTATCATTGCAATTTTTAATCTTTATATAAAAATTTTCAACCCTCAGAAAAGATGAAAGAAGAGTAAAATGAACATCTGTATGCCCTTCACCTGTGGCTACCAATAGTTGATATTTTGCTATATTTGCTTTCTTTCTCCTTTTCTCTTTCTCATTCTCTTTTGTGGGAGCATTTGAAAGTAAGTTGCAAACATCATCATACTTCACTCCTAAATATTTCAAAATTTATCTCCTAATAACAAGGGCATTCTTATACATAACTATAATACCATTATCAACCTAAGGAATTTAATAACCAAAAAACCAAGCCAGTTGCTGTTGAGTTGATTCTGACTCACTGTGACCCTATGTGATTCAGAGTAGAACTGTGCTTCATAGGGTTTTCATAGCTGTAAACTTTCAGAAGCAGATCTCCAGGCCTTTCTTTCGAGGTGCCTCTGGGTAGATTTGAACTGCAACTTTTTGGTTAGTAACTGAGCACTTAACCATTAGTGTCATCCAGGGATGATAGTATCTAATATATAGTCCGTATACGGATTTCCCCAGTTCTTCGAAAGATGTCCTCTATAGCTTTTTCCCAAATCCAAGATCCAATTAAAGATTACACATTACATTTGATTTTCAGGTCTCTTTTCTTCTTTAATCTTAAACAGTGCTCCTCAACCTTTTCTCTTTTTTTTTTTGAGAAGCGTGTCTTTCATAATATTGATACTTTTGAATCCGGTTGCCTTATAGAGGAAACCCTGGTGGTGTAGTGGTTAAGAGCTACACTGCTAAACAAAAGGTCGGCAGTTGGAATACACCAGGTGCTCCTTGGAAACCCAGGTAGCTGTCTTCCAAATTTCTTGGCATAGACAAGTGAGCGCTTCCAGCGTTTCATCTGTTTGTTGAAACATCTCAATTGGTATTTCATCAATTCCTGGAGACTTGTTTTTCACCAGTGTCTTCAGCACTGCTTGTACTTCTTCCTTCAGTACTATTGGTTCTTGACAATGTGCTACCTCCTGAAATGGCTGAACGTCAACCAGTTCATTTTGGTATAGTGACTGTGTATTCCTCCCACCTTCTTTTGATGCTTCCTGCATCGTTCAATTTTTTTGCCCATAGAATCTTTCAGTATTGCAACTTGAGGCTTGAATTTTTTCTTCAGTTCTTTCAGCTTGAGAAATGCTGAGTGTGTTCTTCTTTTTTTGTTTTCTAACTCCAGGTCTTTGCACATTTTATTATAATGCTTTAGTTTGTCTTTTGAGCTGCCCTTTGAAATCTTGTGTTCTGCTCTTTTATGATAGGCTAGCTAAACCAAAAAAACGAAACCTGTTGCCTTCAAGTCGATTCCAACTCATAGTGGCCCTATGGGACAGAGTAGAATGGCCCCAAATGGTTTCCAAGGCTGTAATCTTTACAGAGGCAGACTGCCACATCTTTCTCCTGTGGAGCAGCTGGTAGGTTCAAACTGCCAACCTTTTGGTTAGCAGCTGAGCCCTTAACTACTGCATCATCAGGACTCCTGTAGGCTAGCTAGTGAATAAATATACTGATGTTCAAGATCAGGGTTCTCATTGTGGGAGAAGAGAAATATAAATATGAAATGGGTAAATGTAAGGCAGGACCTTTTTCTATTTGTTGGATTTGAATTGGAAATATGTGATGTTATGCCCTCAATTCATCTCTCAGCAGTACACGATGTCAGTATATTCTTTTTTATGTATGGTGGTGTTAACTTTGATCACTTGGTTAAGGTGGTATCTGCCAGGTTTCTCCAGTGTAAAGTTACTATTTTCCCCTTTGTAATTAGTAACTATTTTGTAGGGAAATACTTTGAGACTATGCAAATGCAAAATATACTATGTCACATGACACTTTTACCTGCTACTTTTAGTATACATGGATGGCACTTGCTTGCAGCAGTTATTACTGTAGCGTTAGCCTAGCAGTGATTTTTTTATGTCCATTATTCCTTCAACATTTATTAATTGGAACATTACCATTAGGAAGAGCTGTCTCTTCTCATTTATTTATTAATTTATAACAATGGATATTTAATCTTCTGGTTACATCAAGTACTATTGTTATTTTATTGCTCAAATTACCATAGTTTTGACTATTGAGAACTCATTAAATGACTATTGAGAACTATTGTGTTCTTTTGACATGCCCTCATCATTTTTTGAAGTCTTCTTTACTTTTTGGCATCACAAGATGTATCAGGCTCATCTTGTATTTTCCTTGCCTCAGCCCTGGAATCAACTGTCTCTCCTTTTATTGGAGAATGGTCTTTAGAAACCAAGATCTGGGTACTAAGTACGCTCACTACTACTGGGATGCTATAGCTTCTAAGCCCTCTTAGAAGACAGAACAAGTAAATATATTTATTTATACTGTACTGTATTGAATACTGTCCCCCAAAATTTATGTCCACCCTGAACATGCACCTTTGCAGATGTAATCAAGTTAAGATGAAATCATCCTGGATTTAGGTGGGCCTTAAATACAACTGATGTCCTTAAAAGAAGAGGGAAATTTGGATACAGAGACACAGATAAACAGAGGGAAGAAGGCAATGTGAAGATGGAGGAAGAGACTAGAGTTATGCAGCTACAAGCCAAGGATTGCCAGCAACCACCAGAAACTTGGAAGAGGCAAAGAAGGATTCTCCCCATGACCCTTTGGAGGGAACATGGCTCTGCTGAGAGCTTCATTTTAGACTTTAGCCTCCAGAACTATAAAGGTATAAATTTTTGTTGTGAATAAATTTCTGTTGTTTTAAGCTACCCAGTTTGTGGTAATTTGTCACAGCAGGCCTAAGAAACTAACACATATGCATGTTCATCTATATTTATCCATCTGTATATGCATGTATGTATATATTTGTGTGTGTTTATGTATATGTGTGTGTGTGTGGATAAAATAAAACAGTACATTCACTCTAATACTTCGATTCCAGTTCAACACCACAGTGTTCATTCTAGCCTTTTCCCTTTCTTTACTGTAACTTTATTCTCCAACAATGAGAAACCTGGCTTTCCTTATGTACCATATATTTATTCAATCCTAGAGTATACACAAAGTAATTTTAGAATTTCTAACCCATGTCTTGTGAGTACAATATTTGTGTACTTTTTTTTTTTTGTGTTAAGCCTTATAGTATACAGTCAAAATACTGTTCTTTAAAGTTCCTTAGGTTCTTTTCTTCTCTTCACCCTGTAGTGTAGTTATGTTATTCATCTGTAATAAAGTTAGGTTCATTTTTTACTGTTTGTAATTCCATTTTGAGTTACTCCCATATCCTTTATTTTGAAGAATGTGAAACATTACTATGGTTCTCAGAGTAAGAGCTATACCAAAATGTTACAATGAAAGAAGTCTCACTCCTCCTCATCCCTACTACCCCACTGCCTTTCTCCCATTATTTCCATCCTCTCCCCACCCATATCCTGTAGATAACCAATCTCATTGGTTTCTGGTTTACCCTTCCTGTATTTCTTCTGCACAAGTGAGCAGATACATTATACATACACACACACGCACGTGTGTATATATATATTCTCTTTTTTCTTACAGGAAGGATACACTATTTGCACTTTGGTTTTTTCATTGAACACTCTATTCTGGAAATCACTACATATTAGTTCATAAAGATATATAGCTAAATAGTACTCCATTCTGTAGATATCCTACAGTGGATTTGACTACTCTCCTATGTGTGGGCATTTAGGTTGTTTCTAGTATTTCACAATTACAAACAGTGCTGCAATAAATAACCTCATATATATGTATTTTTGTACTGTCAGAGGTACAAAAAAATATGTTTTTAACTAAAGGGTCTAGAAAAAATGATACTACAGTCAGCAAGGAGTACAACTAGCACCCAGATCTTGTTTTCTAAATTCTTCTCATTAAAGGGAGCCAGAGCTTCTTGGAGAAATGGCTAATTCCAGTTCTGAGGTAGTGAAAATACAAGGGAAACTGGAAACATTTTCTTGTGCCAGAAAATAAGAAAATGCTCAAAGACAAATGTTATTAGGTGCTGTCAAGTCGGTTCCAACTCACAGCGACCCTGTGTACAACTGAACAAAGCACTGCCTGGTCGTGCGCCATCCTCATGATCATTGTTTTGCTTGAGCCCATTGTTGCAGCCACTGTGTCAGTCCATCTCATTGAGGGTCTTCCTCTTTTTCCTTGACCCTCTGCTTTACCAAGCATGATGTTCTTCACCAGGGACTGATCCCTCCTGATAACATGTCCAAAGTATAAAGACAAATAGCAATATGTTAAAAGGACAAAGGAGTTGATGAGGCTTCCATTAGCCAAATTTAGGACAATTTGAGCATCAAAAAGAATAATTATGGTAATGGATAATAACACAATCCTTATTTATTTTTAAGGTTCTATGAATCCATAATGATGTTCAACAAACAAGCAAACCAAAAAAGGAGGGGGAGAGAATGCCAGCTAAGAGAAGGGGGAGGTTCTTGGCTAGGATATTCACACAGTCTCATCTGTGAGTATTATCTCACAGATTATTACAAAGGGAGGGGATTTTTAAAAATTTATAGTTAGGAATAGATGTTGAAATTTTTTTAATGATCTTTTTTGAAATCTACTGTAGTCTTTTTTTAAAATTGAATGCGCCTGAAAGAGATTTTCAGGCTGGAATGTGAGCCATGAATTATAGTAAAAAAATAGCAGAGCACACTTCTTTTTGTCCTATGATTTGGTTTTTAGGTACAAGAGTGAAATAATAATTGCTATCTCCCTATGTTATTTCACTGGTGATTGGGAAATACAACTCTTAAACACAGTTGCCTTAAAACCATAATGTAAATTTCAGTAAAGCTGCAGTGTTCAAACTCTGTGGTCACTAGAACCATTAACTGAAATATAGATGCATAAAATTTGGCAGTGGTGGGTGGGAGAGTTTTGTTTTGGTTTTAGACATGTTGACTTTGAAATTCCAGTACAAAAACAAAGTGTAGGCAATCTTGGGCTGTTATAAATTCAGTTCTGGCATGATGATTGTCCTTAAGAGAGCATAAGATTAGAAGTATAGGTTTGGGAATCATCAATATGAAGTCCTGTCTGAAGCCATTGGAGTAAATTACATTGAGAGAATGTAGAGAGGCATTGCTTAGGATGAAGAATAAGAGATCATGCATCTACTAATTAAGAGGCTAGCAGTGGTTGCCTAGGAAGAACTGATCAGTAGAGTGTGTGGGCAGCAACTGAATGCAGGAGAAATCTGTGAATGAAGACGTGAGGGATGGGATTATGGTATTTTGAGGGTCAAGTAGCATAAAGGGACAGGGTTTCCAAGATACTGAAAACAACTAGGTTTGTAGGCATAAAGGAAGAAACCAATGGAAAGGGATAGACTGAGAACATTTTTTACTTTTCATTCAAAATTGTCTGTAACCTTTGTGGCTGCCAAGGCCCACCCAGACTATGTAGTGTGATTTTACTTCAAATATTTGCTACTGGACTATAACTACAGACTTTACCTCTGCAAATCTAGTGGGAAATTTTGCCTACTAGACATCGAGTTGGAGCCCTGGTGGCGCAGTGGTTAAGAGCTGTGGCTGCTAACCAAAAGGTTGGCAATTTGAATCCACCAGCTGCTCTTTGGAAACCCTGTGTCCTATAGAGTCACTATGAGCTGGAATCGACTTGACAGCAATGGGTTTGTTTTTTGGTTTTAGACATCGAGTTAGTTATAGATTATGATGAATCTCCAGCTTTCATTTGTCTTGATCTTCTTGATCTAAATTTTGCAATCATAGTCCTAAAAAAAAGACCTGTTCAGGATATAGAAAGAAAAATATGTGATACCCTCTTTACTAACATGACCTTGCTTTTAAAATGAAAAAAAAAAAAAAAGGTGCCTGGTAGATAAATGCAGATTATTTTAACTTCTTGGCTATATAAATGTTGATGGCATGTTTGTACTAAGGCTCTTCTAGGAAACAGGTATTTGAACATCCAAAATAATGCAGTATATTGGTTTGTATATTTCTGTGACTAGATAATGCTGTTAAATTCTTTGAGTGTGTGTGCGGGGGGTGGGGTGCTGTTTGTGTGTTTTCCAATAAAAATATTGCAGTACATCGTCTGTCACTGTCTTCACGATCTAGGGGTGGGCTGAGGTAGAGAGGGTGTGACGCTGGTATTTGTGTGAACTCGGGTTTATGATGCTGAGCTTGGTTCATCCGCTTTCTCCTCCCTTCTCCTCCCCACTCCTTCCCACCAGCGCCACAGCAACATCCTCAGAGCCTGAGCGAACTGCGCCCAGGGCGGGCACAGAGCCTCCAAACGCCAGCAACCTGCAGCCCGGGAGAAGACAGCGAGCGCAGTGACAGCGCCTCAACGCCACCAGTCCCCGGACCACGATGGCCAAGAACCGCAGGGACAGAAACAGTTGGGGTGAGTAGCAAATGGTAACTTCTGCAGCCTGCACAGGGACTGGCCCTCTGCTTTCTGCTTCTGGAGACCTGGAGGGCCAAGGCTGATCGGCGCCAGCATCCAGGGCTGGGAGACGGGCCGCTGCCGAGCTGACCCTTGTCGGGCCGGAGGGACCGTGGCCGAGCGGGTGGAACTGGAATCGCTCTGTCAGGGCGAAGGCTGCAGTTTCGCGCAGGCCGGAACCTCCAGCTTCTTCTCCCCCACCCCCAGCCCGCCTCCTCCTAGCATTTGGACAGCACCCACCGATCGCCTCCGCAGACGCGGTGGTTTTCCCTTTAGGGATAGGCTGAAAGGAAGGCGAAGAGAGTAGGCAGGGTGCTGCTGCTACCCGGCCCAGAGGGGCGAGGGGAAGGGGATCTCCAGCAGGCGGAACCCTCCCCCTTCCCTGGGAGCTGCGGGCCCGGCAAGGCGCGGGCCCCCGGCGGGCGGGCGGCGCGCTGGAACAATGAGGCGGAGCGCGCTGCGCGGAGCATTGCAGACCACCGAGCAACCCAGGAGAAGGGGCGCCCACTTGGAATTCCCCAAGCGCTGCAGTACTCATTTTAATTTGGGGGTTGGGTGGGGAATTCGGGAAGAAGGGAAGCACAGTTATGGTTTCCAGCCTTCTGCCCCACCCGACCTGGTACCCCATTCCGGCTAGCCGAAAGGGAGGCTTTGTTCTTTGATTTTACCTTTTGGAGCCACTGGGCTCATGATTCAGCACCAGGCCGAAGGGAGGGGGAAGGAGAGACTAGGCCCAGTGGGTTCACGCCGTGAGTGGGTAGGCGGCACTCACGCAGGCGAAGAAGAGCGAGCGCCGTGATGTGGAAGAAATCTCGGTCCCGCCCGCTCTGCTGCTCCAGACCTGGTTCACTCGTTATAGTGTGGGCAGGTCGGGCGTCTTTTTTCACCTTGGGCGCCCGATTTCTTCCAGTAACAGTGATAAACTCACCAGCATCTTAGGAACTAACGCCGTTGTGGGTATTTTATTATCTAAACCAGTGCGGGCCCCAGGCCGCTGTGACTTGGTGGCTAGACAAATATTTTATTAGTTTTGAATTGTTATTATTTGGAAAGCTCACACCTGCTTGATTCTCTTCCATGTCTCAGTGAAATCTCTCCTATAACTGTCCATCTGACCAAAGGCATCTGTTTACATTTTAATTGGTTATTTTGGTTTACTTTTATCAAAAGACCATGTTTCTTCTTGCTTCTGATTGTTACGGTGGTCGCAGGATCAGCTTCACCCCCAGTAGCCAAGGCTTATATTTGAGAGATCATCTAAGGTTTGTGGTAGATGTGGACAGTTGGAGCAGGGAAGTATATTAGTTGTCTGAGCCTAAGAGAAAGCAGTTCCATTTTCTGAAACCACTGAACCCCAATTTGAGTAGGTGTGACTGTTGGAATAACCCCATTTTCTTTGCTTCTTCTGAAATCTAGGTAAGCATTTTCAGAGTGTCTCCTTTCCATCCTTTCTTTTGGCCTCTAGAATAGGAATTTCTTGAACACTCACAGTTACACTGTACAGGCAGTCCCCCACTTAAGCCGGAGTTCCCTTCCCATGACTCATTATAAGTTGGGCCTGGTGTAAGTAGAGTACCTAATTTTTATTAGTTTTCATTATTATTGCCTTTTATTATCAATGTCTTTATAAATCATGACATTGAACATCTGCGGTGAATGAACATCTAAGAATAACATCAGCAAATTATGCACTGCAACATTGTATGTAGTACGTGTTACTAATGATTACCCGTGGAATTGAGTTGATTCCGACTCATAGCGACCCTATAGGACAGGGTAGAATTGCCCCATAGGGTTTCCAAGGAGCAGCTGGTGGATTCGAACTGCAAACCTTTTGGTTAGTAGCCAAGCTCTTAACCATTGTGCAACCCAGGCTCCGCTAATGATTAGATGTACCAAAAAAAGGGACAGTAGTAAGTGGGGGTTTGTTGTAACTGGAATATGTATATTTAAATCGGGACTACCTGTTCAAGTCAGTTTTGGTCTTGATCTCTGTGGATTGTTGACTCCATCCTGTAAGTGACAGGCATGTGGAAATTTATTCTGAGGACTAAAATTTTTCTCCTTTGTGAAATTTTGGATCATTATCCCTCAGAATTTCCTTTGGATACGGATTTATTATGTCGTGGAGTTTTTTTGTTATTCTCTTAGGATAGTGGTTCTCAAATGGGATTTGCAGAAAAATCACATTGGGAGTTTATTAGAAATGCGGATACTTTCATCTTCAGAGCTTCTGAGTCAATAGATCTGAAATGGGACCCAGGAATCTGCCTTTTAGTTAGCATTTTAGGTGATTCAGAAGCAGGTGGTCTTTGGATGTTAGTTTGAGAAACACTATCTTAGATTATTTGTATTTAATAGCTACACATCCCAGATAGTTTAGCCAGAAGTCATCAATACACTTTCAAGTAATGGATTAGGAAAAGGAATGCTAGTCATCATGTGTTCGCTGGAAATTGCCACAGAAGAGAATAGTGGAATCATGGACTCTTATCTTGATGCTCTATGGACTTGCTTTACTATTCAGATTTTTTTTTTTTTTTTGCTGTAAAGTATATATGACATAAATAACTTAGAAAATGTAGTACATGGAAAACGAGATAGAGGTTTTGACAGAGATGTTAACCATGTCTGTCTTGATTACATTTTACCACCAGCACCTAGTACCACCAGCACCTAGTACAAAGCAACTACTAAGTGTTTAATAATAACAATAATAGCTAACATTATATGAGATAGGTACTAGTATCCTCATTTTACCCGTTAAAAGATAGGACTGGTAAGTGATAGAGCCAGAGTCATACTCTGGCAGTTTAACTTGAGATTCTTTTATCTTTACCACTATGCTATACGGCCTCTTTGTTGAATAGATAATACCTATGCATTGTATAGAACTACAGTTTTCAAGGCATATTCACCTGCATTATTGAGTTTGATTGTCAGCCTCTGAAGTTGGAAGAATGTATTATTCCCTATTTTGCAGATGAAAAAATTGAGTCTCAGATAGATTAAATGACTTGGTGAGAGTCACATATTTTGTTAGTTGGAGAACTAGAATTAGCACCTAGGGTTGTCTTCTAATTTGTTTTCTATAACATGGTACTGTGTAATCTTTTTATAAAAAATGGATGGAGTGTGAGGGAGATAGAGAAAAGAGGCCCTCTTAGAAGCCAGAGGTCTCTGATGAGAAAAAAAAACCCACAAAAAACCCTCAGGTAATAGCTTGGAAAAAGAAGATGGTGAACTGACCTTATCATCTAGCTAAGAAAGTATTTTTCAGACAAGTTAGAAAGAAAAGGGCAGAGGACAAAAGCTGTTGTTGTTAGGTGCTATCAAGTGAGTTCCTACTCATAGCGACCTTATGTACAACAGAACATAACACTACCTGGTCCTGTGCCATCCTCACAATCATTGCTAGGTATGAGACCATTGTTGCAGCCACTGTGTCAGTCCATCTCATGAAGGGTCTTCCTCTTTTTCTCTGACCCTCTACTTTACCAAGCATGAGGTCCTTCTCCAGGGACTGGTCCCTCCTGGTAACATGTCCAAAGTATCTCGTCATCCTCACTTCTAAGGAGTATTCTGGCTGTACTTCTTCTAAGACAGATTTGTTTGTTCTTCTGGCAGTCCATGGTATATTCAATATTCTTTGCCAACACCATAATTCAAATGCATCAGTTCTTCTTTAGTCTTCCTTGTTCCTTGTCCAGCTTTCACATGCATATGAAGCGATTGAAAATACCAAGGCTTGGGTCAGGCGCAGCTTGATCCTCAAAGGGACATTTTTGCTTTTTAACACTTTAAAGAGGTCTTTTGCAGCAGATTTGCCCAATGCAGTATTCATTGTTTGATTTCTTGACTGCTGCTTCCATGGGCATTGATTGTAGATCCAAGTGAAATGAAATCCTTGACAACTTCAATCTTTTCCCTGTTTATCATGATGCTGCTTATTGGTCCAGTTGTGAGGATTTTTGTTTTCTTTATGTTAAGGTGTAATTCATACTGAAGGCTGTAGTCTTTGGTTTTCATCAGTAAGTGCTTCAAGTCCTCTTCACTTTCAGCAAGCCAGGATGTGTCATCTGCATATCACAGGTTAATAGTCTTCCTCCAATTCTGATGCTGCTACTTCTTCATATAGTCCTGCTTCTCAGATTATTTGTTCAGCATACAAATTGAATAAATGTGGTGAAAGGATGCAACCCAGATGCACACCTTTCCTGATTTTAAACCATACAGTATCCCCTTGTTCTGTTGGAACAACTGCCCTCTTATTCTATGTACAGGTTCTACATGAGCACAGTTAAGTGTTCTGAAATTCCCATTCTTCACAATGTCATCCATAGATTCTCCAGAATTGTAAAATATAGTGTTACCCAAAAAAAGAGAAAGAAAGATATGTGTGAGATCTCTAGAGGAGGCCTAAAATTCAGATAAGGACCCTGTAAGGAAGAAAAGCCTGGAGATCTACTTCCAAAAAGTCAGCCATTGAAAGCTCTATGGAGCACAGTCCTATTCTGATACACATGGAGTCACAGTCAACTTGATGGCAACCAGCAGAGGGACATATAATAGATATTGTTTTTATTTGCATGGCCAGAGACCTTTTAGGTCCTGCAGGAGTCATGGAAGCTAGAAAGCAGAAAAGCAACTCTGGTGACCACCAGTGCTGGGGGTGGTGTTTGAGGATCATACACAGAGATACAACTGGGAAGCAGTCTGTGAGTGGAACTGAGAATAATACCAGCCCTGAGTGCTATGCCTAAACCTATACTTACCTAGGAGTTTGAATAAATTGAAGCATTTAATAATCAGTTCTTCAAAGGTAGGAATTGTGAACCATGTCTTAATATATGAGGACTCTGAGAGCATAAGTAACTTGCCAAAGGTCCCATAATTTATAAGTTATACATCAAGATTTAAATTCAGGGCTGATTGCTTCCAGTCCATGTGATGAGGACAAAGAACTGGGACAGTATGCTAAACGGTGGCCACAAAAAGCCTATGTAGGATTAAGCTGGTGTAAGAAATCAATGCTTTATAAACTTGATCGCCTTGGACTAGAAAAGTAGGTGAAGAATGTGCTAGTGTGCAAAATAAAGGGGACAGATGAGTATCAGAGACAGTAACCCAGAAAGTAATGTCTGACAGTGCTGGGTTAGGGCTTCAGAACTACCAGAGATGAAACAGAAATGCCCTACCACAGTTCTTTTTTGCTTGCTTGTTTCTTTTTTTTAATTGAAGTTGTTAAAAACTTGGAATACTAAGTGTGACTTTGAGTTTTCTACAATGTAACAGAAATTGACAGTTCTGCCTTGCTTTAGAGAAATAATGTTTACACTAAATGTCAGCTCTGCCTGCCTGTGTTTGTAAAACTAAACTTGCTTCACAATAATGTTGGAAATGTCCATTTGTTGAAAATTAGTTTTTAGGTTTCTGTTTTTGTTTTTTTTAAGGAAACATTAAACACAGTCATGATAATAATAGAGTTACCTCTTGATCTTCTTTCTTTTCTAACTGGCTGTCTTCTATTTTTTCTCTTTACTAAATTCTTCTTCCTTCTGAAACAAAATGAAAATTTCTCCTAGGTCATGTATGCACTTCCTCTGCAGATTTCCCCTCCCTCTCCCCCCTTTTATTTCCCTTCCCTGCATCTTTTTCAAATATAGTTTTCTCATGGTTATGTATTTTTTTTAATACTCATTGTTGTTGTTAACTGCTGTCAAGTCAGTTCTGACTCATAGTGACCCTGTGTACGACAGAACGTAACACTGCCTGGTCCTGTGCCATCCTCACAGTCATTGCTAGGTTTGAGACCATTGTTGCAGCCACTGTGTCAATCCATCTTACTGAGAGTCTTCCTCTTTTTCGCTGATCCTCTACTTTACCAAGCATGATGCTCTTCTCCAGGGACTGGTCTCTCCTGATAAAATGTCCAAAATACATGAGATGAAATCTCACCATAACTGCTGCTAAGGAGCATTCTGGCTTCACTTCTTCCACGACAGATTTGTTCGTTCTTCTGGCACCCATGATATATTCAATATTCTTTGCCAACACCATAATTCGAATGCATCAATTCTTCTTCATTCTTCCTTGTTCCTTGTCCAGCTTTCACGTGCACATGAGGCCATCAAGTACCATGGCTTGAGTCAGGTACACCTTAGTCCTCAAAGTGACATCTTTGCTTTTTAACACTTTAAAGAGATCTTTTGCAGCAGATTTGCCCAATGCAGTATACATTGTTTGATTTCTTGACTGCTGCTTCTGTGGGCATGGATTGTGGATCCAAGTAAAATGAAATTCTTGACAACTTCAGTCTTTCTCCGTTTATCATGATGTTGCTTGTTGGTCCAGTTGTGAGAATTTTTGTTTTCTTTATTTTAAGGTATAATCCATACTGAAGGCTGTAGTCTTTGATCTTCATCAGTAAGTGCTTCAAGTCCTCTTTACTTTCAGCAAGCAAGGTTGTGTCATCTGCCTAGTGCAGGTTGTTAATGAATCTTCCTCCAATCCTGATGCCGCATTCTTCTTCATATAGTCCAACTTCTCAGATTATTTGCTCCGCATACAGATTGAATAAGTATGATGAAAAGATACAACCCTGATGCACACCTTTCTTGATTTTAAACCACGCAGCATCCGCTTGTTCTGTTGGAACAACTGCCTCTTTGTCTATGTACAGGTTCTACATGAGCACAATTAAGTGTTCTGGAATTCTCATTCTTCGCATTTTTATACTTAGCATCTGCTTATCCCTTGTCTTGATGACTCCTGGATTACACCTTTGCTCCATTTCAACCTCCACTTCAACTTTAGTCATACAAAAGTTGGGGTGTCTTTAGATTTGGAGGCCCTTCCTCTTTTATATAAAAATTCTTATGAAGCATATGTGTATATAATAGACCACAAAAATATATGTGTTCAATTTTAAAAAGAATAATAATGATCACCTGTATTGCAGAAACAGAACTTTACCAATATTTTGATACTCCTTGTGTGCCCCTCTTTAACAGCAACACCTCCTTATTCTTCTCCAAAGGTAACCCCTACCACACCACCAGTTGCTTTCCTGTCGAATTCTTAAATTTGATATTTTTTATTTCCTTGATCATTTTTTATAGTTTTACTATATATATCTATATCCCTACATAATATATTGTTTAATTTTACATTTTTAAGAAGCGTAATATAAGTAGTATGGGTTTTTTTCACAGTGTTCAAATTGCTCCACATCCTCACATACACTTTGTATTACAATAGGAGTGAAATGATATCCCAATTTGGTTTAAATCTGCATTTTCCTGATTATTAGTGAGATGTGTATATATTTTAATATATTTATTGGTTATTCATATTTCTTTTTCTGTGCCTGTTTACCTTCTGCCCTTCTCTTATTTAATATAGTAAAAAAAAAAAAAAAAAAAAACACCTCAATTTTCTCAAATTAAATCTATAAATTGGATGCAATTTCAATTTTTAAAAAATTTACCTTTTTCTTATTGCTTTAACAAATTCTTTACATATTCTGGATGTAAGTTTTTTGTTAGTTATATATGTTACAGATATCTTTTGTCAGTTTGTGACATGACTTCACCCTCTTTATGGTATATTTTGATGCCCTGGTGGTGCAGTGGTTAAGAGCTTGGCTGCTAACCAAAAGGTTGGCAGTTCAAATCCACTAGCTGTTTCTTGGAAACCCTATGGGGCAATTCTACTCTGTCCTTTAGGATCACTCTGAGTCGGAATTGACTTGACGGCAATGGGATTGGTTTTTTGATATATTTTAATGAACATAAGTTTTATATTTAAATGTAGCCAATTTAATCAATATTTTCCTTTATAATTTGTATTTTTTTATCTCATGAAATCTTTGCCTCCAAGTTATAAAACATTCTCCTATATTTTCCATTTTTTAAGTTTTGTACTTGCTTTTAAATTCTAAATCCATTTGGATTTTATTTTGTGAATTGTGTGATGTAGAACTCCCTTTGAATTTTTTCCATATGCGTAGACAACCAAGTGTCCTAGACCCATTATTGAATAATCCATCCTTTCCCCATTGATCTCCAAGCTGTACTATCATATATAATTTCTGAATATTGTGTCAGTCTTATTTCTAGGCTCCCTATTTGGTTGCAGTGTTATTTGTCTATTCCTGTGTCAATATCACACAGTTTTAATTACTTTATTTTCATAATGTCTTTATACATGGTGGGGCAAATTTTTCCATCATGCTCCTCTTCAGGGGTAACTTGAACTATTCTTTATTTTTTACTTTTTTTTCTTCTATAAAATTTTAGAGTCAGATTGTCAAGTTCTTTGAAAAAGTATACTGGAATTTTTTTAAAATTGAAATTGCATCCAATTTATAGATTAATTTGAGAAAAATTGAGTTTTTTTTTTTTTTTTACTATATTGAATATTCCTATTCATATACATGGTATATTCCTTCATTTATTTAGGTCTTGTTTTTCTGATGTCTTTCAATAGAGTTTTAAAAATTTTCTTTGAAGGGCTTGCACGTATGTTGTTAGATTTATTCCCAGGTTCTTTACATTTTTTGTTGCTGTGATTGGTTTTCCCTATTATGTTTTTATTAGCTATTAATTGTATATAAAAATACAATAGATTTTTATATATTTATCTTTTATCTAGCAAATTTGCTAAACTCTCTTATTAATTCTAATAAATTGCCATTTGATTCTTTAGGATTTTCTATGTAAAGAAACCATATCATCTGTAATAATGACTGCTTTGCTTGTTGCTTTTAAAAGTTTTTATATTTTATTTCTTTTTCTCATCTTCATCACATTAAGAATTTTCTTTATTACTAAGTAATAGTTGTTTTTTTTAAATCATCACTGGATATTGAATTTTCACAAATGCTTTTTCTGTATGTATTGAAATAATCATGATTTTTCTTTAATCTGTTAGTATGCTTAATTACATTAATAGATACTCTGTGTAAGTGATCTTACATTCCTGGAATAAACCCAGGCTTATCATGCTATGTGCAGAGCCCTGGTGGCTCAGTGGTTAAGCACTTGCTGCTAACTGAAAAAGTCAGAGGTTCGAACCCACAAGCAGCTCCGCATTGAGGAAGATGTGGTGTTCTGCTTCTGTAAAGATTTACCAGCCTTGGAAACCCTATGAGGGCATTTCTGCTCTGTCCTATAGGGTCACTATGAGTCGGAATCGACTAAACGGCAATGGGTTTGGGTTTCTTTTGGGGGTAGGGGTCATGCTGTGAAGGAGCTCTGGTGGCGCAGTGGTTAAGCACTTGGCTGCTAACCAAAAGGTTGGTGGTTCAAACCCACCAGCCACTCCATGGGAGAAGATGTAGCAGTCTGCTCTGTAAAGATTTACAGCTTTGGAAATGCTCTGAGGCAGTTCTACTCTCTCCTACAGGGTTGCTATGAGTTGGAATCCACTTGATAGCAATGGGTTAGTCATGCTCTATTACCTTTTTAAATACATTGCTGGATTTGTTTGCTAATCTTTTGTTTAAGATCTTTGCAAGCGTGTTTATAACTAATTTTTCTTTCTTGTACTTTCTTTGTCTGACTTTGGTATCAAGGTTATACTGACTTTATAAAATGAGTAAGGGATATTTCCCTTTTCTTTTTTCTATTCTCTGGAAGAGTTTCTATACGATTCAAATGATGTACTTTGGGGAAACTGATCTATCAACATCTGGACCTGTTGTTTTCTTAATAGGGAGATTTTTTAACTGTTTATTCAGTTTCTGTATTGGTTATAGATCCATTCTGTCACTGTCCATCTCTTTATGGGTGCATTTAGGCCATTAACATTCAGTGTAATTATAGAAAGGTGTGAGTTTATTACTATCATTTTGTAGTGCTTTTTTTTTTTGTGGTGCTTACGTTTTCTTTGTTCCTCTTACTCTCCTGTGCTGA
>NW_004443946.1:2237118-2240273 GCF_000243295.1 Trichechus manatus latirostris
CATCTTGATTTTATGTTTTATTTGGTTATGTCTGAGCAGGCGGGCTGTGAGTTCTTTGTTGTTTGCTCATCTGTGGGCACGATACTTTTCACTTCCTTCTCCAATGGGCAGGGTCAGTCACTCAGGTATGGTACAGCAGGGCAGGTCCAGCTGAAGGGGAGTTCCTGGGATGGGTTGTTTGTGGCAATGTACCAGGGCTGACAGGGCAGACTGGTAAATCAGTGCAGGGCAGGTTCCACTAGGCCGTGCCTGTGCTGCTTGGGAGTGTGATGTTCAGCGCACAGTGCAGGTAGGCAGGAAGGAGGGGGTAGATTATGATATGTAGAGCTAAGATGGGTATGGGAAAGAAGAGAGAGGAACAGGAGCCAAAAACATATACCCAAACAAAAAAGACTGCTAAGGGAGCTTGCTATTGGAGTAGATAGATGAGAGACTGAGAAATGGAGAAAAACTAAAATAAAAAAAAAAAGTGTAAATGAAAAAAATGAATAAATAAAGATTAGAGGGGGAAAAAAAAGAAAGAAAAGCCCCCAGGGATCCCACCGGTGCGGCTGCTAGGACTGAGGAAGTTGCTCCCAGGTCATGAAGTACAGCCTGGCTAGAAAGGGTAGAGGTGTCACACAGTGCCAGGTATTCAGGAGGCAGGAAGAGAAGGTAGGTGTAGAGAGACAAGAAACTAGAAATGAAGAAAGAAAGGGAAACAGAGAGAGAAGAATGCAAAGCAAAGAAACAAACAAACAAAAAAAAACAAGAAAAAAGAAATGCCCTCAAGGATGTCATTGTGTGTCTGCCAGAGTAAGAGAGTAGCTGACCAGCTTAGAAAGGGCTCCTAATCCAAGAAGAGGAAAAGAAAACAAACAGAACAAATCAGAACAAACAAACAAAAAAGCTCTGGAGTCCCACCAGCATGGCGGCATGGGCCGGGAAGCAGTTTCACAGTCGAGCAGTGTTTCACAGCCTTTCAGGAAGAAGCAAAGATGGCACACGGAGCCAGGTATTTGAGAGAAAGGAGGGCGAGGTGGTGAGAGGTAAGGAAGAAATCTAATGAAGTAGAAAAAAGCAACACCAGCAGCCAATGAATGACACTCAGGGAGCCGCCCAGTGCAGGTGGGTGGAATCCAAGCAAGACAGGGTGAAGCTGGTGCTTCCCAGCCAAGAGACTGTGGCTGCAGGAAGCAGAAGAGGCTGAGTGGGGGTGAAGAAGGGTGGGAGGTAGGAAAGTGTATATCAATGGTTACTGGTTGTTCTGTCTCCTGCTGGAAGCTTCATGAAGCTGCTTTCTTGTACCCCCTGTTTGCTGATCTCCGATAGGAGTCCAAGATGGTGGATCCTTACTGGGGTAGTTGATAGGGGACCTCTGCATGTATCTCTCCTCGCTCTCTGTTCTTGGTTTCTTATTCCATTCGGTGCTTGGCTGCGTTCTTTATCTCTTCCTTTGATGCTTAGGGTTTTAGGATTGACACATGAGTCTGACTTAGTTTTCAGGATCTTTGCTGTGGAGAGACGGCGTGGTGCTTCTGTCTATAGTGCCATGCTGCCCAGAAGAGCTCTATATTGGTTATAGAAAAAATAAAGCTTTAAATTTCTTCTTGAGTCATCTGGTAATTTATATTTTTCTTGGAATCTGCTCATTTCAACAATTTGGCATAAGCTTATTCTTAATTTTCTGAGAGTCTCTGCTTTATTTTTGGTGTCTTTTTATTATATCTTTTATTGTTTAATCTTTCTTTTCTTTTTGATTAATTTCTGTATATCTCTATTATTTCCTTATTGTGCTTTTTTTGAGGGGTTTATTCTTTATTCTATTTCTACATTTAAAAGTTGGGTACAAACTCACTAATTTTCAGCGTGTCTTCTTTTTCTAACATAGACATTTATGATTATAGATTTTCTCTAAATATCAATTTTACTGTTTCTATATATATTATGGAGCCATGCTGGTGAATGGTTAAGAGCCTGGCTGCTAACCAAAAGGTCGGCAGTTCAAATCCACCACCCACTCCTTGGAAACCCTATGGGACTGTTCTACTGTGTCCTGTAGGGTCACTATGAGTCAGAATCAACTTGATGCCAATGCGTTTGGTTTGTTTTTTATATATATTCATGTAGTAGGTTCATTCTCATTCATTTTTTTTTTCTGTTTCCCATTTTAATTATTGAAATCTCCAACAGTGGCATAATTGTCACATGTGACAGCAAATGTATACAGTAATTCAATCAGTCTTGGAAAGAACACATTTAAAAATTTAGCAATCTGGAATATGGAAAATATAGTGCGATTCAACACTGGTTCTTTTTTGTCACTTTACACAGACATCTTCTTAATATTAGACCAAGGCACAAAACATTTCATGCATAAACCAGTTTCGTTTAACATCCAGCATTTTATTTTAGTTTTTTATCTTACTTTGGACCACTTGTACCCAGTACTCTATCCTACTGTAGACCATTTAACTTAACCAACAAAATCAAAAGTGATTTCTGACCAGATTCATTGGGGACATAAACGTTCATATCTTCAAAGTATTTTTATAACCAAAAGTACAATAGTAAAGATGAAAATACCTCCTATTTCTTTTAGAAAATAGTACTTTATAAGCTTGCTTCATCCTTAATTCCTTTACTACTATTGCCTGACAATGAATAGTTGCTAGAAAAAAGAACTGCATACTTGAATTATGATAGCTCATCCATCACAGTTTAATCTTAAAATGAAGTTTCTACAGAAACAGCAACTATTTTAACAATGAAAAAAATTTCCTCATTCAAATCGCCTTGAAGTGGTCATTCAGTTTTAAGTATTGTAAATGTCCATAATTATCCATAAATATATACAAAGTATGGTTTTTCTAAGTTACATTTGTGCTGTTGATTTAATTTTTTTTATTATACTTTAGATGAAGGTTTACAGAACAAATAGTTTCTCATTAAACAGTCAGTACACGTATTGTTTTATGACATTGGTTAGCAACCCCACGACATGTCAACACTCTCCCTTCTCGAACATGGAGGACCTTTTTTTTGGTGAAAATATACATAGCCAAAGTTACACCCTTTCAAAAGTTTCTACATGTACAATTCAGTGACATCGATTACATTCTTCCAGTTGTGCTGTTATTCTCCTTTTCCAAATTATTCCATCACCATTATCTTCA
>NW_004443946.1:2241076-2247981 GCF_000243295.1 Trichechus manatus latirostris
GTGTCTGTGGAGCTTCCATGACCTTTCCTTGTACAAGTTGTGCTGGCTTCCCCAGTATTGTGTACTGTCTTACCCTTCACCAAAGTCACCACTTACCTATTGTCTATTTAGTACCCCCCCATCCCCGATTTAATATTTACTTGTATTCTGGTCAGAACATATGTCGTATATCACTGTCCCCTTATCTTCTCATCTCTGCTTTTGAGTAATTGTTGACCTTTTGGTCTCATATTGATGGTTTTTAAGCAGAGCACTGATCTTTTGGGTAATATCCTTTATTTTGTGTGCCATTCTGTTCTGTTGTTAAAGGGTGATCTCAAGGGCTAGGCTCGGTTCTAGGTTTAAAGGGTGTCTCAGGGCGATAGTCTCAGGGAGTCCTCTGTTTTCTACTGTTTAGTTTGTCTGGATTTTTTTGTTTTGTTTTGTTTTTTGTTTTAGCAAGAATTTGCGTTCTGCTCCACATTTTTCTCCCATTCTATCTGGGACCAACTATTGTAACCCCGGTCAGAAAAATCAGTTGTGGGACCTTTTTATTGTTATGTACTAAGCTTTTGTATCTTGAGAATGCTTTTTGCCCGAAGTTTATTTTGTTTTGTATTAGTATAGATGCCTCGTATCTTTTGCTGGGGGTGCTCACTGAGTAGTGACTGGGGTGGCTGGGGAAGGAGGGTGACTGATACCCACCAAATAAGTCACTTTGCCCACTTGATTATTGAGACTTTCCTCTTCACTTAGTGTTCTTTGGTAAGCATTTACATGGACCCAAAGGTCTATCTATCCACATACTTCTAAGGAGCTGATCATCTGGCCAAAGTGCTAGCTACTCTACATAAATTAGTGTAGTTCTGTATCTTTGACAGTGTGCTGGAAGCCTCATGTCTGCTATATGCTCACATATCTGTCTATTCTGTTAGATGACAAGAAAGGCTTTTCTTTCATTTTGTCTTCCAAATGTCATGAGTGCCTTTCATTGGCAAAATCTATACCAGAACCCTGCTACCAAGGGACTGTAAGAATTGTACTACTGTGGTTTCTATACTTGTCGTCCCTGCAACATAGAGAAGAGGTTAGAATGGTGAAGATAGACATGAACGGACAATATTCAGCACAAAGAGTAACCACCCATTTTCAGAATAGCTGACTCCAAGAGGATTTAAGGACCACACACCAAACAAAACCAAAATCATTGCATTGAGTTGATTCTGACACATAGTGACCCTATAGGACAGGGTGGCATTGCCCCATAGGGTTTCCAAGGAGTGGCTGATCGACTCAAACTGCTAACCTTTTGGTTAGCAGCCAAGCTCTTAACCGCTGTGCTACCAGGGCTCCAAGGACCAGACAATTCCTTAAAAAGCAAGTACTTCTATAACTGACTTTTTTTTTCAGTGACTATAAATGTATGTATATTTGTGTGTTTTCCTTAGTGGGAATTATATTTCCCATCTGCTTTTTTCACTTAAAATATGTTAACATATTTTCTTATGATCAGGTATATTTCTATAACATGATTTGAAATGGCTGCATATTTTGCATAGTGTAGCTGTACCATAATTTATTTACAGTATTCTACTGTTAAGCACTTAGATTGTTTCCAGTTTGTCACTATATAAATAAGGTTGTAATCAACCTGTATGTAGGTTACAACATATGTAGAGCCCTGATAATTTCCTTAGGAAAAATCCTGGAAATGGAATTGTTTCATTAACGAGTAGGTATAATTTTTAATATTTTTCAATGTTTCCAACTCTGAGTATACATTTTTAACCTTTCCTAGTTATGGTAGCCAAAAAGGTTATTTCTTTTTAGTTTGCATTTCTTTAACTGCTGCTAAGAGTGAACATTTTTCCATATCTCTCTTAGCCATTAGAGTTTCTTTTTTTGTATCAGTTATTAATCTTTCTATTGAGGTCTTTTTATAATTGCCAGTGCCCTCATTATAATAGCATTGTTTTTCTTCTAGAGGCTTCCACTGATGGTCTGTGGTATGCTTTTATTTCTAATAAAAATAAGCAGTCTGTTAAATCATTTGCTTACTTTTCCAAGGCTCTAAAGTTGCAATACCTGCGTTACTCCTTTTAACCCTCCTTCTCAAGAGTATCGTTAATAACAGAATTATCAGAGTCTGCATGGTCTTGTGTTGAGATCTATTATATGTAGTCATCTCATTGTTAATTCTTATCTTTACTCTTGCTTAAGATTCACTTTTATAAGTTTTTTTTTTTTTTTTGTTTCTTCAACTCTGTTTTGTCCCTTTCTGTATAAATTCCCTTTTGCTGTTATTTTGGAAGTCATACTTGGTTGCTCAGACAAATTTTTTTCTGTCATTCTCTTCATGTTCTACTTTTAGAAAGAGACATAATTGTTTTAGAAAAAGTAATATATCTTTTTAATTTTAGTTGCCAAGAGACAGTTTCCTTGGTGCTATGTCTTTTCTTTATAATAACTCCAGTATACTCAGAGTTCATCACATGGTTTAATTTTTGCTGGAAATATGGAGAATAGATTTTATACAAAGCTTACAATTAAGAAAATTATAAATATACCCCACAGCATTTCTAGTATATTGAAGTGTTTGTGCTCTTCATTCTAAATTTTTGAGGACTCCCTTTCTACATACCTAAATTCAGTAGCTGGGTGGCCAGCTTCCAGTGATTTAGAACACCACATAAAATGAAAAAGTCCCACAAAGCCGCTATACTGAATACAAGATATGTAAAAATGGGAAATGACACATGGTTGGTTCTCTCCTTGTGAACCATCCATTTATATCATCCATAGTAAAATGCTAATTTCCATCAGGTTTGCTTCTGACCTGTTTCTCACCCCTTCCTCCTTTTAAGATTTGCATAGCACTCAGTGAATTGAAACTAAATTTAGTTTAGTAAAACGTATTTAAGAAGGTAGAAATCTGTTGCTGAAAAAACTTGGTATGCATTGCAAAGGATTTTTGGATTATCTTTCATTTTAGATTAACAAGAATAATACTTATTGCTTAGGTAATATAGAATTATGAACAATGAATCAAGTGCATAACATTTTTCTTAATAATGCCTTGCATTCCAAGTACGGGTAAATGTTTATTTATTTATTTATTTTGCATATAGATATCTAATTGTCCCAGTGCCTTTTGTTGAAAAGACTGTTCTTTCTTCACTGAATTACCTTGGCACCTTTGTAAAAAACTACTGACCACCCAAGAGAAATGAAAACATGTCCATACAAAAACTTGTACACAAATGTTTATAACATCATTATTCATAATAGCCAAAAGGTGAAAACAACCCACATGTCCATCAACCAGTGAATGGATAAACATAATATGCTATATACCTACAATAGAATATTATTTGATCATCAAAAGGAATGAAGTACTGATACATGCTGTCAGGAAATATATCTTGAAAACATTATGTGAATATACCTTGGAAACATTATGCTAAATGAAAGAAGCCAGTCACAACAAGCCACATATTGTATTATTCTATTTGTATGGAATATCCAGAATAGGCAAGTCTCTATTTGTAGATTTGTAGAGTACAGGGTCTCTATGAGTTGGAATTGACTCTATGGCAACAGGTTTAGAGTAGATTAGGGGTTGACTAGGGCAGGGGTGACTGCGGGCAGATGAGGAGTGATTATTAAAGAGTACTGGGCTTTTGTGGGGGGGAATGATGAAAGTGTTCAAAAATTAATTGTGGACAATTCTATGAATATACTAAAAACCATTGAATTTTTTTTTTTTACTTTAAATGGGTGAATAATATGGTATGTGAATTATATCTCAATAAAACTATTACCAAAAAAACAATTGACCAAAAAAAATTGACTATATACATGTTTTTTAAAATTTCATTTTATAATTGTTTTCTGCAAGCATATAAAAATAAAATAGATTTTAAAATCAGCCTTGTATCTAGCAGCCTTGCTGAATTCACCCATTAATAGTTATATGTATATTCTTTTGGATATTCTACATACACAGTCAACAGGAGCCCTGGAGGTGCAGTGGTTAAGTGCTGGGCTGCTAACCGAAAGGTCAAGGTCGGCTCCTGTAAAGATTATAGCCTAGGAAACTTTATTGGGCAGTTCTGCTCAGAATGGACTCAACAGCACAGAACAACAGCATACACAATCGTGTCATCTGTGGATAATGATATTTGATTTCTTGTTTTCCAATTATATTTTTGTTTCTTTTACTTACTTTATCACTCTGTCTAGGACTTGCAGTACAGTACTGATGAAAAATGGTAATAGTGGGCATCCATGTTGATTCCTGATGTTAGGGGAGAGCTTTCAGTATTTCACCATTAAGCATAATACTAGCTGTATGTTTTTTGTTGAAACCATTCACCAGATTAAGGAATTCCTCTTCTATTCTTAATTTGCTGAGGTTTGTTTTTTTTTTAATCACGAATTGGTGTTGCATTTTCATACAACTTTTATGTTTCTATTAAAATGATCAAATGGTTTTTCTTTTTTATTTAATGTAGTGAATTACGTTAATTGACTTTTAAATGTTAAAGTAACCTTAAATTCTTATAATAAACATCACTTGTGATGTATTTTTTTTTTTTATTTATCACTGGATTTGATTTGCTATATTTCATTTAGGACTTTTGAGTTTGTTTTTTTTTAATAATATCCTTGTCAGTTTTTTGGTATCCAAGTTATTTTGGCCTCAGAAAATAAGTGGATAATGATTCATCATTTTCTGCTCTCTGAAAGAGTTTGTATAAGATTAGTATTATGTTTTCCCTAAATGTTTGGACAATTCACCAGGAAAGCCAAGTGAATCTGGAGTTTTCTTTACATATGGTTTTAAATTATGAATTTAATTTTTTTTCAGAGATGAAAGTATTTATATTTTCTCTTTCTTATTTGTCATTCTTTGTGATATTTTTCTTTAAATTTGTCCATTTTATCAAAGTTATCAAATTTATTTCCATAAAATTGTTCATAATATCCTCTTATTAACTTAAAAATATTTGTAGGATCTGTAATGATATTCCCTTTTTCATTTGATATTGGTAATATGTAGTTTTTTTTCTCTTTTCTTTTCTTTGATCAGTATTACTAATCTTGTTGATTTCCATTTCTGTTGCATTGATTTATGACTTTATCTTTATTATTTCCTACTTTTTCTTTTCATTTGATTTGCTGTTCTTTTTCTTGATTCTTAAGATGGATATTAGATTATAATTTTTCAAACTTTTTTTCTACTGTACCCATTTCGGGGTATAAATTTCCTCTAAGCAAGTTTTTGATATGTTGTATTTTCATTATTTGTTGGATCATATTTCTAATTTTCATTGTTTTTTTCTTCTTTAAGACATAATTTATTTAGAAATTTATTGTTTAATTTCCAAACATTTGCAAATTTTGTAAATATCTTCTTGTTATTGATAGATTTAATTTCTGTATGGTCAGAGAACATCTGTATTATTTTAATAGTTTTAAGTTTGTTGAGATCTGATTTATGAACCAGTATATGAAACTCTGGTGGCATAGTGGTTAAGAGTTTGGAGCCTAACCAAAAGGTCAGCAATTGAAATCCACCAGGCACCCCTTAGAAATCCTATGGGGCAGTTCTACTCTGTCCTATAAGATTGCTATGAGTCAGAACTGACTTGACAGCAACGGGTTTGGTTTTTTGGGTTTTTTTTTTTTTTGGTTATATGATCTTTTTGGTAAACGGTCCATATGAACTAAAAAAATATATATATAGTTCTGTGATTATTAGGTATATAGGTCATATAGGTCAGGTTGGCTAATAATGCTGTTCAAATCATCTTTACTGACATTTTGTCTGAAATTTTAGAAAATAGAAAAAAAATTCCTAGAAAGATATAATGTACCAAATGTGTCTCAAGGGGAAATACAAAGCTTTATTGCTACTAATGATAACTATAGTATTATAATTAGTAAAGATTGAGGTAACAGTTAAAAATCATCTCATAAGGAAAACACCAGGCCCAGACAGTTTACAGGAGTGTTCTATCAAGATTTGAAAGAATTCTTTACTCCAATCTTTTATTATACATTCTTCCTGAAGAAAGAAAAGGAAGAATTTGTTAATTCATTTTATAAAGCTACAGTACCTTTGATAATAAAACCAGCAAGGACAAAATGAGAAAGGAATATCATATACTCAACTCCATTATGAATAAAATACACAAATCGTAAACAAAATGTTAGCAAACTGTATCTAACAGTATATAAATAAGATACTACAAAATGAAAATATTAGGTTCATATAAAAATGCAAAAATATATTACTCTACATTAACAGATTAGAGGAGAAAAACCATATGATTATCTCAATAGATGCAGGAAAGACCTTTGATAAAATATATTACCCACTTATGATTTTCTAAATCTTAATAAACTAGAAATAAAACAGATCTTCCTTAACCTGATAAAATAAAGTATATCTACCAAATTAAACAAAACAAAAAACTAACAAATATGACCCCAAATTGGGAACTATTGGAAGCACTCCCTTTAAAATCAGAAAGTTATGCACATTAAAAACAGAAGAATGGATAAACAAACAAACTATGGTACATACACACAGTGGAGTACTACGCAATGAGAAAGAACAACGATGAATCTGTGAAGCATCTCATAACATGGATGAAACTGGAGGCCATTATGCTGAGTGAAATAAATCAATCACAAAAGGACAAATATTATATGAGACCTCTATTGTAACAACCCATGAGAAAGTTCACACACAAAATGTAACAATCTTTGTTGGTTACCAGGGATGGGCGGGGGGGATACTAAATAGGCAATAGATAAGTGGTATCTTGGGTGAAGGGTGAGACAGTACACAATACAGGGGAAACCAGCACAACTTGTACAAGGAAATGTCACGGAAGCTTCATAGACACATCCAAACT
>NW_004443946.1:2248311-2249848 GCF_000243295.1 Trichechus manatus latirostris
AGAAGGCAGAAGGGGACAAGGAAGCTGGTGATAGGGAACCCAAGGTTAAGTAAGGATAGTGTTGATGTGAGGTTGTTGACCATTGTCATAGGGCAACATGTGTACTAACTGTTAAATGAGAAACTATTTTGTTCTGTAAGTCTTCATCTAAAGTGAGAATAGCAGCACAATTGGGAGAGCGTAGTCGATGCACTGATCTGTGCATGTGGAAATTTTTGAAATGGTGTATCTTTGGCTACGTATATTTTCACCAAAAAAAAAAGGTCGAGAAGGGAGAGGGTTGACATGTTGTAGGGTTGTTAACCAATGTCATAAAACAATATGTGTACCACTGTTTAGTGAGAAACTGTTTGTTCTGTAAGCCTTCACCTGAAGTACAATAAAAAAAAAAAAAAAATTAAGAAAAAACAACAACAGAAGAATGCCCCCTTTCACCACTTCTATTCAACATTGTATTGGAAGTCCCATTAAGACAAGAAAAAGAAAATAAATATATAAGGATTAGAAAGATGGAAATTAAACTATCATTATTTATCAATTGTATTTCTCTTTCTACATTAACCCAAAAATATCTATATAAAATTTACAGGAAATAATATAATCAAGCAAGCGTTTCAATGTAAGACCAACACATAAAAGTAATTGAAATCTCTCATCCTTTAACAGGCTAGTCTGGGCATGTTTCATGGTGAATGGCAGAGGCAAAAGAATAAAATGGAAACATTCAAGTGCTTTTTCAAGCCTTTGCTTGTGTTATATCTTCTAATAACATATTGGTCAAAGCAAGTCACATGGCTGATCCCAGGATCAAAGTGGGGGATACTACAAAGGCAGTGGATACAAAAAGGAGTGACACATTGAGGCTGTTTTGCAATCTACCACAAATGCCAAGGTCCACTTCTAAAATTCTTTTATATTAATGATGAATTCTAAAAGTTGACCTCTGTCAAAAATAGCATCTCTATCAATTAATTAGAAAACCCTGCAAATGCACACACACACATACACAAATTTATAGAAAATAGGCAGAAGGAGAGGCTGGAACTATCTTTCCTGTGTTTTGGCTGGTGCTGAGTGGAATGACTGGTTTGGGAGAGGAGGGACTAGGTTCAGCTGTGGTGCTTTGTTGTAAAAGGTAGCCTGGCCTTTGCTACTGATAAGAAAGATGGAGCCTGGGTCTCGAGCCCACCTTCAGTGTACCTTTGTCGCATGGTACAGTACATGTGCTGGCTTAGAGGAGGGTGAGGGATTCTTTTCAGTCTGAGAATGAGTGTGTGTGAGTGAGGCGGTATCCACATTCTCAACTTCAAGTCATTGAAGTTTCTTTTTCCCCAAAAAAAAAAAAAAGGGGGTTAGATGTTGCATTTCATAAAACTAACCGAAGTTCTGTCTACTGATGTAGCACAAGAGATGTTTTTTTTAAAAAAAAAAAAAAAGGAAAGACGCTCTTTAGGGTTTTTGTTTTGTTTTGTTTTCTTTTAATTATCTTTTAGGGAAAACACTGACGAATGGTCAGAGCTCCCATCCTGATATTTTC